>NC_134400.1:82717306-83070112 GCF_050003625.1 Haematobia irritans
CCAAACATTTTATAGACTAAACGTGGGAATAAACTTTAATGACCGTACACATAAGTTCAATATGAAGTAAACGAAAAGAAACTTTCCTAAAAATAGTAACAATGAACTGCTGTATGGTTAAAAATGTCATGATGGCGCCAATGATTTTCTTCTTTATTTTTGTTTCATTTTTTGGTTTAAACAACGCATTGTGGAAATCTCAAAATGTGGAGTACAATTTAGTCAATTTTCGCATTTTCCTATAAAACTTTTTTTGGTATATTTATACAAAAATACACCCAGAAAAAATGGGCTCCAATGCCAACTGAACTTTATTTTAGTTCATGAAGATTAGTTGATTTTAGTTAAATTTTGAGTAAATGTTCCTTATTTGAATAATTTTTTGCTAACTTTAATGACGTGAACTAAAAATAAGAAGAAAAAAATATACAAATATAGTGCACAATTTTACTAAAAAATAAGATAGTTCATATTTTCCTAAAATGGCAGAAGTTTGCTTAAATTGAGTTCATAAGTCTCTCAAATGAGTAAATTTTACTAAAATTACCTGTCTCGAACTTCGTACAGCGCTAAAGACATTTTAACAATTTTTAAATCCAATTTTTTCTTCTTAAACAACAGAAAAAAAAATTAATTATTTTTAAAAAAATTTTCTTTAATTTGACAAAAAGTATTAACCTATTTGTAACAAGTTGCAATTAGAAAACTATTTTAGTTAAAATTTTCTAAAATAAACCTACATTTTCTTCCACGGCGGGTCACTTTGTTTTGGGTGTATGTGCCGAAAATAACAAAAAAACACGATGTATAACATAAAAAATATTTTTTTTACAATATTTGATAGAAAATTCACCGCTGCACTGTTTTTTCAGTGAACCCACTAGGAAGAAAAATTTTGGTTAATTTTAGAAACTTTAGATTATTTTTAGAAAATTTTAACTAAACAGTATTACAAATGCTGACATAACGCCGATGTTACAAAAATAAATAAATATATTTCGACAAATTCAAGAAAATGTTTAGACATAACTAATTTTTTTCACTTGTTAAAGAAAATTTTGTAGTTTGATGGAAAAATTGGAATTCAAAATTGCAAGAATGTCTTTTGTGTCATACGAAGTTCATGATGGGTGCATTTGTAGTAAAATTTACAAATGTAAAGAAATAATGAACTATTTTGTGGGAAGTATGAATTTAGTAAATCTTTTTGCTTCATTTGTGTATAATGTTTTCCCGCTTTTTAATTTATTTAACTAACGTACGCAAAAAATTATTAGAGAAAAGGAAGCTTTCTCCAAACGTAATAATTCCATGGACTAAAATAAAGTTAAATTGGCTTTAGTGAAATATGGGGTTCATTTTTTTTGTGAGTGTGGTGAGACTTGCGTTATTTAGTGTCCTTTAGCTCCTTGTCGGAGCGAAAAAGTTTTTCAAATTGTAAAAATTAGTTAATATGAAAATAAAATTTCAATGAAAACTAATTGGTAAAAAATTGGTTTTTAGTTTTTGTAAATCTCTTCATTCAAATGAACTTCCAAGGCACAACATCTAAAGTAATGTAAAGGATCCAAACGCGGAGTATTTCCGTCCTATGGCAAGTCCATGTTAAATTCATTGGAGATGATTCAAGTTTGTACTACTTCCGGATCACAATTTGGGCATCCAATCTACTTTTATGGAAGCTCCTTTGTTTGCTGGGTCACCTAGTCTATCCTCCTTCCTCCAAGCGAGATCTAAATTTTTGCTCTGTCTATTTCTTAGTTTTGATTATAATAAATCTGTAAGATATACTTCGACTAAGTGAAATGTCTATTGAATTGAATACTCTGAAAGAGAACTCGAATAGCAGTTGCAATTAAATTCACGACTTTTATTCGTGTTGCAAAACCACACATTGTAATGCACACCCCCTAGCTGGTAGCTGGCAGGCTGGCTGGTGGCTTAAACACGTCCTTTGCCACACCTGGTGAACGATTATTTGTGAAACGACAAATAACATAAATAATAGAGCCAAGGTGTTACTTAAGAAGAGATGAGGTTTTGTGAATTTATTCCGGGCGCGTGAAGGAGCTCAAAGTCCATGGTCTCCATGGCGCTTTTACATTTCCTCCTCCTTTGATATTTATGGCATTTCTTCTGGTCCTGTTTATCTCCAAGTACCCACTTGTCGTGTTGCAATGGCTTCCTATTTGTAATATGCCCTCGTTGTTCGAAACTTTTGGTAGCTTCCCGCTTTTACCTTGTGTGCAAACAAGTACCTCCATATATCCATTTTCATTGCCCCAAGATATTCTTACATTCACAGCACTTGTGCTGAGAAAATCCATGTTCTTTGGATATTCCAGCAAGGATTTATTTTTATTAATAGAAATCATGGTAAAGTGGATATGTTCCGCTTGAACTAAATGTGCACTCACAGGACACTTGGTATGTGATTTCGTTACGTTATTTACATGTAACTGACGATGAAGCAATGGAAGAGTATATGGAATACGCCCAAACATTGTAATGAGTCTAATGCCCACAATAATATTGGAGAGCATTAAGGATACACAAGGATACCATGAATCATCGACAATTACGAAAGGTATTAAAAAGACGCTTGAATCGATGTACTTCCTCCTAGGCGATATATGTAGGCAGTTTTCACAGTCGGTTTTAGTCGAAGAGAGTACTCACTTCAATGGAATGATATATTACAGTTCCAAAGATGGTTCTTCTTTCAATCTCAATTTAGAGTATCTTTTAGTTTATGTTTTTTTTATACATGGAAAATTCAAGCTCTTCACAAATCTAAAATTATACTCTAACCATATGCTCAGTTTAAAGGCATGATTTGCAGAATCGGGCAGCACTTACTTTTAAGTGAAGATTCACTCATGGAAGAGTTTCATGTACTGTGTATTGAAATTTCTCCCACCGATATTTGATAAAAATTGTAATAAAATTTGATAAAATACCCAGCAAAAACATAGCACCCAAAAAAGTAGTTTGTGATCCGGAAGTAGTGCAAACTTAGGTTAGGTGGCAGCCCGATGTATCAAGCTCACTTAGACTATTCAGTCCCTTGTGATACCACATTGGTGAACTTCTTTCTTATCAGTGAGTGCTGCCCGTTTCCATGTTAAGCTCAATGACAAGGGACCTCCTTTTTATAGCAGGGTCCGAACGGCGTTCCACATTGCAGTGAAACCACTTAACATATAGAAGCTTTGATACACTCAGCAAGGCAGTTGTGCCTTGGATGTTCATTTGGATGAAAAAAATTTAAAAAACTTTTTATTTTTATTAGTATTTTTTGTTACACTTTTATTTTCTTATTTTTTACAAATTGAAAAACTTCCACCGGGTTTTGAACCTGGGTATGTTGGCACCATAACAGAACGCTTTGGCACACTCAGCCATAAAACGCCATTGAACACCATGCATCAAAACGTCTATTCAAATGTTTGTGATATGAACCTAATATGACCCCACGGCATGACATTCTAACCACTTCCTTAGATAACATATTCTTTATTATTATGAAAAAAAGAAATACAGAACGGCGGTGCAAATGTCACCAGCGATAGTGTTTTTATCAAATATTCTTAATGTTATACATCGTTTTTATATTGTTTTTTTTTTCGGCGTATATTTTTGTATAAACATATTTTTCTCATAAAAAATCAACAAAAAATTAAAAATTATCGTAATTTGCAAAACCTTCCATAGAAGTGAAAAAGTCAAACGGCATAGGTTCAAATCCCAGCGGGGATGAATTTGCTTTACTTTTTTTTATTGATTTGCTATTCTTTTTTGCGAAATTTTATTGTCCAAAACTTAATTTTTCACTTAAAACGGCCTAATTCCGTATTTTCTAAGACTTGTCCAAAATGATTGCAGCGGAAGTGAAAAAAATCGATAGGGGATTCCGGGATGCGCTTTAAAAGAAATGTTTGTGTACTTGTCCAAAAATGACTGCATCGGAAGTAGAAAAACATGATGGGGGATTCGGGAAGCGCTTTAAAAGAATTGTTTGTGGAACAACTTCCAATTTTTTTTGCTGGGTATGAATTAGAGGTGTGCACGTGACACGAAATTGTCGTGACTCACGAAAATTTTCGTGACTCACGCGTGAGTCGTGAGTCACGCTCACGGCAACGGCGTGAGTGTGCGTGAGCGTGATTAACAAACCAAAATGTCGTGCGTGAGCGTGAGTCACGAAAATATTATCTTCGTGAGTGTGCATGAGTAAAGATTTACGCTCACGAAAATAATCCCGCTCACCAACATAAAACGCTTAAGAGTTAAATTAATTTACAATTTTAGTGACACCTGGGATGTTAAGAGTGTAATAACGCTCTCGATTTTAATAATGCTCAAGTTTTCAGACACGTCGCTAAGGTAAATTACTCAAAAAATTGTTCGTGAGTCACTACATTTTTCGTGAGTCACGATATTTTTCGTGAGTCACGGTATTTTTCGTGAGTCATGGCATTTTCGTGCGTGAGTACAAATTTTCTTTTCGTGAGTGTGCGTGAGTCCTACCAAACAATATCGTGCGTGAGTGTGCGTGAGTAAGATTTTTCCGTCGTGAGTGTGCGTGAGCGTGAGTAAAATATTACTCACGTGCACACCTCTAGTATGAATGCAGAAATTCGAAGTAAAATGGTTTCGACAATGCGTTACTGAGTTTTTTTTAGCGCTGGATAACCTTCAATGAAAAGATCAAATTTCTTGACTCCAACAGTAAAAGATATACAAAAAATCCAAGCAAATCAGAAAAGTTTTATTCAATTTTCAAATAGGAGTGGTCCCTTACACCGTCCGAATTTTGAAAAAGTTGGTACCCCGTATTAATTTTCTTAGCCTCTTCCTAAGTCCTCTGTAAATTTCAAATAAATCGTTGAAGTTTCGTTTTTTCAATGTACTTTAAAAAGTTAGAGGTCCCCCTCGCCGACCAGATATCAAAAAATGAGGTATCTTTTATTCGCCGCATGATCACCTCTACGTTCTCTGAAAATTTCAATTAAATCGGTTCAGCCGTTTTCGAGCTTACCAATTTTGAACTATGTTACCCTCTAGCTTAATTGTTAATGCGAATGTTTGCTGGGTTGTTTTAGTTCTACCTGAAACTATGGATACTGAATTGCACAAATGAAAATTTCCCCAACAAGAGATTTAAAACAAATCGCAATATATTGTTCATTTACTTCAAGAGTGATACGTTGCGAAATAAAATTTGATAGAAGGTGATTTGTTTGCAAGATAAAAAATTTTCCAAAAAATCCATATTTCAGAATAACTCATCAACTGATATGTATATTTGAATAAAGTGATTGTTTCTAATGACAACTTCTCAATTGGCCAAGAAGTGAAGTCTCTATTTTAAGTCCCGGAAAAGGGTTGCTTTTGAGACATGCCAGTCTTGAAATAAATATTAAAGCTATGTGTATTTTATACATTTGACGTTGAATCAGCGTTTCGTTGGGCCTTTATGTGAGCATTTAGAGATACCAAGAAAATTTATGAGTATTTTATGAAATTCTTCGTACTTAAATATTCCATTGGAATCATTTTGTGTTCTTTGAAGTACATGGTTCGTGAAGGTGAAGAAATCATAATGGGGGTTGTTTTGCACAATTAAAATCGTAAATAAATATTAAATATTTACTATCCCTATAGGAATGAAGGCGTTACCCTCAATTCATTTTATTTCCCCCTCCTTATTTTGCAAAAGCACATTGTGATCGCCGCTTGAAGCATTGGAGAAGGAATATTAAAATTGTTATCTTCGAAGTTTACAAATACAGAGCCATGCATTGTAATCCTTGTACTGGAATTATTTCGCATATTATAATGAGTAATTTGTGATTATTTATTACTTTCCGCTCAAAGATAGCATTCGATATTAGGTATGTTCGTGTATTTATACCCTGACGTTAGTGCATATATTTGCAAAATCCAGATAGAAGTGTTGAAAATGTCGAAATCAGATACATAATGTCCGAGGAAATAACATAGTTGCGACAAATATGTTACATGTTCACTGTCCAAAAATAACATTTTGCCCCAGATGGTGATGATATTCCTATTTGGGGTGTGGGAGCAAGGGAATTTTTAAAATATTATGTATAACTAAGAATGGTAGCTGGTAATTTCAGATTTCAGTTGGAAGTAGTCGACTTCTGAATGGATGTAGTAAACGATTTCGAATTATTATGGATGTAGATGCAGGATAATAAATGATTCACATTTAATGGGCTTTTACAGTTTTAATAAATCTGCTGATTTTTTATGATATGTTCGTAAGTCAACTTACGGTATGGTCACCAGAGATGGTCTGTATCAAACTTTTTTAGGTTTGCGACTGTCGCAAAATTGTAAAAGTTGTAAACGTCACATACGCGTCGTAAATGTAGAAAAAGTATCAAAAGTCGCAAACTGAAAATACTTTAGTCGCGTCAGCTAGGCAGCGAATTCGATGATATCCAAGACGATGGTATGTGCGGAGAAGTTTCAATTCTTAGGACTGTTCACAATTTTCGGTTTTAGTCCCCACATTTTCCCTATTGCCTCTTGCACGAGTACAGGATAACCGTGGATTTTCTCGTCCTTTCTTAGCTTTAAGTTCAGTCTCCTGTCCAATATAACCCTAAGGTATTTTGCACACTCACCAACGGGAATTTCGATACCACCTAAGAAAATAGGCTTGACCATGGAAAACCTTTCACAAATTTCTGCAGAAACTCACAGCGAATGCTATCAAACTAAATTAAAAAATTTTCATAATTTCTTCTATTCAAAATTTGATTTTCTACAGTAGGTTTACGACTTTTGCGACATACGTATTATACCGTCGCAAATGTATGTCGCAAAAGTCACAGTTTGTGACAGGCCAACCCTGATGGTCACATTATGCAAATATTTGACAGATGTCAAAAAATAATTCGTCACTACAGTGATACCAGCAAATAGTTTTGGCTGATATTGGGTTTATAACATCACGATAAGATCGACTCAAAATCTGTATCCTGATATATGGAAAATGCTCTTTTAGAATGGCCTAATCGCAATCTAATGAGGATTTTTTTGTTACCTATAGTATTTTCCCTTCAAAAGAAACCTTTTACATTTTCAATGAAACCTTTTTCATTCCAATTAAAACTTTTTTCATATCAAATGAATCGTTTATAATTTTTAATGAAATCTTGACCCATATTTTAATTTGAATTTGAATTCGAATTCGATGGTTGGGGTATAATTTCTGTGCACAAATGGATCGCCAAGAAGGAAACAAATTTTTTACTTTAAGAAAGCATAGAATGAAAACTTCCGAACGCAAAAAAATATTGACTTCCTCCCAAACGAAATGACAAACTAAAGGGTGATACGGTCAAAATTTGGTCAAGGGAAAACGCGTGTAAATCGGTAAAATCGTTTATTTAATAAATCAAATTAAATTTCTTTTTCAAGTTCAATTGGTATAAAATTCAGGAAAAATATTCAGTTAGGCTTTCGCTTTTCCAAATCCGAATTGCCGGGCCTCACGCTTGACACCTGCCATCAGATTTTGTACAGCCACCTTGTCCACCTTCTTCGCCGCAGAAAGCCAGTTTGCCTTGAACTGCTGCTCGTCCTTAGCAGTTTTTTTGGTCTTCTTTAGGTTCCGCTTGACAATAGTGGAGCTCTGGCGTGTTGGGAGGGTCCTTGTCCTTGGGAACCACCTGCACGTTGTTGGCGGCGTACCACTCCATGGCCTTTTTACCGTAATGGCAAGATGCCAAATCCGGCCAAAACAGTACGGAACAACCGTGTTTCTTCAGGAAAGGCAGCAGACGTTTATTCAAACACTCTTTCACGCAAATTTCTTGGTTGACAGTCCCGGTAGCTATGAAAATGCTGCTTTTCAAGCCCTGTACCTGTGGCTTGAATATTGTCATGAGGCCAAACATTTCATGTCATTAACATATGAATGCAAATTTTGCTTAGCACAGAAGACGCATTTCTCTAAAATAAAGTTTTTTTTTTCCATGCCCAAAAGCCGATGAACTTTTCAATGAAGTCGTATTGTCCTTATAATTAAGTGATTTGACTGAAAAATGGGTATCATAACATGAAAGAAAAAAATTTGGGGTAAGGTCAACTTGACTTTAATAATTCAGAAAAATTCTTTAAAATTAATGAAATCGTCTTTAAATTTGTTGTCGTTTTGCATTTTGACTACAAAGCAAAAAAAACATAGGACATGTGTTTCAACACTTTATTTTAAAGGCGTTTTTTACTTGAAACATAGTATACATTCTACTAGAAGTCGACACTGAATTTGGAAAATAAAGTTGTCATTAACTCGTGTTTAAAGGACTTTGATTGCATATGAAGAAAAAAAACTGAAAAAAAACGAAAAATAAAAATTTGCTTGCTACAATCAAATTGACAAGAGAATTGTGTCTTAAAAGTATCCGTACTTGTATTCTCCGCTTCTTTGGCTCGGAATCAATGCCAAAATTTTTAAAGACAACATCTTTGGAACCGGGTATGCTTTTTTTCAGTGTATAGAGCCACAATTGAAATATGGGGGTCGCTTTATATGGGGGGCTATAAACAATTATGAACACGACTCTACCAAAAATAGCAGATTTTTTACTGTTTGGTAGATTGGTAGAATTCTTGATGTTTTGGAAGATTTTGCAAAATATTCCTCTCCAACTAAGAGGCACTTCATTTGCTATAGAAATAACATTTTGACAAAATTTTCTACAGAAATAAAATTCTAAAAAAATAAAGTGGTGACAAAATTTTCTATAGAAATTAAATTTTGACAAAATTTTCTATAGAAATAAAATGGTGACAAAATTTTCTATATAAATGAAATTTTGACAAAATTTTAGAAATAAAATTTTGTTTGGTTTTTTATTGTTGGTTTGTACTTCAATCATATTTGTTGTTTTGATCTCAGCTTTAAAACCATTGTGTTGACTAAACAACAAGTGTAGCTTAACTAACAGAGGAAAATAATGTTTGTCTAATTTATTTGGGCAAATCCCTATTTAGGTTAAAGTGGCAGCCCGATTAAGATTCTGGCTCACTTAGACTATTCAGTCCATTGTGATACAAAATCCCTATTTGTTAGACTGCAAGAGGGTTGGATGGATGCATGTTTCGGAATTACCACATTCCTCATCAGCATCTTCTACTTGCAGCAAAAAAAAAAAAAAACAAGTATATACGGCCGTAAGTTCGGCCAGGCCGAAGCTTATGTACCCTCCACCACGGACTGCATAGAAACTTGTTCTGAACACTGCCATCCACAATCGAATTGCTTGGGTTGCGGTAACTTTGCCGATGACAAGGTATCTTAAAACTTCCTAATACCGTAATATATACCACGTAGTCCATACGTGGTATATATTAAACGTAAAATGGCCGATTAAATACGTATATAATTAAGTTTGCCAAATTTTCTATAGAAATAAAATTTTGACAACATTTTCTATAGAAGTAAAATTTGCACAAAATTTTCTATAGAAATACGATTTTAACAAAATTTGCTATAGAAATAACATTTTGACAAAATTTTCTACAGAAATAAAATTTTTACAAAATTTTCAAAAGATTTAAAATTTTGACAACATTCTCTATAGAATTAAAATTTTGACAACATTTTCTACAGAAATAAAATTTTGCCAAAATTTTCTATAGAAATAATATTTCACAAAATTTTCTATAGGAATAAAATTTCGACAAAATTTTCTACAGAAATAAAATTTTGACAAAATTTTCTATAGAAATAAAATTTTGCTAGATTATTTTTGCTCGAGTGGCAAGCATGGTTATGAACCGATATGGACCAATTTTTGTGTGATTGGTGATCGGCTGTGTATAACTATAGACCGATATGGACCAATTTTGGCATGGTTATTAGCGGCCATATATTAACACCACGTTGCAAATTTCAACCGGATCGGATGAATTTTGCTCGTCCAAGTGGCTCCGGAGTTCAAATCTGGGGATCGGTTTATATAGCGGCTATATATAATTATGGACTGATATGGGCAAATTTTTGAATGGTTCTTAGAGACTATATACTAATACCATGTACCAAATTTCAGCCGGATCGGATGAAATTTGCTTCTCTTAGAGGATCCGCAAACCAAGTCAGGGAATCGGTTTATATGGGGGCTATATATAATTATGGACCGATATGGACCAATTTTTGCACGGTTGTTAGAGACCATATACTAACACCACGTACCAAATTTCAACAGGATCTGATGAATTTTGCTCCTCTAAGAGGCTCCGGAGTTCAAATCTGGGGATCGGTTTATATGGGGGCTATATATAATTATGGACCGATATGGACCAATTTTTTATGGTTGTTAGAGACCATATACTAATACCATGTACCAAATTTCAGCCGTATCGGATGAAACTTGCTTCTCTTTGAGACTCCGCAAGCCAAATCTGGGGATCGGTTTATATGGGCGCTATATATAATTATGACTGATGTGGACCAATTTTTGCATGGTTGTTAGAGACCATATACTAACATCATGTACCAAATTTCAGCCGGATCGGATGAAATTTGCTTCTCTTAGAGCAATCGCAAGCCAAATTTGGGGGTCCGTTTATATGGGGGCTATACGTAAAAGTGGATTGATATGGACCAATTTTTGCATGGTTGTTAGAGATCATATACTAACACCATGTACCAAATTTCAGCCTGATCGGATGAAATTTGCTTCTTTTAGAACAATCGCAAGCCAAATTTGGGGGTCCGTTTATATGGGGGCTATACGTAAAAGTGGATCGATATGGACCAATTTTTGCATGGTTATTAGAGACCATATACCAACACCATGTACCAAATTTCAGCCGGATCGGATGAAATTTGCTTCTCTAAGAGCAATCGCAAGCCAAATTTGGGGGTTCGTTTATATGGGGGCTATACGTAAAAATGGACCGATATGGACCAATTTTTGCGTGGTTGTTAGAGACCACATACTAACACCATGTACCAAATTTTAGCTGGATCGGATGAAATTTGCTTCTCTTAGAGCAATCGCAAGCCAAATTTGGAGTCCGTTTATATGGGGGCTATACGTAAAAGTGGACCGATATGGCCCATTTGCAATACCATCCGACCTACATCAATAACAACTACTTGTGCCAAGTTTGAAGTCGATAGCTTGTTTCGTACGGAAGTTAGCGTGATTTCAACAGACGGACGGACGGACGGACGGACATGCTCAGATCGACTCAGAATTTCACCACGACCCAGAATATATATACTTTATGGGGTCTTAGAGCAATATTTCGATTTGTTACAAACGGAATGACAAAGTTAATATACCCCCATCCCATGGTGGAGGGTATAAAAATTGGTAGATTATTTTTGGTTCGAGTGGCAATCGTGATTTTTCTGTGATTGGGGATCAGCTTATCTGGGGGCTATATGGTGTGATCGGCCATTTACTAGCGTAATATACCAAATTTCAACCGGATAGGATAAATTTTGCTCCTTCAAGAGGTTCCGGAGGTCAAATCTGGGGATCGGTTCATATGGCGACTATATATAATTATGGACCGATGTGGACCAATTTTGCATTTTCAGCCCGCCTGTTTTGCGCATTTTCTGTTTGCTGATTGATGTCCATATTTGACGTACATCTATTCTCATTTGTTTCTTGCCAAATTACTCATCTCTGTAGAAGGTTAGGTGGCAGCCCGATGTATCAGGTTTACTTAGACTATTCAGTCCATTGTGGTACCACATTGGTGAACTTCTCTCTTATCACTGAGTGCTACCCGATTCCATGTCAAGCTCAATGACAAGCGACCTCCTTTTTATAGCCGAGTCCGAAGGCGTTCCACATTACAGTGAAACCATTTAGAGAAGCTTTGAAACCCTCAGAAATGTCACAAGCATTACTGAGGTGGGATAATCCACCGCTGAAAAAGTTTTGTGTATGTAAGGCGGGCATGCTAACCATTGCACCACGGTGGCTCCCTCTCTGTAGAAAGTTCAGAATACCTTCATCTCATCGCTTTTTTGGTGATGTATCGGTCACTAACCACCAGTACTTGCATTAATACAACCGATTTTCTTAATTAGGTTGAAGGTTTTCTCACGCTTCGAAAGTGACTATATTTTTATATCCCATGACTCATGTTTCGGTCTCCGCTAATAAAGAAATCTCGACATGCACCTACCCACCTTCATGCTGATATATTTGCTGCAAAATTAATTTTTCTAAGCTCAGCTGGAGCTTGGCTCTGGTGCCACAATGACAACAACTGATTCACCTCCTAAAGGCCACCCAGTTCGCTGCTGATGTACGATAATCCCTATGGTTTGCATTGTGCGTAATGGCCATAATAAATGCCTTGGTTAACAATTGCCGCCAGCAATCTTTGGCGGAATTATCTGCTTAATGGTGCTCTTCTACAGAACAAAGGAAGAGGATAATAATAGTTAAGGACAAACACACCACCTCAACAACATCAAGGAAAATGTAAACATCCTTTCGCGATAAGAGTGGAAAACGACTGCCTTCTCTCATTTAAATGCAGGACGAATGAACGAGTGAATTTAAAGAGACCGAGTGGAAATATTGTGGGCACGTTCATGGGAAGTTGGGTGAATCAATGCTGCTGGATTGTTGGCACTTTTGAAGGCTTTAATTGTTTTTATTTTTTTTTGTTTTTGTTGTACATGCAAAAGATTATGGATAATGGCTATTTTATAAATTATAAGTATTTATAGGAGACAGCATGAAGCAACGACACCGGATTATGGTTTCGAATTATGAAGTCGAACTGAAATCTCGCTCTAGCTGTTAATACTTTGAGGTAAACGTTGATTATTCTTAATCATGATAAATTATAATAACTAATTCAGTAGATACTGAGAGAGTTCTTCATGTTTCAATCGGAAATTTCTTTTAAATTGTGAATAATTTAAATGCGTTCTTTTCAAAGTCATATATTGAGAAGTTTTTTCCGTATACAACCCAAGGTTAGGTTAGGTTATAGAAAATAATTGGTATCAACTTTGAGCGTGCTACACTCAAAAACAAGTGAACTCTCTATTTCACTAAAGCCAATTTAACTTTATTTTAGTTTATGGAATTATTATTAGTTAAACTAACTATAAAACGGGTACAAATTATATACAGATTTACTAAATTCGTATAATTTCTTTAAATGTGTAAATTTTACTACAAATGCGTTCATCATGAACTTCGTATGTCACTAAATACATTCTTGCAATTTTGAACTCCAATTTTTTCTTTAAAACTACAAAATTATCTTTATCAAATGAAAACAAGTAAGTAAAGTAGAAAGTCGGGCGGGGCCGATTATATCATACCCTAAACCACCATTACAGAATTAGTAATCATAAGCATTTGTGGGGTAATATATAGGTCTGGAAGATAAACCGCAGTTGCATATTTTAAAAAATTTAAGGTTACATGTCTATGGGTGCTTTGTGTCAATCTGACCATAGCTCATAGTCAATGTTGCCACGGAAAATGTTCGGTTTACCCTACAAGGACAAAAAAAGTTCCCTACTTTCCCATACATTCCCAAACAATTTTCCCTACTATATTTTTCGTTAAATTTAAAAAATTTTACAAAACAAAAATGGTTCTAAGTACTTTATTATCTTAAAACATGAATATGCAACGTACACTGAAAAAACAGTGAACCCTTTTCCATTGCAAAATGAACTAAACTGTAGTAATATTGACCATGATTTAGCCCTTAAGATTTTTTTTTTCAACTTGTCTAGTTTATAATTCTCTTAAATTTTAGTTCATCTATAACATTGTAGTTTAGTTCATTTGTACAACACCATAAGATTTATATACCCCTACCAAGTTAAAAAGTCAGTATTATTTTGATTTACTTGCTTATTTTGTGGGAAACCCGATAATAAAAATTGGTTAACAGTCTCTTTAAAATGTCGACAAATAAACTATTTTTAAATCAATCATTCCACAGTACAGATAAATTAAATAATTAAAGGAACAACAAACCGTTTTAAAATTATGAAAATTTTCATACATTAAAATTAAACTTTCTTTAAGCAAAAGTACTTTATTATAAAAACTTATGATGAAAGTTCTTAATACAATGTTTTTTGTGAATAAAAATTATGACCACGTGGAACAGAGAGTAGTTCATTTGAACCCGCTGTTTGGACATTTTGACTTATCCTTTTTTATTCATCGTAGGTAATTTTTTCACATATCTTGCTGGAAAAAAATGGAAGCAATAATGAAAATTGTTAAAAATTAACACCATGTAATGAAATATAATTTTTAATTCTTCATTTTAGCTTGTAACTTACCATATTTGGTGGCATTTTATCAAATGGTGTAAGGAATTCAACTTTTCTTTGGAAAACGTATCTCATAAAATTTGTACCTGAAACAATTAGAGAAATAATGAGGTATTCTAAATAAACTCATAAAACTGTGTTGGTATCGATGTGAAGGATATAACAAAATAAATATTCTAGTTGAAAGAAAGCCAAAGTTTTAATATAAAACTTACCAATTCTCTATTAAATTGTACGCTGAGGGGAAATATAAAAAGTTGTCCAAATTTATTTGGGTTACTCTGAAATTAAATATTTATTTTTTACATTAAAAAAATTATTAAATAGGTTTTCAAAAAACCGAATGAAAAAAATAATAATATGCATAAAAAACCAAATATTCTTGATAACCCTAGACAGTCATCATTCGTCAAAATGACGACACGTAATTTCATTTTCGATTTAAAATGCATTTTAGTCTATTGGGAAATGGTAAATTTAAGTTATACTAATTCGATCGTTTTATGAATTTTTGTTTTATACTACTTAAAACCAAATTGAATAAGAAAATAAATTCGAGTTTGGTTCACTTTATCGCTCACGATGAAAATTATATCGTCTTGAAATCAGCCGTAGTCAAAATGACGAAGGATGACGTTAATGTACAAAAAAAAAAAGGATGACTGTCCAGGGTTAAAAGAAAGTTAAAGAATCCTTACCAATTCACTATTAAATTACAGGCAAAGGAGTACTAAAAATTTGTCCAAATTTTTGAGGGGTTATTCTGAAATTAAATATTTGTTTTTATATTAAAACTATTACATTGGTTTCCAAAAAATTTGATTAAATAAATACTAAAATAAGGTATTAAAAACCTGTAATTTTGATGTTAAAAAGGTCACAAAAACGTAAATATTCTAGTTAAAATAAAGCCAATTTTTAAAAGAAACCTTACCAATTCTCTATTTTTTAAATTTGTTCGAATCCATCTGGAGTTGCTCTGAAATTAAATATTGTTTTTACAACAAAGAAAAACATTAAACTGGTTTCCAAAAAAAATAATTAACAAATAATAATATACATAAAAAATATTCTTTTTAAAAGAAAGTCATATTAAAAATAAAATACTTACCAATTTATGAATAAACTATACGCTGAGATATAACAAAAATTTTCCAAATTCATCTGCACTGAAAAAACAGTGAACCCACCAGGAAGAAAACTTTTGATTAATTTTAGAAAATTTTGAATATTTTGAGAAATTTTTAACTAAACAGTATTACAAGCGCTGGCATCGCGCCGATATCACAAAAATAAGTAAATATTTTTCGACAAATTCAAGAAAATTTATTAGACATATATAATTTTTTTCACTTTTTAAAGAAAATTTTGTAGTTTGAAGGAAAAAATTGGAGTTCAAAATTGCAAGAATGTCTTTAGTGACATACGAAGTTCATCATGGACGCTTTTGTAGTAAAATTTACAAATTCGAAGAAATAATGAACTATTTTATGGCAAATACGAATTTAGTAAATCTCTATCCTTAACTTGTGTATAATTTTTTCCTGTATTTTAGTTCATTTAACTAACGTACGCAAAAAATTATTAGAGTAAATGAAACTTTCACCAAATATAATAAGTTCATGAACTAAAATATAGTTAAATTGGCTTTAGTGAAATAGTGAGTTCACTTTTTTTTGAGTGTGGAATTGAATATTAATTTTTTAAATAGAATAATAAATATTTCAATGCACTTTCAATTTCAACATATTTTCCTAAATGTTCTTAATAACTTTTTTCTAAACTATCGATAAAATATTAATAACTTTCATTTAAAAGGTTTAATAAACAAACACCAATATATGTCTCAAAAATCCAAAATATTCCATGCCTTTATATTCCCTTGTTGCACACCTACTTAAAAGATGCAACAGCCCACGCCAACGCCAACTATACAACTGAAGCATGCCAAACAAAACCAAGCAAAGCCAAAACATTCCTACAACAACAAAAACACATCTGCCTTTATTGAAAACAACACCTCATCCAGCCAAATAAACCATCCGCGAATAACAAACACACACACACAAACCACTAAATGAACAAAAATAAAAACAACCCCACGCTCATGTATACACAACAAAACTCAAGTAACATCATCTTTACATTAATCACATTCCACTATGCCAATAAAGATCTCTGTGCTATGCATTAGTTCATCGCATCTGCTGACAATTTATTCTAATAATAATATTCGTAAAGGCACAACAGTTTATGAACGATGAAACGTTTAACTTAAAATTTGCAAAATTTTCATGAAATGTTATCTACCATTTTTGACGAAAATGTCTATAAATTTAATTACATGTGAACTAAAAATATTTCATTGGGTAATTTTTTACCAACAATTATTAACTATAGGAATTGTCAGTAAGAAATTGCTATCCACTTTCAAGTTCATTTTTCGTAAAAAAATATTTTCTCATACAAAAAAATCTTATAGTCAATTGCACTTATTATTTAGAAAATACTTTACATATCACAAGTAGTTTTATAGCATGACAAACGAATTTTTAACTACCAGTTAAGAAAATTTTTAAGGAAATTTCCATCGTATTTTGTAGGCCATGAACTAAACGATTGCTATTTAGAATTTGTAAAATTTCCTTTCGAGTAGTTAATTTTCGTTGAAGATACGAAAAATGAACTAAAATTCTGGAAAAATCTTGTAATAATTATTGTAAAAATCTTCTAAAATTTACGAGACACTTTTTTTCTGTGTATATAACTTAGAATATAAATTTGTATTACCACCCCGGTTGCCACAGTTGGTAGAATTCTTCTCTACCAACTGTGGCAATCTTAAATCTCTATAAAAATAAAATTTTGGAAAAAGTTTCTATTAACAAATTTTTGTGAGAAATTTTTCTATAGAAATAAAATTCTGACAATAAATTCTATAGAAATAAAATTTTGAGAAAAAATTCCACAGAAATAAAATTTTGAGAAAAATTTTTATAGAAATAATATTTTGAAAAAAATTTCTATAGAAATACAATTTTGACAAAATGAAATAAAATGTTGACAAAATTCTCTATAGGAATAAAGTTTACCACACATTGTTAAAGATCAAGCCTTGCCGGCTTCTAATTTCCTCCTCTAGAGACACCAAAATGTAATAATTATTACAAATTGTGTTGAGTGAAAATGTCCTACATTGTGGCCCTACGTCCCTACAAGATGCTAAATATTAGAAAATCCCTACATATAGGGAATTTCCCCTACTTCTAGCAACACTGGCTGTGTTGATATTGCGCCTACGAAGTTAGTATGCCACTAATATTGAGCCCATTATTAAAAAAGAGAAAATCGTTAAATTAGTGTGTGTAATAAATACAAATTTGTAAAAATCGAGCAATATTCTTATGTAAGAGCTACAAGCACGTATAAGTACGATCGGCTGTACATCAAAATTTGAAATTTGAGTAACATTGGTTAATAAATAAGAGTACTATGGCCAAATTTGGGAAAATCGAGCGATACATATATATGGAAGCTATATCTAAATCTGAACCAATTTGCATAATATTTTGTGGGTTTGATTAATACCACAAAAGGTTACCTTGTGCAAGATTTGAGTAAGATCAGTTAAGAAATGAGGCCTGTATGGTCAAACATATTATTAGGGGCGAATTTTTCAAAATCGGGTGATTCATATATGGGAGCTATATCTACATCTGAACCGATTTCGATGAAATTTTGCACATATAGTTAGTACTATAGAGGACTTGATCTAGCCAAGATCGGTTAATAAATAGGGATTCTATGGCCAAATTTGGGAAAATCGGGCTATACATATATATGGGAGCTAAATCTAAATCTGAACCGATTTCGATGATTTTTTGCACAAATAGTTAGTGCTATAGAAGACTACATTTAGCCAAATTTTGGTAAGATCGGTTGATAAATAAGGGTTTTATGGCCAAATTTAGAAAAATCGGGCGGTACATGTATATGGGAGCTATAGGTAAATCTGAACCGATTTCGATGATTTTTTGCACATATAGTTAGTGCTATAGAAGATTATATATAGCCAACTTTGAGTAAGATCGGTTGATAAATAAAGGTTTTGTGGCCAAATTTGGGAAAATCGGGCGATACATATATATGAGAGCTATATCTAAATCTGAACCGATTTGGATGAAATTTTGCAGACTTGAATGGTGATGGAAAATATTACCTTTTGCCAAACTTGGTGACGATCCGTTTGAAAAAACGCGCAACGTGACCCCATTTGTCGAAATCGGACGATACATATATATGGGAGCTATATCTAAATTTGATCCGATTTCTTCCAAATTCAATAGCGTTCGACCTTGTGCCCAAAAAACTCCCTGTACCAAATTTCATCAAAATCGGTTAATAATTGCGACCGGAATCATGTGAACAACAAATACATGGACAGACGGACGGACACCAAGCGCTAGATCGACTCAGGAGGTGATTCTGAGTCGATCGGTATATATTTTATGGTGTCTAAAATCAATATTTCTGGTAGGCAAATTTTTTGGCCGATCAAACTTATTATACCCTGACCACCATGTGGTTTAGGGTATAAAAAGAGGAAATCGGTCAATTAGTTGTGAGTAATAAATCCACATTTGTAAAAATCGGGCAATATTATTATGTAAGAGCTACATGTAAGTCTAACTACGATCAGCTAGTATATCAAAATTTTAAATTTGAATAACATAGGTTAATAAATAAGAGTATTATGGCCAAATATGACAAAATGAGCGATATATGGGACCTATATCAAAATCTGAAACCAATTTGTATAATATTTTGCAGGTATGATTGATACCACAGAAGGTTACCTTGTGTAAAATTTGAGTACGATCAGTTAATAAATGAGGCCCCTATGGTCAAATATGAGGTTATTAGGGGCAAATTTTTCAAAATCGGGCGATACACATATATGGGAGCTATATCTAAATTTGAACCGATTTCGATGAAATTTTGCACATAGAATAAGTGCTGTAGAAGATTACATTTAGACAACATTGAGTACGATCGGTTGATAAATAAGGGTTTCACGGCCAAATTTCTCAAAATCGGGCGATACATGTATATGGGAGCTATATCTAAATCTGAACCGATTTCGATTATTCCTAGCATAAATTTTCAGTACCATAAAAGATTAGAGTAAGTCAAGTTTGAGAAAGATCTCTTAATAAATAAGGTTTTTTATGGCCAAATTTGGGAAAATTGGGAGATACATATATATTTGTGGGAGCTATATCTAAATCTGAGCCGATTTGGATGAAATTTTGCAGACTTGAAGGGCGGTAAAAAAGATTACCTTTTGCCAAATTTGGTGACGATCCGTTTGAAAAAAAGCACAACGTGACCCCATTTGTCGAAATCGGGCGATACATATATGGGAGCTATATCTAAATTTGATCCGATTTCTTCCAAATTCAATATCGTTCGTCCTTGTGCCAAAAAACTCCCTGTACCAAATTTCATCAAAATCGGTTAATAATTGCGACCGGAATCCTGTGAACAACAAATGCATGGACAGACGGACGGACACCACGCGCTAGATCGACTCAAGAGGTGATTCTGAGTCGATCGGTATATATTTTATGGGGTCTAAAATCAATATTTCTGGTAGGCACATTTTTTGGCCGATCAAACTTATTATACCCTGACCACCATGTGGTTTAGGGTATAATTAAGCGGTACATATACTGAAACAAATGTTGACCTAATACGGAAGATTATGCAACCTACATGTTAATACACGCAACTCACACCATATTAAGGACAAATTGCTGTACAAAAAGTTTTACATCAATTAAGTTTATAATCAATTAACGCATTTTTTTTTAAGTAAAGACAAACATATTTAATGTAAAGAAATGATCCTTAAATCAACGGATGTATGGAATCTTTATATTTAAGATAAAAATGCACCAAATATAGGCTAAGGCTTATAGATCTTTAGTTTAAACTTTTTTAGGAATTAAGAAATCCGTTGTTAGCTTGAAGTATCTGTTATATTTTCGATTTTTAAATTGGCTTTTGTTTATGCATGAATATCTCTATGAAGATATGAGATGTATGAGATCTGTATCCATTCTTAATTTTATTGATCCTAGATTTAAAGCCAGAGAGGACTCACAAAAATGTCAATACCAAAATCCTTAACTGAAGTTCAAAATCTTTGGATCCATGTTAACTTTTTCTTGAGTTTATATACATCTGTAACAATAAAGAAGATCGTAACCATATTTTTTTTAACTTCAACTGAGTACTGTTTTTTTTTTGTGGAGAAATATGTTAAATAAAAAGTGCTAAGGCAAAAAAAATGTTTTTAACATCAGAAAAAGTGCAAGTCATAAAACAACAACAACGAAGAAAACACATATTCTTTTTGGTATTTTTAGATTATTGATGTTAACAGTGCACAGTGGTCGGTGTTATATGGAGTTAGCGGCCAAAAATACTTCCAGTATAGGTATCATCGTGAAACTTCGGTCACGGCTTTATAATTATGTCAGGACTATTTAATGATAAAATGGGATTGATTGATGACGTTTTGGTATAGGCCCCCATATAGATCGATCTCCCGATTTTACTTCTTGGGCTTCTAGAAACTGTATTTTCTATCCGATTTGGCTGAAAATTGAAATCTAAAGGTATATTAGGACCAAAAGTAGGTGCGCTAATGGTGTGTATCGGTCCATGTTTTGGTATAGCCCCCATATAGACCGATCTCCCAATTTTATTTCTTGAGCTTCTAGGAACCATAGTTTCTATCCGATTTCCCTGAAATTGGAAATCTAGAGGTATTTTAGGACCGCAAATAGGAGTGGCAAAAATTGTGTCTATCGGTCCATGTATTTATATAGCCCCCATATAGACCGATATCCCAATTTTTCTTCTTGGGCTTCTAGAAACCGTATTTTCTATCCGATTTGCCTTAAACTTGAAATACAGATGTATTTTAGGACCACAAAGAGGGTTGAAGAAAATGATGGTTATAGGTTCTTGTGTTGGTATAGCCCCTATATATACCGATCTTCCCATTTTATTTTTTGGGCTTCTAGAAAACGTACTTTCTATCCGATTTGCCTAAATTTAAAATCTAGAATTATTTTAAGATCACAAATAGATGTAGCGAAAATGAGGTGAATCAGCCCATGTGTTGGTATAATCCACGTATTGACCAATCTCACGATTTTACTCCAAGGGCAGTAGTTTTTATCCGATTTGCATGAAGTTGTAAAACAAGATTTCTTTGAAAATTCGCCCAATTTTCATCTATATATTTTGAACCACTTAACTTATCAAAGATCTTATTATACACGTTTGTTCGACATCTCAATACCTTACACAATAACACAAAGGGGGGCAAAAGAAAGCAGCTGATTTTTATCAATTTGAAATTTTGAAATATTAACTAATAAACCATAAAAAATCCCATTGGAGACTTCAGGGGGGAACACAACTAAAACTCTACATAAATTTACATATAAGAACGAACGAACACGAAACAAAGAGACTGACAAAAATTGATTTTATAACAAATTTAAAACAAGTTTTATAAATTTTTTTTATTTTAAAATATAGTTAATACCATTTAGTTCAATATTCGTTTCGATTTATTTCGATATAATATTTCTTTCTTTTGTTTTATTTATTTAAAAGTGCACTTAATTTTATACTTTTTCACACTTCAAAAACCAACTGCTTACTTGCTCTCTCTTTTGAAGCCGTTCTTAAAGAGTACAGATGGAATAAAACAAAAACAAATACACATTGGAAAACCTTGTTTGCACAAGAAACAGTGATGCCACACTTTTTGAAAAATTTCTAACTATGATTTTTTATTTTTGGCCAAAGGGATCGACCACTGTTCAGTGATACAATTATGGTAACTACATTTACAGTTTTTGGAAAAGAGGTTTATTTCACAATTTATAAAGTTTTTTATCTAAAAAATCTAAAAACTCTAAAATTTCAAAACGATATACGTTTAGAAACGTCAGATAAAACGAGGGAGAATAGAGAAAATATATTAAGATGGCGGAGGACGGTGTAATATTCAAATGAATTACAAATACATACACTGAAAAAACAGTGAACCCTTTTACATTGCAAAATGAACTAAACTGTAGTAATATTGACCATGATTTAACCCTTAAGATTTTTTTCAACTTGTCTAGTTCATAATTCTCTTAAATTTTAGTTAATCCATAACATTGTATTTTAGTTGATTTTTACAACACCATATACCCCTGCCAAGTTAAAAAGTCAGTATTATTTTGGTTTACTTGCTTATTTTTTGGCAAACCCGATAATAAAAATTGGTTAACAGTCTCTTTAAAATGTCGACGACTAAACTATTTTTAAGTCAATCATTCCACAATACAGAGAAATTATATAATTAAAGGAACAAAAAACCGTTTTACTATTATGAAAATTTTCATACAATAAAATTAAACTTTCTTTAAGCAAAAGTACTTTATTATAAAAACTTATGATGAAAGTTCTTAATACAATCTTTTCGTGAATACAAATTATGACCACGTGGAACAAGAAAGTAGTTTATTTTAACTCGCTTGTTGGACATTTTGATTTTTCCTTAGTTTTTTATTAATCGTAATTATATTTTTCACATATCTTGCTGAAAAAAAATGGAAGGAATAATGAAAATTGTTAAAAATTAACATGTAATAAAATATAATTTTATAGCTCTTTAAATTAGCTTGTAACTTACCATATTTGGGGGCATTTTATTAAATGGTGTAGGGAATTCAACTTTTCTTAGATAAACGTACCTCATAAAGTTTGTACCTGAAACAATTAGAGAAATAATGAATTAAGTAATATATTAACTCATAAAATTGTGTTGTCATCGATGTGACATAATACAATAAATATTCTTGTTAAAAGAAAGCCAAAGTTTTAGTATAAAACTTTCCAATTCTCTATTACAATGTACGCTGAGGTTAAAAAGTTATCGAAATTCATTTGGGGTTACTCTGAAATTAAATATTTATTTTTTTGCATTAAATAAAAAAACATTAAATTGGTTTCCAAAAAATCTAATTAAAGAAATAATATGCATAAAAAAGTAAATATTCTGGTTAAAAGAATGTTAAAGAAACCTTACCAATTCATAAAAATGTTTCCAAATTGTTATTCTGGAATTAAATAGTAAAAATATTAAATTGGTTTCCAAAAATACACAGAAAAAAAGTGTCTTGTAAATTTAAGGACCATTTTGACTTCCACATAGTTCAACAAATTTACTGTAATATAGTTCATTTTTCGTAACAACAACGAAAATTAACTTAGCTAAAGCAAAACTTATAAAAATTCAGTAAATGTTTTTTAGTTCACTAACTACGAAATGGGAAGGATTTTTTCTTAAATAAATTTCCAACACAGTAGTTAATGCATCGTTGATTCTATTATAAAAATACATGGGCAATATAAAAATCTTACTACGAAATGTGGACAATTTATTAAGACAAAATTTTGTATGGAAAAAAAATTTTGTAGTAAAAATTAACTTAACGACATTACCGATTCGTACGATGACTACCTACAGATTATTTCCCTTTTTATTATATGTTGGAGTGTTTTTACTCACATTGAAAATTTTAGTTAAAATAGAATAAAAATTATTTAATATAATCCTTGACAGGTGTATATAATTTTTATAGATTCCTCATAGATTTGGTATATATGAGAAGTGAATGATGTGATGTTAGAGGAATCAAAAACGCTTTTTATTGATAAAAAAACAAATAACAGATTAAGGAACTGTATATTTCTGTTAATATGTTAGTTTAAAATTAGTGCGGATTTTAAATTGATTTACATAAAAAATATACAACATGAGTGGTAATAGGATGATTTATATTTATTCTACATCTGGATCACAGGTTGAGAAGCAACCATTTTTTTGAATCTATATTTTTTATGTTACAGCAATTCCTACAGGTGAGTACTAAGTTCGAGTTTAGCCGCTAAAATTAAAAATAAATCACTAAGCAAAGTATAAAATTATACGCCTTCGATACAAATTTAAATATAACTTGATGGAGAATAGCCCAAATCAAGTTTTTTATAAAGATTATTTTTTATAATGGATTATTAAAGAAAACTTATCATGGAAATTGCAATTTTAGCCGCTAAACTCGAACTTAATATCCACCTTAAATACTAAATGCTATACTGACAAGTGGAAATTATGTCTAATTTTATAATATTTTTTATTTCAAATATATTTTGAGAATAATTTCAATAACGTCCCATTTGTCCATGGATATGATTCCAATAATGTACCTACTGGATGGATTTTCAATGTGGTAAGTTTTTCTATAAACGGTATTTTGTCCGTTTTTAATAAAGCCAAAATTTCAATTTATTATTTTTTTCACTTGCAGGTAGACAGGTCTCGTAATGGTAATTTTTTGAATATTCTTACTGTTTAATACTAATTAAGCTGATATCCTTATTGACTCTAGGAAATACTCTTGAAAACCGTAAGTTAGAGATCAATATGAACGATAGAATTAATTAATTAATAATATTTTTCTTATATTTTGTATAACTTTGCAATTTCAGATGCTTATAAGCCAAATCCGCCCAACAAAAGTTATCCAAAATCGATGAAATTGGACAATTCAATTGAATATAGCAACTTATGCCACATATGTCTTTCATACACTGAAAAAAAAGCATACTCGGTTCCAAAGATTTTGTCTTTCCTTTAAAAAATTTGGTATTGATTCCGAGCCAAAGAAGCGGAGAATACAAGTAAGGACACTTTTAAGACACAATTCTCTTTTAAATTTAGGTTTTGTGTACTTGCTTCTAGGAAGCAAATTTTAATTTTTCGCTTTCTCAGCTTTTTTTCTTCATATGCTATCAAAGTCCTTCAAAAACGAGTTAACGGCAACTTTATTTTCCAAATTAGGACTCGACTTCCAGCAGAAATTATGCTATGTTTGAAGTAAAAAACTTCTTTAAAATAAAGTTTTGAAAAACATGTCCTATATTTGAATGATTTTTTGCTTTGTAGTCAAGATGCAAAAAGACAACAAATTTAAAGACAATTTCATTAAATTTAAAGAATTTTTCTGAATTATTAAAGTCAAGTTGACCTTAGCCTATAAATTTTTTCTTTCATGTTAAGATACCCATTTTTAAGTCAAATCACTTAATTATAAGGACAATACGACTTCATTGAAAAGTTTATCGACTTTTGGACAAGGAAAATAACTTTTTTTTAGAGAAATGCGTCTTCTATGCTAAGCAAAATTTGTATTCGTATTTTAAAGACATGAAATCTTTGACCTCACGACAATATTTTTTTCAGTGTATGGATAGAAAACATGGAAATTTTAATTAATTAGTTTATTCCTAATAACATAGAATATTACTCTTTTGAAGAAGCAATTACTAACTACCGACAAGTAAATGCGTCCAACGTACTAATAAAAATATTTCCTTTATTGTATATCATAAGCCATAGTTTTGTGTAATATAATAATAATTCTTTGAAATAAAGTACTGGTGGTTATAGAAAATTGACTTGTTTTGTACGAAAAATTTCTTAGTTGTATACAGGCTTTTTGTACTTTTGATTCCTCAATTTCTCTACTTTTTTGAAAATTATACCGACAAACAGTTTATTTCAAACCAATTTCTTAATACAGGTTTCCCAAAAAATTGTTAATTTTTCCGGATAGCAGGAATATCTTGAATGAGTTAACTATATTCTTCCCACAGCATAGTAATAATGAACTAAATTACGATGTAATACATGAACTAATTTATAAGAAAATCATGAACTTATCTAGATGAAAAAAATCTTTGGCGCCAAATCATGGTCATTCTTACTATGGGTTAGTTCATTTTTCATAAAAAATAGTAAACTTTTTTTTCGGTGTATTTGATTAAAGTAATACTAAAATAAGGTATTAAAAACCTGTAATTTTGATAATAAAAAGGTCATAAAAACGTAAATATTCTAGTGAAAAGAAAGCAAATCTTTAAAAGAAAACTTACCACTTCTTATTCTTATTAAACTATACGCTGAGGAGAAATATAAAAATTTGCCCGAATCCATCTGGGTTTCTCTTAAATTAAATATTTTTTACAACAAAGAAAAACATGAAACTGGTTAAAAAAAAATAATAATAATAATTATCAAATAATAATATACATAAAGAATATTATTTCTTAAAAGAAAACCACATTGAAAAATGAACACTTACCTATTTATGATTAAACTATACGCTGAGGTGTAACAAACATTTTTCCAAATTCATCTGGAGTTACTCTGAAATTGAATATGTATTTTTTACATTGAATAATAAAAATTAAATTAGATAAAACAATTTCAATATACTTTCCATTTCAGCATTTTTTCCTAAATATTGAACATTCTTAATAACATTTTTCTAAGCTACCGATCATCACCATTGTACACCTCATCGCTAAAATATTAATAACTTTCATTTAAAAGTTTTAATAAACAAACACCAATATAGGTCTCACAAAAAAACCAAAATATTCCATACCTTTGTATTCCCTTGTTACATACTTGCTAAAAAGGTGCAACAGCCCACGCCAACGCCAACTATACAACTGAAGCATGCCAAACAAAACCAAGCAAAACCAAAACATTCCTACAACAACAAAAACACATGTGCCTTCATTGAAAACAACACCTCATCCACACAAATAAACCATTCGCGAATAATAAAAACACACACACAAACCACTGAAAGAACAAAAATAAAAACAACCCCACGCTCAGATATACACAACATCCCCATCACTCGCTACCATTTCTCATTATTGCATTGCATGCTCTCACTCTCGAAAAAATTTCAAGTAACATCATCTTTACATTAAACATATTCAACTTTGACGAGAAAGATCTCTGTACTATGCATTAGTTCATCGCATCTGTCCACAATTTACTCTAAAAACAATACTCTTAAATGCATATCAGTATAAGAACAATGAAACTTGTAACTTAAAATTAGCAAAAACTTCATGAAATGATATCTACCCATTTTTGACGAAAATGTCTATAAATTTAATTACATGTGAACTAAAAATATTTCATTGAGAAATATTGTACCAACTATTATTAACTATAGGAATTGCCAGTAAGAAATTGCTATCCGCTTTCAAGTTCAATTTTCGTAAAAAAATATTTTCTCATACAAAAACTCTTTATAGTAAATTACACTTATTATTTAAAAAGTATTTTGTATTTCATAAGTAGTTTTATAGTATGACGAAAGAATTTTTAACTACCAGTTAAGACAATTTTTAAGGAAATTTCCATCGTATTTTGTAGGGTATGAACTAAACGATTGCTACTTAAAATTTTGTAAAATTTCCTTTCGAGTAGTTAATTTTCGTTAAAGATACGAAAAATGAACTAAAATTCTGGAAAATTCTTGTAATAAATTATTGTAAAAATCTTCTTAAATTTACGAGACACTTTTTTTCTGTGTAAAAAAACACATGCCCGGTTCCAAAGATTTTGTCTTTACTTTAAAAATGTTGGTATTGATTCCGAGCCAAAGAAGCGGAGAATACAAGTAAGGATATTTTTAGGACGCTTCTAGAAAGCAAATTTTAATTTTTCGCTTTTTCACCTTTTTTCTTCATATGCTATCAAAGACCTTTAAAAACGAGTTAACAACAACTTTATTTCCCAAATTAAGACTCGACTTCCAGTAAAAATTATCCTACACTCAAAAAAAAGTGAACTCTCTATTTCACTAAAGCCATATTAACTTTATATTAGTTCATAGAATCATTATGTTTGGAAAAAGTTTATTTTAGTCAAATAATTTTTTGCGTATGTTAGTTAAATGAACTAAAAAACGGGAAAAAGTTATACACAAATAAAGCATAAAGATTTCCTAATTTCGTATTTCTTACAAAATTGTTCATTATTTCTTTAAATTTGTAAATTTTACCATCATGAACTTCGTATGTCACTAAAGACTTTCTTGCAACTCCAAGATTTCTCTTAAAACTACAAAATTTTCTTTAACTAGTGAAAAAATTTAGTTATGTCTAATAAATTTTCTTGAATTTGTCGAAAAATATTTACTTATTTTTGCCATATCGGAGTGATGGCAGCGCTTGTAATACCGTTTAGTTAAAATTTACTAAAAAAGTTCCAAATTTTCTAAAATTAATCGAAAGTTATCTTTCCTGGCGGGTTCACTGTTTTTTCAGTGTATGTTTCAAGTAAAAAACGTCTTTAAAATAAAGTGTTGAAAAACATGTCCTATATCTGAACGATTTTTTGCTTTGTAGTCAAGATGCAAAAGGACGACAAATTTAAAGACAATTTCATTAAATTTAAAGAATTTTTCTAAATTATTAAAGTCAAGTTGACCTTAGTCCAAACATTTTTTCTTTCATGTTATGATACACATTTTAAAGTCAAATCACTTAATTATAAGAACAATACGACTTCATTGAAAAGTTTACCGACTTTTGGACAAGGAAAAAAACTTTATATTAGAGAAATGCGTCTTCTATGCTAAGCAAAATTTGCATTTGTATTTTAAAGACATGAAATCTTTGACCTCACGACAATATTTTTTTCAGTGTAGTTTTATTTGTACTCCAACACAATTATATTTAGACATTTTAATGCAAGCAAAAAATGTTTAGCAACTGGAAACAGTTAATATTTGGGGCCTTAAAAAGATATGCTTAGGGTGAAACACAGTACAAACCAGGGATCCGGAGCGTGGAGCGGAGCGGAGCAAGCCCTTTTTTTGCCGGAGCGGGAGCGGCATTTTTGAAAACCGGAGCGGAGCGGTTTCCAAATGAAAAACCGCTCCGAATAAAATATTACTTGAATGAAATGTGTAACTTTGAAATTACTTAGTACTTAGCGTAGTGTGAGTAAACGTTTAAAATGTACGATATGTATTCTTGTACGTACGTACATTGGGGAAAACACAGTGTTTTTTAGTAATTGTTTTCAAAAACGGCAAATGTCAAAATATATCTCTAGTATGTGTTGTAAAAGTAACAACAGTACTTTCGATCAATTTCATCCCGTATTACTACAAAGATGTTTGTAATGAACGCCAAATAAATGCAATTAAACGATCTTATTTATATTTAATTTTTTAGTTTTCTACACTAAAAAAAATATTGTCGTGAAGTCAAAGATTTCATGTCCTTAGAATAAGACTACAAATTTTGCTTAACATGGAAGACGCATTTCTCTAAAATAAAGTTTTTTTCCTTGTCCCTGTCCTTATAATAAAGTGATTTTACTTTAAAATGTGTATCATAACATGAAAGATAAAATTTTTGAGGTAAGGTCAACGTGACTCTAATAATTAAGAAAAATTCTTTAAAATTAATAAAATTGTATTTAAATTTGTTTCCTTTTTGCATTTTGCCTACAAAGCAAAAAATCGTTAAAAAATAAGACAAGTTTTTCAACTCTTTATATTAAAGACGCTTTTTACTTGAAACATAGCATAATTTCTACTGGAAGTCGAGTCTTAATATGGAAAATAAAATTATCGTTAAAACGTTTTTAAAGGATTTTGATAACAACTGACGAAAAAAATCTAAAAAAATTAAAAATTAACATTTGCTTCCTAGAAGCAAGTACATAACCCCCAAATTTAAAAGAGAATTGCGTCTTTAAAGTATCCTTACTTGTATTCTCCGCTTCTTTGGCTCGGAAATTTAATTACATGTGAACTAAAAATATTTCATTGAGAAATATTGTACCAACTATTATTAACTATAGGAATTGCTAGTAGGAAATTGCTATCCGCTTTCAAGTTTAATTTTCGTAAAAAAATATTTTCTCATACAAAAACTCCTTATAATAAATTACACTTATTATTTAGAAAGTATTTTACATTTCATACGTAGTTTTATAGTATGACGAAAGAATTTTTAACTACCAGTTAAGAAAATGTGTAAGGAAATTTCCATCATATTTTGTAGGCTATGAACTAAACGATTGCTACTTAAAATTTGTAAAATTTCCTTTCGAGTAGTTAATTTTAGTTAAAGATACGAAAAATTAACTAAAATTCTGGAAAATTCTTGTAATAAATTATTGTAAAAATCTTCTTAAATTTACGAGACACTTTTTTTTCTGTGTAAAAAAACGCATGCCCGGTTCCAAAGATTTTGTCTTTACTTTAAAAATGTTGGTATTGATTCCGAGCCAAAGAAGCGGAGAATACAAGTAAGGATATTTTTAGGACGCTTCTAGAAAGCAAATTTTAATTTTTCGCTTTTTCACCTTTTTTCTTCATATGCTATCAAAGACCTTTAAAAACGAGTTAACAACAACTTTATTTTCCAAATTAAGACTCGAATTCCAGTAAAAATTATCCTACACTCAAAAAAAAGTGAACTCTCTATTTCACTAAAGCCATATTAACTTTATATTAGTTCATAGAATCATTATGTTTGGAAAAAGTTTATTTTAGTCAAATAATTTTTTGCGTATGTTAGTTAAATGAACTAAAAAACGGGAAAAAGTTATACACAAATAAAGCATAAAGATTTCCTAATTTCGTATTTCTTACAAAATTGTTCATTATTTCTTTAAATTTGTAAATTTTACCAAAAATGTGTCCATCATGAACTTCGTATGTCACTAAAGACATTCTTGCAACTCCAAGATTTCTCTTAAAACTACAAAATTTTCTTTAACTAGTGAAAAAATTTAGTTATGTCTAATAAATTTTCTTGAATTTGTCGAAAAATATTTACTTATTTTTGCCATATCGGAGTGATGGCAGCGCTTGTAATACCGTTTAGTTAAAATTTACTAAAAAAGTTCCAAATTTTCTAAAATTAATCGAAAGTTATCTTTCCTGGCGGGTTCACTGTTTTTTCAGTGTATGTTTCAAGTAAAAAACGTCTTTAAAATAATGTGTTGAAAAACATGTCCTATATCTGAACGATTTTTTGCTTTGTAGTCAAGATGCAAAAAGACAACAAATTTAAAGACAATTTCATTAAATTTAAAGAATTTTTCTAAATTATTAAAGTCAAGTTGACCTTAGTCCAAACATTTTTTCTTTCATGTTATGATACACATTTTAAAGTCAAATCACTTAATTATAAGAACAATACGACTTCATTGAAAAGTTTACCGACTTTTGGACAAGGAAAAAAACTTTATATTAGAGAAATGCGTCTTCTATGCTAAGCAAAATTTGCATTCGTATTTTAAAGACATGAAATCTTTGACCTCACGACAATATTTTTTTCAGTGTAGTTTTATTTGTACTCCAACACAATTATATTTAGACATTTTAATGCAAGCAAAAAATGTTTAGCAACTGGAAACAGTTAATATTTGGGGCCTTAAAAAGATATGCTTATGGTGAAACACAGTACAAATAATCCTTTGTTTGAACAAATTCTGAAAATATATGCTTGAAGCTGATTATATTTGGGGGTCTATGTTACAGAGACCATTTTTTCGGACGCTTCAAGCAATTCAAATTATTATGTTCACTATATAGAGCCAACAACCCTTTTTGGTGCATGTAGACACACTTTGTGAATGAGATAATAGAGCAACATAAGCCAAAATATAAAAATGAGTTATACCCACACCCTTTCTCTTTTTATTAACAATAATGCTATTGATTAATAATTGGGCACAATCCGATTAAATGTGGATCAGTGTCATCGAAGAATATCTGGTTGCAGCGTTTTCACAACAATCTTTGTTAGTAAGGCCTTATGGATCGGATGCCAAATGAAAACATTTTCCAAGGCAACTATGTGGTTGGGGAAGGATGACTCCATTCCATATCCATCCGACATGTGCTCATTCAATTACGATAATTGAATAGAACATGAATTCTCGAATTTAATCAACTCAAATGAAATCTTCCGGTGTTCTGTTCCGTTTTTGTTTGGTAATGGTAGTACTGTTGCGTATGCTCCTAATTACGGTAATGATGATGGCACATTATCGATGGTGGTGTTCTTCGAATCAAATGGTTTAAAAATTGATATTTGGATGGTTTGTTGGCCACCCGGTGTCTTTGTTCCGTATAATTCCGTGGGATGTCCTAATATCGTTTGTTGACAAATGATTGTAGTTTCCGGAGCTGGTTGGCAGTCTGTTGGAAATGTTCTTGTAATTAAAATATTACCACAAATGAAACACAACATTTTTCTAACGATTTTCCATTTGGTATGTGAGTGATGTCAACATAGCGATTTATTTCGATGGATTAAATTATCAACGATGTAATTCAATTTTATTTCAGGCCTCTTTGCAGAAAGATCGGATTTGAATAAATGAGAAAGGCTTAAGTGAAACAGGTCTAATGTACTACCCTACACTCAACATGTAAACAAAATATATTTAATACTGTCGTACCTTACATATCACAAAAATATATCCAATTAAAGTTGAGAAAATTTTTAATTAATAAATTAGTATATACAATTAGCTTTTTAATCAAGATAGAAACATAAAGTTAATTAAGCCAATGATTGAAGATCATTTTAATTCAAAAATTAATTGATACCATTAACTTTTTAATTAAACTCGGAAGACTAAGTTAGAACAAGTGATCGATTTTTTTTTAATTTTTAATTGAAAATTTACTTAAAGTCAGTTGACAAAGTAATTGAAAATAGTTACGTTTTTAAGTAAAAAATTAATTGAGTTTTGCAATCAACATCAATTAAATTTTTAATTGAATCAATTAAAAAATTAACTGAAATTTGCTAATAAAACCAAGTATTATTTTATGGCCAATTAAAACTGTGATTTATACTAATATTTTCGTGATTGAAGATATTTCAATTAAAAAGTTAATAGGATCAATTAATTTCGTGATTCAATCAGAATTCCTTTTGTGTGTAGAATACATGATGTAATTCCTAATTTCAAGTTCTATATTTTGTTCATGAAGCATCATCGTTGTCCGAATATACCTTATTATATATTAGTTTATTCATGATTAAGTTGCAATAAAAATTAAAACTTCGAATATGATCGCTACAATCATGTTTCTTCTCTGCGAGTATAAACCGATCAATAACTAAAGCGGCTTAATCTACCATAGTCCGATTATGAAAAAAATATGATTTTGAAGACAATATTAATATTAATAATAAGTCCAAAAACCGGTTTTTTGAAAAGTCGATTTAACCGGTTAAATAAAATAAATATTCGTTATAATAAAATAAATATTCTTCGGTTTCATTGTGATAGATAAAGTTAACTAAAATAAAGTTAAGTTGACATTAGCAATCCGTTTTAAATGAAAGTTGTAAAAAATAATCGCACGAAAATGTTCACAATTTTATTCCAATTTTTTTTTGAGCCAGATTAACCTTTTCAGTTGCTGTAAACAACACAAATAGAGCTCATCCAAATGTTCTGAGTACGTATAACCTCTAAAATGACAAGCTTTACGCTAGAGCTGTCAGTTGGCAGATTGACACACTAGAGTGGCCCAATCCCAAAATATTAAAGGCAACCCTCGTAAAACTTCTTAACAATTAGGGTGTCCAAGCCGATATCGGTTTATTGGATTCAATTACACAAACCGTAACCGGATAGAAAAATGGCGTTTTGTTTTGGATTTTTATACCCTCCATCATAGGATGGGGGTATATTAACTTTGTCATTCCGTTTGTAATACATCGAAATATTGCTCTAAGACCCCATAAAATATATATATATTCTGGGTCGTGGTGAAATTCTGAGTCGATCTACGCATGTCCGTCCGTCCGTCCGTCCGTCCGTCTGTTGAAATCACGCTAACTTCCGAACGAAACAAGCTATCGACTTGAAACTTGGCACAAGTAGTTGTTATTGATGTAGGTCGGATAGTTTTGAAAATGGGCCATATCGGTCCACTTTTACGTATAGCCCCCATATAAAGGGACCCTCAGATTTGGCTTGTGGAGCCTCTAACAGAAGCATATTTCATCCGATCCGGCTGAAATTTGGTACATGGTGTTGGTATATGGTCTATAACAACCATGCAAAAATTGGTCCATATCGGTCCATAATTATATATAGCACCCATATAAACCGATCCCCAGATTTGGCTTGTGGAGCTTCTAAGAGAAGCATACTTCATCCGATCCGGCTGAAATTTGGTACATGGTGTTGGTATATGGTCTCCAACAATCATGCAAAAATTGGACCACATCGGTCCATAATTATATATAGCCCCCATATAAACCGATCCCCAGATTTGGCTTGCGGAGCCTCAAAGAGAAGAAAATTTCATCCGATCCGGCTGAAATTTGGTGCATGATGTTGGTATATGGTCTCTAACAACCATGCAAAAATTGGTCCATATCAGTCCTTAATTATATATAGCCCCCATATAAACCGATCCCCAGATTTGGCTTGTGGAGCCTCTAAGAGAAGCATATTTCATCCGATCCGGCTGAAATTTGGTACATGGTGTTGGTATATGGTCTCTAACAATCATGCAAAAATTGGTCCACATCGGTTAATAATTATATATAGCCCCCATATAAACCGATCCCCAATTTTGGCTTGCGAAGTCTCCAAGAGAAGCAAATTTCATCCAATCCGGTTGTAATTTGGAACATGGTGTTAGTATATGATCTTTAACAACCGTGCCATAATTGGTCCATATCGGTCCATAATTATATATAGCCCCCATATAAAACGTTCTCCAGATTTGACCTCCGGAGCCTCTTGGAGGAGCAAAATTCATCCGATCCGGTTCAAATTAGGAACGTGGTGTTAGTATATGGTCGCTAACAACCATACCAAAATTGGTCCAATCACACAAAAATTGGTCCATATCGGTTCATAATCATGGTTGCCACTAGAGCCAAAAATAATCTACCAAAATTTTATTTCTATAGAAAATTTTGTCAAAATTTTTATTTCTATAGAAAATTTTGTGAAAATTTTATTTCTATAGAACATTTTGTTAAAATTTTATTTCTGTTGAAAATTTTGTCAAAATTTTATGTCTACTTTGTCAAACTGAATTATATATCGATCTTTTTTGATTTAATATATACCACGTATGGACTTACATACAATTTAGAATATGGTGTTAGGAGGTTATAAGATGCCTTGCCATCGGCAAGCGTTACCGCAACTTAAGTAATTCGATTGTGGATGGCAGTGCTTAGAAGAAGTTTCTACGCAATCCATGATGGAGGGTACATAAGCTTCGGCCTGGCCGAAATTACGGCCGTATATACTTGTTTTAGATTGATTCTTAATCGGGTTTTTAGGGTATCTATATATGCAAATAAAAATACTCTATTTCATTAAAGTACAGATTTCAATAAAATTCATCCCAGAAGAAGTTGGAAATTACCAAAAAAACGTGGGATAAAAATATGAAATAAAGTATTTTTATTTACATATATAGAGACCTTAAAAGCCCGATGTAGAATTAATCTTAAAAAAATCTAAAATAATAAACTATATAGGACGTACAAAATCCAGTAATTAAAAATTTGAATTTTGGTTAATCACTTACAACACATTTTTACGAACTCAGTTAAAAAACCGTCGCCAAAAAAGGATGCCCACCATTTCAATGGTCATTACGCTGAATTTGCATGTGAATAAAAATTTTGGATGTGAATAAAAAAAATTTGAGATATTTTATCAAATAAATAATTTTTATATATTTTCTTTTTATAATTTTAAGTTTAAAGAGTTTCTTATGTAGTTAAAATAAAGAACTTCTTTGGGAGGACATTTTTAGAAGTGCTTTACAGTTGTGCCTTTCGACCAACTTCCAAATTGTTTGCCGGGAAATATCACATAATGATCTTTTCCTGCAGCATTCTCTTTGAGACAATTTCATGTTCTTATCAAAGAAACTGAAGAAATAAATTGTCTGTCTTGCACCCAAAGAAAAAATATTTTCCTACAGACCGAAATTTAGTCGAAATTCCGCTTTATTTGAGAGAAGAAGAAAATAATTTATTAGAAACGTTGTGACACCTTCTAAAGAACCTTTTCTGAAAATGTCGTTTGTCGAAAATTTCAGAAAAGAAAATTTTTCTCTCCATATGCGCAATGCACTGGAGACTTATAATCCGAAATCTAAAATTAGTAAAGGGTGTTTTCATGGCCAAGTTTCATGAAAAAATAAACGAAACTATCGTTTGCAAGGGGAGCACCTAGACCTAAAGGGCACTAAATTGGAAATTAGTTGATTTTAGTTAAATTTTACGCAATGTGAGCAAATGTTCCTTATTTTAATAATTTTTTGCTTACTTTAATGAACTGAACTAAAAAATGAGAAAAAATTTATACAAATATAGTACACAATTTTACTAAAAAATAAAACACTTCCTTTTATCCTTAAATGGGAGAAGTTTTCTTAAACTGAGTTCATAAGTCTCTCAAATGAGTAAATTTTACTAAAATTGTACCTGTTTTGAACTTCGTATAGCGTTACAGACATTTTAACAATTTTTAAATCCTTTTCCTTCAACTTATGAAATTTTCTTAAATAGCTTGGATTTGATAAAAAGTATTAAGTTGTGTGTAATATGTTGCAATTAGAAAACTATTTTAGCTAAATTTTATAAAAAACATTTTCATTCATGGTGGGTTCACCTTTTATACCCTTCACCACTACTGTGGTACAGGGTAAAATAAGTTTGTGCATTTGTATGTAACGCCAAGAAGGAAAAGTCAGAGACCCAACGTTTAGTATATAGATCGTCTTAGAATTGAATTCTGAGTCGATTTAGCGATGTCCTTCTGTCTGTCTGTCCGTCTGTCTGTCTGTTCATGTATTTTTGTGTTCAAAGTACAGGTCGCAGTTTAAGTCCGATCATCCTTAAATTTGGCATAGAATCTGTTTTCGGCACAAAGACAATCGCTATTGATATTGACAAAAAATCGGTTCAGATTAAGATATAGCTGCCATATATATTTACAACCGATCTGGTCATAATTGGCGTATTTATCAACCGATCTTTTTCAAATTCCGTACATCCGAATACTTTATGAATCAAAATATCAGCCAAATCGGTGCAGATTTAGATATAGCTCCCATATATATCTTTCGCCCGATATGCACTTATATGGTCCCAGAAGCCAGAGTTTTACCCTGATTTGCTTACAATTTTGTACAAGGAGTACAATTGAAATCAAATGTCAATTGTGACATATTTAGTTGAAATCGGTTCAGATTTAGATATAGCTCCCATGTATATTTTTCGCCCGATTTAGATGCATATAACTACCGGAGATCAAATATTCATTTCGATTTACTTGAAATCTTGCCCTGAGAGTAGAATTAAGATTTTAGCATTGTATACCAAATGTAATTCAAATTGGATACAGCTCCAAATATAAGCCTGATTTAGGGAAATATGGTAGAAAATTTTTAATTTATACCCATTTTAACGGAATTTTAATGCAATTGATTTTATTTTACACAGTAAAAAATTTAACATTTTATCTAAATGTGTCGAATTTTATCCAAATCGGTTCATATTTAGAAAAAGCACCATATATTCTTCCTATTTAAGCAAAGCTGGCACAACGTCAGCGAAGATGTCCCCGATACATTCCACATAAGATTTAGAAAGGGTTCAGCCTGTGTAAATGTCGCTCGATGTGGCCAAATATTGTCACAAACTCCACAAGTGACCACCTATCTCAGTAAAATTTAGTCAATATCCTTGTGAAATCACCACTGCTAAGGATCAAAAATAAAAATTCCTCAAATTGTCATATATCTCTAATACATGTGTATCGCCGGATAAGTTATAAATCGACTTCTGTGCAATAAATAAAATGACTTTAGCATTATATTACCCATATTGTTTATTTAATTGTGTTACGTTTCAGGGCGTTAGCCGATTTAAATTTAAAGTCTAGAGATTTTCTCCATATCGGTTCTGATTTAAATATTTTTATATGGGAATGTAAACTTTTATATAGCTCCCAAAAAAATTTGAGGGAATTGGGATGGTATCAAAAGTTGTGGTCTACATAGTGGTGAAGGGTATAATATAGATGGCCCCGCCCGATTTTAGACTCTACTAACTTGTTTTGTGTATATTGGATGAAAGTCTTTTGTATAACTTTATACGCAATTCATGGCTGAGCTTTTGGCCATACATATTGGTCTATATTAATGGAAGATGGCTAAATGTATGTGCATAAAGGTTTAAGCAGAGTGTAAAAATTTAAAGAAGCTTTGCACGATGTTAGTGTTTGAATATTTAAATAATGTTCACAGAGTTTGCGATTTTATTGGTTTGATATTAGATTTTAAGGACTTCCAAGCTTGTTTATAGATTTCTCGATTTTTGGCCTTTTTCCAAAATGTTTTCTGAGTATGGGCATCACTGGTGCTTCATATTGATATTGAAATTTATACAAACAACGGCCCATTAATGTCCTAACGTTGCATTGCCATGGTCGGAAATTGAGATGGGCAACAAATATTAGCAACAAAAAAACACAGAAAAACAGAGGGCCATTGAAGAAATGAATGACTGAACAAATTTCAGTTCAAACTGTGCAATTACTAGCCCATTTTTCTCCATTGTTCCATTTGGTAATGCTTTCCACTCCACTTGCCATGACAGGACATACTGAGCCATGGTGAGGATATTTTTGTGTGTGTGTGTCTACGTGCTTGGGCGAATTAATGATGGAGAAGTATGACAAATGTAACACTGTGCCAATCGCAAGTGGTTTCCATATTTCATCCGTGTTGAGGTGCCTATGTGGTGCGTGGTCACTCTGGAACTATGAAACATGGAGCATTTGTGTGTGTCCAGTAAATGGCTGAACCAAACGTACGATTCTGACTTAAAAAGGGTTAATATGATGAGCCTGAAAGCATTTACATTTCGAGGTCCTTAACCCTTTCGACCCTCAGTCGATTTAGCGATGTCCGTCTGTCTGTCCGTCCGTCCGTCTGTCTGTATATGTAATTTTGTGTGCAAAGTACAGCTCGCAGTTTAAGTCCGATCGTCCTCAAATTTGGCACAGAGTTTTACATTGGCTCAAAGACAATCGCTATTGAAAATCGGTTCAGATTTAGATATAGCTGCCATATATATTTATCACCGATCTGGTCATAATTGTCGTATTTATCAACGTATTTTATCAAAATTTCGGGCAGCCAAATATTTTGAGGCTTTCGTGAGATATGCAAAATATCAGCCAAATCGGTTCAGATTTAGATATAGTTCCCATATATATCTTTCGTCCGATGTGAACTTATATGGGCAAAAAAGCCAGAGTTTTGTCCTGATTTGCTTCAAATTTTGCACAAGGAGTACCTTTAATGGTATCGTTAAGCGTGCCAAATTTGGTTCAAATCGGATCAGATTTAGATATAGCTCTCATACGTGTATATCTTTCGCCCGATTTACACCCATATGACCACGGAGGCCAAAATTATTCTCCCATTCACGTTTTTTTGCTGAGATAGCAGTATTATTATTCTAACTATGCATGTCAAATTTGGTCAAAATCGGTTCATATTAAGATATAGCTCCTGTTGATGCACGGGGGAAGTGGTGGATGATGCAAAGAGCAGAAAGTCACAGATGACGGTTGGCTTTGCACCTCCAAAAGAATTCGAGGAGAATATGTTCCCAATGAACATATGAACCGAGAAATAAGAAGGAAAAACAAGGGAGTTAGACTTGGTTTTGGAATTCAAGATTTATTTTCGGATTGATTCTTACCAGTAAGAACCTAACAAATTGAATGAGACAGATTAGCGGAAATTGCTGTTTGACGTGGTATGGTTTAGTGGAGAATTAAAAAATTTTTCGTTAATAAATGTCAAGGTTAAAGTGGCAGCCCGATTAAGATTCAGGCTCACTTAGACTATTCAGTCCATTGTGAATAAATGTCAAACATATCGTGCTTTTTTAGTGCGAGTATCTGGATATTTTCATTAATATATTAGGGATCTGATTCTCAGGGGAAGATTGTAGGGTTGTCCAGTTTGGCATAAACAGCTCCCATATATATGTACGCCAGTGTAGGGGAAATATGGTAAAATGTTTCATATTTTAGACCCATTTTCAATGGGAGTTTCCTTCAATTGACTCGATGGTTTCCACAGAGAATACATTTAATATGCTATTTAAGTGTGCCATCTTGATCTAATATGGCCAAAATACCCACATGTTACACAAAATTCTGTGATGATTTCCCCATATCGTAGTCATATTCTACACACTGTAATGCCAAACTTTTCACAGAATGTTCGAATTTTAAATAAAGCTCCGATTTGTGGAAATATTGCCCGAATTGGCACAAATAATGTATCATAGCCCACAATTGACACATATCTTGGCGAGATTTAACCAATTGTCCTATATCTTGAATACATATGTATCGCCCGATAAATCATAAATGCTCTTTTGTACAATTGCATCAAAATTGCTCTAGCTTTATATTTCCCATATTTTTGTTTTACTAACATTGTGTTTCATCCCAGGGTGTTAGCCGATTTAATATTTAATTCTAGCGATTTTGTAGAAGTACAAAAAATTTTCTCCAAATCAGATATAAATATTTGTATATGGGAATATAAACCTTGATAATAACTCCCAACAAATTTGAAGGAGTTGAGATGGTAACACAAATTTTGGTCACTTTTTCTTTGCAGATACGTGGTGTCTGCGTTTGTACTTTTGATGGGCACGACGTAAATATGGAATAATTTCACAAGTTTACACTGAAATGTACATTTGATGAGAGGTGACTTTTCTTATGTATTTTGATCTGCTGAAAACAAAATGTAAAAAAAAATTAATGAACAGTTTTTGAGATATCCCGTTATTTTTAGTTTTTCGCTCTTTTTCACTAAACAAAATATAACTCGAGTTAGAAATGTCCGATTATATCTATTCGTACTCACAGTATCAGACAAAAAATATTCCAAATTTTTAATTTATTTGTATTTTGTACAATCAGAAAAAAATTAAATTAATTTAATAGGCTACAGTTTTGTGCTAAGGCTGTCAAGCATGGAGGGGCCCACGTCGTGGTCTTGGGATGATTTTTGGCTAGGTCCACTGGATCCAATTAATGGTATAATGGATAGTTGGGTGTACAAAAACATTCTCGAAGATGTTATGTAACCATATACGGAATGGGAAAGGTCGTCACGTTGGCCGTTTCAACAGAATAACGACCCCAAATCAACGAAAAACACACTTTAAAGCTTGTAAAAACGTGGATTCCGCATTACAATATTAATGTTATGTAGTGGCCTCCCCAATCACCGCATCTTAATCCGATCGAAATTTTTTGGCCAATTGTGGATAAAAATATTTGTCAGAATAATGTAAGAAATAGTGATCATTTTTTCGTGCGGCTGAAGGGTACATGGAATAACATATTACAGGTTGCTATTGAGTATTTAATAAAGTCCATGTCCCAACGATGCATAGCTGTTACTAAAAAAAAGGATTGGGAAAAAAATATTAAGCTTTAGAATACAAGATGTTATGAGTTGCAATTGTTTTGTCTTATTCACTTTGGTACTATGTACCTATTTAGCTTCATAAAATTAATTAATTATTAATTAAATAATTTTTTCTAATATATTAGGCAGATTGTACAAAATACAAATAAATTGAAAAATCGGAATATTCTAACACACCTTTTTTTCTTATGGCAAAATATTGAAATTTTTGAAATGTTTTGTCCGATACTGTATATGAAAGTTATTGAGATGACATATAATCGTGTATAATTGGATCTGATATAAGTTAAGTAGTTCAAAAAATATCAATGCAAACAGGCAAATTTTCAACAAAAACAAGTAAGCAAAGTCTAAAGTTGGGCGGGGCCGACTATATTATACCCTGCATCACTTTGTAGATCTAAATATTCGATACCATATCACATCCGTCAAATGTGTTGGGGCTATATGTATTTGTCCCAAATACATACATTTAAATATCACTCGATATGGACAGAATTTGATAGACTTCTACAAAATCTATAGACTCAAAATTTAAGTCGGCTAATGCACTAGGGTGGAACACAATGTTAGTAAAAAAAATATGGGAAACATTTAAATCTGAAGCAATTTTAAGGAAACTTCGCAAAAGTTTATTTATGATTTATCGCTCGATATATATGTATTAGAAGTTTAGGAAAATTAGAGTCATTTTTACAACTTTTCGACTAAGCAGTGGCGATTTTACAAGGAAAATGTTGGTATTTTGACCATTTTTGTCGAAATCAGAAATATATATATATGGGGGCTATATCTAAATCTGAACCGATTTCAACCAAATTTGGCACGCATAGCAACAATGCTAATTCTACTCCCTGTGCAAAATTTCAACTAAATCGGAGTTAAAATTTGGACTCTGTGGTCATATGAGTGTAAATCGGCCGAAAGCTATATATTGGAGCTATATCTAAATCTGAACCGATTTCAACCAAATTTTGCACGCATAGTTACAATGCTAATTCTACTTCCTGTGCAAAATTTCAACTAAATCGGAGCAAAAAATTAGCCTCTGTGGTCATATGAGTTTAAATCGGGCGAAAGCTATATATGGGAGCTATATCTAAATCTTAACCGATTTCAACCAAATTTGGCACGCATAGCTACAATGATAATTCTACTCCCTGTGTAAAATTTCAACCAAATTGGGGTAAAACTCTGGCTTCTGGGACCGTATTAGTCAATATCGGGCGAAATATATATATGGGAGCTATATTTAAATCTGAACCGATTTCAATAAAATTTGGCACACTTGACTACAGTACTAATTGTTCTTCTTGTGCAAAATTTCAACCAAATTCGGCCAAAAATCTGGCTTCTGGGGCCATATAAGTCCATATCGGGCAAAAGATATACATGGGAGCTATATCGCTCCCATGCTCTTAAAACAAGACAGGCCAAAAGAGCACGTAAAAGTGCTCTATTTTTAGTTAAGTGTGCTTTTTATGCATCACAGCAAATATTAATCCAACGTGATTCAATAAATGGTAAAAGTAAACTGAAAATACGTAAATGCCGTACAAAGAGATTTTCCTATCCGTTATTATACCCTGCGCCACACTGTGGAACAGGGTATTATAAGTTAGTGCATATGTTTGCAACACCCAGAAGGAGACGAGATAGACACATGGTGTCTTTGGCAAAAATGCTCAGGGTGGGCTCCTGAGTCGATATAGCGATGTCCGTCTGTCCGTGAACACTTTTTTGTAATCAAAGTCTAGGTCGCAGTTTTAGTCCAATCGACTTCAAATTTGGCACAAGTATGTGTTTTGGCTCAGAATAGATCCCTATTGATTTTGGAAATCGGTTCAGATTTAGATATAACTCCCATATATATATTTCGCCCAATATGGACTTACATGGCCCCAAAAGCCAGAGTTTTACCTTAATTTGCTTAAAATTTTGCACAAGAAGAACAATTAGTACTATAGTCAAGTGTGCCAAATTTTATTGAAATCGGTTCAGATTTAGATATAGCTCCCATATATATCGTTCGCCCGATATGGACTAATACGGTCCCAGAAGCCAGAGTTTTACCCCAATTTGGTTGAAATTTTGCACTAGGAGTACAATTAGTAGTGTAGTCAAGTGTGCCAAATTTTATTGAAATCGGTTCAGATTTAGATATAGCTCCCATATATATCGTTCGCCCGATTTACACTCATATGACCACAGTGGCCAATCGTTTACTCCGATTTAATTGAAATTTTGCACAAAGAGTAGAATTAGCATTGTAGCTATGCGTGCAAAATTTGGTTGAAATCGGTTCAGATTTAGATATAGCTTCCATATATATTTTTCGTCCGATATGGACTTATATGGCCCCAGAAGCCGGAGTTTTGGCCCAATTTGGTTGAAATTTTGCACTAGGAGTACAATTAGTAATATAGTCGTGTGTGCCAAATTTGATTGAAATCGGTTCAGATTTAGATATAGCTCCCATATATATGTTTTTCTGATTTCGACAAAAATGGTCAAAATACCAACATTTTCCTTGTTAGATCGCCTCTGCTTAGTCGAAAAGTTGTAAAACTGACTGTAATTTTCCTTTACTTCAAATACATATATATATATATATATATATATATATATATATATATATATATATATATATATATATATATATATATATATATATATATATATATATATATATCTATATATATATATATATATATATATATATATATATATATATATATATATATATATATATATATATATATATATATATATATATATATATATATATATATATATATATATATATATATATATATATATATATATATATCGTGCGATAAATCATAAATAAACTTTTGTGAAGTTTCCTTAAAATTGATTCAGATTTAAATCTTTCCCATATTTATACCCTTCACCCATACTGTGGTACAGGGTATAATAAGTTTGTGCATTTGTATGTAACGGCAAGAAATAGTGGTCATAGACCCATCTTTTAGTATACCGATCGGCTTAGAATTAAATTCTGAGTCGATTTAGCGATGTCCGTCTGTCGGTCTGTCTGTCTGTCCGTCCGTCTGTCTGTATATGTAATTTTATGCACAAAGTACAGCTCGCAATTTAAGTCCGATCGTCCTCAAATTTGGCATAGGGCCGTTTCTTGGGACAGAGACAATCGCTATTGGTTTTGGAAAAAATCGGTTCAGATTTAGATATAGCTGCCATATATATTTATCCCCGATTTGGTCATAGTTAGCGTATTTATCAACCGATTTTCTTGAAATACCGTACATCCAAATATTTTATGAATCTCGAAAATCTTGCTAAATACCAACCAAATCGGTTCAGATTTAGATATAGCTCCCATATATATCTTTCGTCCGATTTAGACTCATATGACCACAGAGGCCAAAGTTTACTACCGACCTTCGTGAAATTTTGCACAGAGGGTAGAATTGACATTCTACCAATGCTTGGTAAATTTGATTGAAATCGGTTCAAATTTAGATATAGCTCCCATATATATCTTTCGTCCGATTTGAACTTATATGGCCACAAAAGCCAGAGTTTTGCCGTGTTTTGCTTCAAATTTTGCACAAGGGGTACGTTTAATAGTATCGTTAAGTGTGTCAAATTTTGTTAAAATCGGTACAGATTTAGATATAGCTCACATATATATCTTTCTCCCGATTTGGACTTTTATGATCTCAAAAGCCAGAGTTTTGCCCTGACTTACTTCAAATTTTGCACAAGCGGTACTTTTATCGATACTATTGTATGTGCCAAATATGGTCAAAATCGATTCAGATTTAGATATAGCTTCTATATATATCTTTCGTCCGATTTGAACTTATATGGCCTCAAAATCCAGGGTTTTGCCGCACAAATTTCGCACAAGGGGTACGTTTAGTAGTATCGGTAATTGTGCCAAATTTGGTTGAAATCGGTTCAGATTTAGATATGGCTCCCATATATATTTTCCATCCGATTTGCACTCATATGACCAGGGGGGCCAAAGTTATACTCCCATTTACGTGAAATTTCGCATAGATAGCAGAATTATTACTCTTACTATACATGTCAAATTTAGTCAAAAACGGTTCAGATTATATATAGCTCCCATATATATGTACACCAGAGTTGGGGAAATATGTTAGACTGTTACACATTTTAGACCCACTTTCAATGGAAGTTTCCTCCAATTAACTGGATAGCGTTAGCCGATTTAAATTTTAATTCTAGAGATTTTGTAGAAGTAAAAAAATTATCTCCTATTTATAGCTTCCAGCAAATGTGAAGTAGTTGAGATGGTAAAACAAATTTTGGCCTACATACGGGTGAAGGGTATAATATAGTCGGCCCCGCCCGACTTTAGACTTTACTTACTTGTTTTTTACTAACATTGCGTTTCACCCTAGTGCATTAGCCGACTTAAATTTTGAGTCTATAGAATTTGTAGAAGTCTATCAAATTCTGTCCAGATCGAGAGATATTAAAATGTATATATTTGGGACAAACCTTTTATATATAGCACCCAACACAATTGACGGATGTGGTATGGTATCGAAAATTTAGATCTACAATGTGGTGCAGGGTATAATATAGTCGGCCCCGCCCGACTTTAGTCTTTCCTTACTTGTTTTTTACTAAAATTGTGTTCCACCCTAGTGCATTAGCCATCTTAAATTTTGAGCCTATAGATTTTGTAAAAGTCTATCAAATTCTGTCCAAATCGAGTGATATTTAACCCTTGTGTATGTGATAACACCGGATGCGATACCAGCGTGATAAGGTCCCGTGGGACCTATAATAAAAAACGAATGGTAGAGAGGTTATCCCTACGATATTTTTCGATTTTTACTATGGGTGGAGTCTTCTATGACTCACAAATTGCATATATAGATATTCGTTAGTAAATATAGAGTTTTTTTTTAATTTTTAATAGAATACAGATAATGTTTAAATTTTTTATTAGTATTCTAGAGGCCCTGATGTTTGTCAAAGGCGTGGTACCTATAAGTATCCTTATACGTACCAAGCAACAATATATTGTTTTAGAAGTTGAATGTCCTGAACAAACTGGATTTTTGAAGGAAAAACAAAACGATTTTTTGTAGTGACGTTCGTTTTGTTCGCAGTATTATGTGCAGTGGTTGCTTCAAACTTGGTCAAAATTGAGGAACATTTTGCCAAATTCCAGGAGCCTATGGGTCTGGAATATGTATAGAAATATAAAAACTTAGATCGACCATGATTTCTATGAAGTTCAAATAACTTTTTTTCCCCTTGTAGTTTCGCTATAGTGGATATATCCTCGGAACACATAAAATTATGTACTATGAAGCAATGAAACCAATGGAAACTTCAAAAATGACAAGTTCTTCTAAATAACGGAATTTTCTGAAAGGATGTTATTGTTATTAGTTGTTCCAAATACAAAAATCGCATTATCTTTATGCAACTTTTTAAACTGCGCTAAAACCACTGATGCAGTTAGTGGTAGGTCCCAATGGACCCCATCACGCAGAATCGCACAAAACTTTTTAAAATACCTATAAAAACTGATTTAATGATTCAATCACATAAAAATTTACAGTTTTCAACTTAAAACACTTTTATACAAGAAGTCATAAACCATCACGCTGCAAATCATGCAAAAGATAAAGTTATGTAGGAATAAAAATCAAAAAAGTCCAGCGGGACCACATCACGCACAGAAGCGTTAAATGTATGTATTTGGGACAAAACTTTATATATAGCCCCCAACACATTTGACGGATGTGATATGGTATCGAAAATTTAGATCTGCAAAGTGGTGCAGGGTATAATATAGTCAGCCCCGCCCGACTTTAGACTTTCCTTATTTGTTCTGCATTTTGCTATATGAATCATTAATTTTTATTTGCAGTTACATGATGTCTGCGTTTGTACATTTGATGGGCACGATGTAAATATGGAATAATTGCTTATTGTTGAAATTGAAATAAAATAGAGTGTGTAAAAATATATGATGTTTGCTTGAACGTCATTATAAATACAAATAAACAATGACTTAGTTTATAAATAAATAAAAACCGATTTCTTCCAAAATCAATAGGGTTATATTCTGACCCAAATTAGGAACATGTGCCAAATTTGAAGGCGATTGGACTTAAATTGCGACCTAGACTTCGATCACAAAAATGTGTTCACAGACAGACGGACGGACGGACAGACGGACATGGTTATATCGACTCAGGGACCCACCCTGAGCATTATTGCCAAAGACACCATGTGTATATCTCGTCTCCTTCTGGGTGTTACAAATATATGCACTAACTTATAATACCCTGTTCCACAGTGTGGCGCAGGGTATAAAAACGGGTACATTTTTTCACTTACACTTTCCTTTTTTGTGTTCACATAAAACCACGTGCCACTTCTGAATAAATAAATTAACACAAAACACAATAATTCCGTATTCTCCGCCCATTCCAAGAAACAATCAACACACGACTGACGCGCAAAATGAAAATCGTGTGTACCTGCTCAATGTTTTTATAAAATTATTTTTGCTGCAAAAAATTAAATGGTCACGAAAATAATGTACATTGTCTTTATGGCCATGTAAAGGTTCTACACCCAGAGAAGGAATATGATCACCTCAAATATGTTTTAAGAGCAAAATGTTATTTTTGGGTGGTGTCCATGTAACATGGTTTTCGCAACAATGTTATTTTCTCATGTATCATGTATCTGATTTCGGCAAGCAGGTTATATTTGACGAGAAAATAACATTTTAGTGACAAACATGTTACATGGTCACTATACAAAAATAACATTTTGCTCTTGAAACATGTTTGAGGTGATCATATTCCTTCTCTGCGTGTAGATATGTCTATACTTAACCTATAAAAATACTTTTTTCCCTGTAAAAAAGTCAAAAAATTGAATGGTCAGGTACATGATTTTGCCGACAATTTAATGGTCTCAAATTCTATCATTTAAATGATAGAACATGTTTGTGGTGTTTGAGAACCATTCAAATGATTATTGCCACCATACATTTTTCTCCGCTCGAAAACTATTTTTACAAAGACAAAATACATGGTTGTCGCGGCAATTACATGCTCTTGATAAGCATTAAATGAATGCGACAACCATGTCCAAACATGTTTTTTCTGTGCGTGCAGATTTGACACAAAATTATGCGATGTTTTCCCCATATTGTAGTCATAAAGGGTGATTCTTTTGAGGTTAGGATTTTCATGCATTAGTATTTGACAGATCACTTGGGATTTCAGACATGGTGTCAAAGAGAAAGTTGCTCAGTATGCTTTGACATTTCATCATGAATAGACTTACTAACGAGCCACAACGTCGAATTTTCAGTGAATGGGCCCTAGAAAAGTTGGCAGAAAATCCGCTTTTTTATCGACAAATTTTGTTCAGCGATGAGGCTCATTTCTGGTTGAATGGCTACGTAAATAAGCAAAATTGCCGCATTTGGAGTGAAGAGCAACCAGAAGCCGTTCAAGAACTGCCCATGCATCCCGAAAAATGCACTGTTTGGTGTGGTTTGTACGCTGGTGGAATCATTGGACCGTATTTTTTCAAAGATGCTGTTGGACGCAACGTTACGGTGAATGGCGATCGCTATCGTTCGATGCTAACAAACTTTTTGTTGCCAAAAATGGAAGAACTGAACTTGGTTGACATGTGGTTTCAACAAGATGGCGCTACATGCCACACAGCTCGCGATTCTATGGCCATTTTGAGGGAAAACTTCGGAGAACAATTCATCTCAAGAAATGGACCGGTAAGTTGGCCACCAAGATCATGCGATTTGACGCCTTTAGACTATTTTTTGTGGGGCTACGTCAAGTCTAAAGTCTACAGAAATAAGCCAGCAACTATTCGAGCTTTGGAAGACAACATTTCCGAAGAAATTCGGGCTATTCCGGCCGAAATGCTCGAAAAAGTTGCCCAAAATTGGACTTTCCGAATGGACCACCTAAGACGCAGCCGCGGTCAACATTTAAATGAAATTATCTTCAAAAAGTAAATGTCATGGACCAATCTAACGTTTCAAATAAAGAACCGATGAGATTTTGCAAATTTTATGCGTTTTTTTTAAAAAAAAAAGTTATCAAGCTCTTATCAAATCACCCTTTATATTGACAGACTTTCCACAAAACGGTTAAAATTTTGATAAGGAAGGCTCTGACTTCTGTAAATGTCGCCCGATTTAGCCAAATATGGGCTTAAAGCCTACAATTGACTACCTATCTTGGCGAGGTTTAGCCCATTTCCTTGTAAAATCGCCACCGATAATTCAGAAAATTTTTAATCCAAAAATCCAAAGACATGGCGGATTTCACGCGGAATTGGAAAAAGCCCTAAAAACGTCACGTGAACCACAAAATGCATTGGCAAAATTTTTATCAAACCATTTATGTATTAGTAAGCTTGATATGTATACAAAATTCTCTACTATATCACTATTTATGATGGTGAACTCAAGCAATGTATCATGATGCTACACTGAAAACAAGCATGCCTGGCTCCAACGATTTTGCCATTATGCTAATGATTTTGGTATTGATTCCGAGCCAAAAAAGCAGAGAATTAAAGTAAGGACACACTCAAAAAAATATTTACGTGATATTAAAGATTATGCAACCTAAATTTAAGGATGCGAAATTTACAAAATATTAAGGACAAATTGTTTTTAATAATTAAATTTTAATTAAAATAAAGTTTATAATCTTTGTTTCAAAACTTTTTTTCATTAAATTTAGGACACAAATTTTGTAAATTTGCGTCCCTCCGTTAAAGTCGCATGTCTTTGTACTAAGGCTAATTTTCCTTAAAGTAAAGAAACGCATTTTTGATTTAAAGAAATTGTCTTAAATTAACTGAAATATTGAAACTTTAGATTTAAGATAAAAACGCTTCAAATATAGGCGAAGACTTATTTTGAGAATTTAGCATATTTTGTTTAAAGCTTTTTTGGAATTAAGATAAATTTGTTTAATTTGAAGTATCCGTTATAATTTGGATTTTTAAACTGGCATTTTGTACCTTTATTAATAAAACGCGGAAAGAGAATGAAAATTTGATAAATGAGATCTGTATCCTAATTTTAATTTTATTGGTCCTAGATTTAAAGCCAGATAGGTCGCTAAAAAATTCTTTATTTTAATGAAGCCTCATCTTTGGCTCGGAATCAATACCAAAATCCTTAAGGGAAGGTCAAAATCTTTGGATCCAAGTAAACTTTTTTTTGAGTGCACCTTTAAGATACAATTTTCCTTTAAATTTGAGTTTTGTGTATTTGGAACTAGAGAGCAAAATTTAATTTTTTCGTTTGTTCAGCTTGTTTCTTCATGTGCTATCAAAGTCCTTTTAAAACTGTGTTAACGGCTACTTAACTTTCCGAATTCAAACACGACTTCAAGTAGAAATTATGCTATTAAAAGACATCTCATATTTTTGAATGCTTTTTTGCCTTGTTGTCAAGATGCAAAAAGACAAAAAAAATCAAGGAAAATTTTATTAATTTTTGGAGAATTTTTCACATTTATTAATGACAAGTAGTCAAACAAAATTTTCTCCCATTTTAAGATACGCATTTTTAAGACGAATTATTTAATTATAAGCACCAACCGACTTTGTCGTCTTTATGTCAGAGAAATGTGTCTTCTATGCTCAGCAAAAAACGCACACAGAAAAAAAGTGTCTTGTAAATTTAAGGACCATTTTAACTTTCACATAGTTCAACAAATTTACTGTAATATTGTTCATTTTTCGTAACCACAACGAAAATTAACTTAGCTAAAGGAAAACTTATAAAAATTCAGTAAATGTTTTTTAGTTCACTAACTCCGAAATGAGAAGGATTTTTCCTTAAATAAATTTCCAACACAGTAGTTAATGCATCGTTGATTCTATTATAAAAATACATGGGCAATATAAAAATCTTACTACGAAATGTGGACAATTTACTAAGAAAAAATTTTGTATGGAAAAAAATTTTTGTAGTAAAAATTAACTTAACGACATTACCGATTCGTACGATGGCTACCTACAGATTATTACCCTTTTTATTATATGTTGGAGTGTTTTTACTCACATTGAAAATTTTAGATAAAGTAGAATAAAAAGTAGTTTATATAATCCTTGACGGGTGTATATAATTTTTTATAGATTCCTCATAGATTTGGTATATATTTTACCTTAACTTATAGATAGAATTCCAAATAATCAATAAACGTGCTACTAGAAAATGTGAGTGCATCATGTGAGGGTTATTTTAGAGACATTTTGTTTATATCTCGTATGATTGTTTGTGTTTGTTATTGCGTCATTTATGCTGTTGTTGGTTGTTTTGATTCTAGAGACAATGGAATGTTCCTTGTGTGTTGTTTGTATCTATTGTGGTGAGAGTTGTTTTCTTGCAATAGCGAGATCAGAAAGGGATCGTGTGTGTGTGTGGAGTTGTTTTTCTTTACGGTATGTATCCTTTATGACTATTTGTGTCTTTGAGTTTTATTGCTGCATTCAGTTCTGTTGATGCATTTATGAAGTGCACACGTAGATTTAATTTTGCAAAATTGTACGTGCGGTATTGGTGTTTATTAATGAAAATATATTTTAGAAACTGAGAAGTGAATGATGTGATGTTAGAGTAATCAAACACGCTTTTTATTGATTAAAAAACAAATAACAGATTAAGGAACTGTACATTTCTGTTAATAGTTTAAAAGTAGTGCGGATTTTTAATTGATTTACATAAAAAATATACAACATGAGTGGTAATGGGATGATCTATATTTATTATACATCTGGATCACAAGTTGGAGATGCAGCCATTTTTTTTTAATCTATATTTTTTATGTTACAGCAATTCCTACAGGTGAGTACTAAGTTCGAGTTTAGCCGCTAAAATTAAAAATAAATCACTAAGAAAAGTATAAAATTATACGTATTCGATACAAATTTAAATATAACTTGACGGAGAATTGGCCAAACCAAGTTTTTTATAAAGATTATTTTTTTATAATGGATTATTAAAGAGAAATTGCGATTTTAGCCTCTAAACTCGAACTTAATATCCACCTTAAACACTAAATGCTATACTGACAAGTGGAAATTATGTCTAATTTTATAATATTTTTTATTTCAAATATATTCAGAGAATAATTTCAAAAACGTCCCATTAGTCCATGGATATGATTCCAATAATGTAACTTCTGGATGAATTTTTCAATATGGTAAGTTTTTCTATAAACGGTATTTTGTCCGTTTTTAATAAAACCAAACTTTCAATTTATTAAAAATAATTATTTTCACTTGCAGGTAGACAGGTCTTGTAATGGTAATTTTTTTTTAATATTCTTATTGTTTAATGCTAATTAAGCTGATATCCTTATTGGCTCTAGGAAATACTCTTGAAAACCGTAAGTTAAAAATCAATATGAACGATAGAATTTGATAATATTTTTCTTATATTTTGTATAACTTTGCAATTTCAGATGCTTATAAGACAAATCCGCCCAACAAAAGTTAGCCAAAATCGATGAAATTGGACAATTCAATTGAATATAGCAACTTATGCCACATATATCTTTCATATGAATAGAAAACATGGAAATGTAAATTAATTAGTTTAGTCCCAATAACATAGAATATTACTCTTTTGAAGAAGCAATTACTAACTACCGACAAGTAACTGCATCCAACGTACTAATAAAAATATTTCCTTTATTGTATATCATAACCCATAATTTTGTGTAATATAATAATAATTTTTTGAAATATAATACTGGTGAGTATAGAAAATTTACTTGTTTTGTACGAAAAATTTCTTAGTTGTATACAGGCTTGTTGTACCTTTGATTCCTCAATTTCTCTACTTTTTTGAAAATCATACCGACAAACAGTTTATTTCAAACCAATTTCTTAATACAGGTTTCCCAAAAAATTGTTCATTTTTCGGGATAGCAGGAATATTTTGAATGAGTTTAATAATATTCTTCCCACAGCATAGTAATAATGAACTAAAATACGATGCAACACATGAACTAATTTATAAGAAAATCATGAACTTATATCGATGAAAAAAATCTTTGGCGCTAAATCATGGTCATTCTTACTACGGGTTAGTTCATTTTTCATAAAAAATAGTAAACTTTTTTTTCGGTGCATTCGTATTTTAAGGACAAGAAATGTTTGGCCTCACGACAATATTTTTTTCAGTGTTTAATGCTCTTTTGCTGAGAGTGAAATTTATTTCAATATGGATTGCAGGACCATTAAATGTCTAAGATTTCAACTCAGTAGTAAAGACTCTTAGCTCATGGCGAATAACTTTGATGGCCATTCTCTCATGATGCTTCACCCTGTTTACCTGTGATGGAATATCGACAACTGCTACAACCATATCTCATTGTTTTGTAACAATCTCGACCTCATTTTTGGCTGGCCGACAGACGGCACTGTGCCTGTGGCATTGTGTACATTGAGGTTTACATGTTTTGGAATGGATTGAGGAGGCGGTAGTACACCCTTTTTGCGTCATTATCTAAGGGGGAGAAAACCCAATGTTCGCTTTTGTGTTGTGTTGTGGATTCAAGAAATGTGAAAGGGATTTTTTTGAGTCTACCATAAATTCATGTTGACATGTAGACTTTTCTGTTTTGATGGCCGTGATTCAAAAACTCATAGTTGTCATACGCAAACAATACGAAAGGAAATTGAACTGTAAATTGGAGGATAATATACGGTATAGGATTTAAGGATGAAACCCCATTAAAGAGATATGCACTATAGAGAAAGTGTTCGAATAAAAACAAAAGTGACGCTAGGAATTTTTATTAAAAGAACTTCCAATTTAATGAAATAAACGCTATATGTGTAGTAAATTTAATAGAGCTTAAATAAAATGAAAATTAATGAATATGAATATTATCTACACTGAAAAAAAGTCATGCCCGGTTCCAAAGATTTTGTCTTTACTTTAAACATTTTGGTATTAATTCCGAGCCAAAGAAGCGGAGAATACAAATAAGGATACTTGTAAGACGCAATTCTCTTTTAAATTTTGGTTTTGTGTACTTGCTTCTAGGAAACAAATTTTAATTTTTCGTTTTTCAGCTTTTCTTCTTCATATGCGATCAAAGTCCTTTAAAAACGAGTTAACGACAATTTTATTTTTTAAATTGAGACTCGACTTCCAGTAGAAATTATGCTATGTTTCAAGTAAAAAACCTCTTTAAAATAAAGTGTTAAAAACATGTCCTATATTTGAACGATTTTTTGCTTTGTAGCCAAGATGCAAAAAGAAAACAAACTTAAAGACAATTTCATTAAATTTAAAGAATTTTTCTGAATTATTAAAGTCAAGTTGACCTTAGCCCAAACATTTTTTCTTTCAGTTATTATACCAATTTTTAAGTTAAATCGCTTAATTATAAGGACAATACAACTTTATTGAAAAGTTTATCGTCTTTTGGACAAGGAAAAAACTTTATATTAGAGAAATGCTTCTTCTATGCTAAGCAAAATTTGCATTCATATTTTAAAGACATGAAATCCTTGACCTCACGACAATATTTTTTTCATTGTCCCCAGAAAACAAAGTAAACTGTTGTTTGGGAAAAATGAACTACCTCGTGCGAAAATTGAACTAATTTGTACTCTTCTTTGTGATATTTGCACTAGAGCTGTGCACGTGACACGAAATTGTCGTGAATCATGAAAAATTTCGTGACTAACGCGTGTGTCGTGAGTCATGCTGATGGCAACGGCGTGAGTGTGCGTGAGCGTGATTATCATACCAAAAGTCGTGCGTGAGTCACGAAAATAATTTCTTCGTGAGTGTGCGTGAGTAACGAAATTCGGAAAAATAATCTCACGAAAAAAATACCGCCCACGGACATAAAACGCTTACAATTTTAGTGACACCTTGGACGTTAAGAGTTTAATAACGCTCTCAATTTTAATCATGCTCATGTTTTCAAACACGTCTCTAAGGTAAATTAGTCATACAATTTTTCGTGAGTCACGACATTTTTCTTGAGTCACGGTATTTTTCGTGAGTCACGACATTTCGTGCGTGAGTACAAATTTTCTTTTCGTGAGTGTGCGTGAGCCGTACCAAACAATATCGTACATGAGTGTGCGCGAGTAAGATTTTTCCGTCGTGAGTGTGCGTGAGTAAAATATTACTCACATGCACACCTCTAATTTGCGCAATGCGTTGTTAATATAAGAAAACTTCTCTTTTATCACTGAGTGCTGCCCAATTCTATGTTTAGCTCAATGACGAGGGAGCTACTTTTTATAGCCGAGTCCCAACGGCATTCCATATTGCGTTGAAACCACTTCAAGAAGCTTTAAAACACTCAGAAATGTCACCATTTTAACCATGCAGTAGTTCATTCCAGGGCTGTGGAGTCGGAGTCGTAAAAATTTAGCTCGACTCCTACTGCGACTAAACCATAATTTTAAAAACACTTCATTGTTTTTCCTATTTTCATAACTAAATAAATATTTACGCAAATTAGATTCAATAGATAAACGGTATAACTGCAAATTTCATTGATGGAAATTATACTATGTTTTCTAGAAGGTTAGACTAGAAGATGGACTGAATCGATCCATGGGCATTAAGCCACCGCCAAAAATTTCGAAACATTCTTTTTATTTAAATTAGTCTCTTTTTAAATTTTCTTTTAAGATGATACGTATGTCAGCAGACTTAACGCTCGCAGTTTAAGTCCGATCGTTCCCAAATTTGGCAAAGGGTCTTTTTTCGGCTCAAAGACAATCCCTATAGATCGGTTCAGATTTAGACATAGCAGTCGATTTGGTCATAACTGACGTATTTATGAACAGATCTCCTGTAAATTTCGGATATCTGAATGGTTTGTGAGTCTCGTAGAACCTGAGAATTATCAGCTAAATCGGGTGAAATTTAAATATAGCTCCTACGTATATGATAATACCGGAAATAACAGAGACAAATATGAGAATTGTGCAAGATATCGAACACGCAGTGGAGCGGATTACTATGGCCTTCACCATCTCACTGAAAGCTGCATGAACTAGAGGGAAGCCAAGGGGAAAATCGACCACCATGGTGGTCTACGGAATTAAGTAATATGAGGAAATCCTGCAGGAAGCTCTTTAACAAGGCAAAGTCCACTAGAGCCCCTGAGGATTGGGACGCTTACAAGAAGAATCTGTGAGGATACAAGCGAGAGCTGAGAAATGCTCAGCATAACTCTTGGAATGATTACTGCAGCAGTATTGAGAATACGTCCGAGGCTTCCAGACTACGGAAGGTTCTAGCATCCACCAACTCCGCTCCAGGTTTCATTAAAACATCGGAGGGCAATTGGACAACGTCCAGTGAGGTGACGCTGGAGGTACTATTGGACACACATTTTCCTGGAAATCAGACGGTTGAACCAGGTTCTGGCGGTGCCACAGTGGCTCAGCGGTCGTTTCCTATCGAGGAAATTGTTTCGGAATCTAGAATAAGATGGGCGTTAAATAGCTTTGGACCATTCAAATCCCCCGGACCTGATGGAATTACTCCGGCGGAGTTACAAGCAGTGACTGACGAAATTATCCCCTGGTTGTCGGCGATATATAAAGGATGTATCAACTTATCATATATCCCAGGAAAGTGGAGGGAAACAAAAGTCGTTTTCATACCAAAAGCGGGAAAAGCCTCTCACTCGAGGGCGAAGGATTTCCGACCAATCAGCTTATCCTCATTCCTACTTAAGACTCTGGAGAGGATGATAGATATTTATCTTAGAACTAGTGTCGATTGAAGTTTGTTCTCGAAACAATAGCATGCATACTCGAAGGGCAGGTCTACTGAGATCGAACTAGTCAGCTTTATTGAAAGCTCACTATCTGTCAAAGAATACACAATCGTGGCGTTTCTAGACATCGAAGGGGCGTTCAATAATGTCCATCCGAGCTCGATATTAAATGGACTGACGACTCTGAATGTTGATCCATGTATACTTAGGCTATTAGACGAACTTCTAATGAAGAGACGTATTTCAGACACACTAGGAAAAGCAAACATACAAAGGTATGTAAACAGAGGCACTCCCCAAGGAGGAGTTCTATCACCTCTCCTTTGGAATGTTGCTATAAATAACCTTCTGGTTACCCTAGAAAAAGAAAGGATAAAAGTGGTGGCATACGCAGATGATGTGGCGCTAGCAGTCAGGGGAAAATTCCCATCCACAATCAGAGATATTATTCAGAGGGCCCTCCGGTTGACTAAGAAATGGGCGAAAGACAATGGCCTGGGGGTAAATCCTGCAAAGACAGAACTAGTAATTTACTGCAAAGATCGCAAAACTCCCACGGTTAGGCCCATTTCCTTAGGGGGATTGAAATTCCCTTTGGTGAGTGTGCAAAATACCTTGGCGTTATTTTGGACAGGAAGCTGAACTTTAAGCTTAATAGTGAAGAAAGGGCGAGAAAAGCAACGGTAGCTTTGTACTCGTGCAAAAAGGCAATAGGGAAAACGTGGGGACTAAAACCAACAAGTATAAACGGCCGTAAGTTCGGTCAGGCCGAATCTTATGTACCCTCCACCATGGATTGCGTAGAAACTTCTACGAAAGACTGTTATACACAATCGAATTACTTGGGCTGTGGTATCTTAAATCGTTTTCTAAATTATGAGTTAGTCCACACGTGGTATATATTAGACGAAAAGGTATGTAAGTCTACAAATAATTACGAATCTATATGGACTTTTGCACGGTACGTAGGGAGCCAGAATTGATATATGGGGGTCGCTTATATGGGGGCTATATACAATTATGAACTTGATATGGACCAATTTTTGTGTGATTGGGGATCGATTTATCTGAGGGCTATATATAACTATAGACCGATATGGACCTAGTTAGGCATGGTTGTTAACGGCCATATACTAGCACAATGTACCAAATTTCAACTGACTCGGATGAAATTTGCTCCTCCAAGAGGCTCCAAAACCAAATCTCGGGACCGGTTTATATGGGGGCTATATATGATTATGGACTAATATGGACCACTTTTGGCATGGTTGTTAAATATCATATACTTCCACCACGTACCAAATTTCAACCAGATCGGATGAATTTTGCTTCTCCAAAAGGCACCGGAGGTCAAATCTGGGGATCGGTTTATATGAGGGCTATATATAATTATGCACCGATGTGGACCACTTTTTGCATGGTCATTAGAGACCATATACCAACACCATGTACCAAATTTCAAACGGATCAGATGAAATTTTCTTCTCTTAGAGGCTCCGCAAGCCAAATCTGGTGATCGGTTTATATGGGGGATATATATAATTATAGACCGATGTGGACCAAGACCATATACTAACACCATGTACCAAATTTCAGCCGGATCGGATGAAACTTGCTTCTCTTATAGGCTCCGAAAGCCAAATCGGGGAATCGGTTTATATGGGGGCTATATATAATTATGAATCGATGCGGACCAATTTTTGCATGGTTGTTAGAGACCATATACTAACACCACGTACCAAATTTCGGCCGGATCGGATGAAATTTGCTTCGCTTAGAGGATCTTCAAGCCAAATGTGGGGGTCCGTTTATATGGGGGCTATACGTATGTTAAAAGTGGACCGATATGGCCCATTTGCAATACCATCAGACCTACATCAATAACAACTAGCTGTGCCAAGTTTCAAGTCCATAGCTTGTTTCGTTCGGAAGTTAGCGTGATTTCAACAGACGGACGGACGGACATGCTCAGATCGACTCAGAATTTCACCACGACCCAGAATATATATTCTTTATGGGGTCTTAGAGGAATATTTCGATGTGTTACAAACGGAATGACAAAGTTAATATACCCCCATTCGATATCTGCTATAACGGGTCGCTGCCTGATAGGCGATTTTGCAAAAACTATTGGTGCGAAGTAAAGGGTGATTCTTTTGAGGTTAGGATTTTCATGCATTAGTATTTGACAGATCACGTGGGATTTCAGACATGGTGTCAAAGAGAAAGATGCTCAGTATGCTTTGACATTTCATCATGAATAGACTTACTAACGAGCAACGCTTGCAAATCATTGAATTTTATTACCAAAATCAGTGGCAGAAAATCCGCTTTTTTATCGACAAATTTTGTTCAGCGATGAGGCTCATTTCTGGTTGAATGGCTACGTAAATAAGCAAAATTGCCGCATTTGGAGTGAAGAGCAACCAGAAGCCGTTCAAGAACTGCCCATGCATCCCGAAAAATGCACTGTTTGGTGTGGTTTGTACGCTGGTGGAATCATTGGACCGTATTTTTTCAAAGATGCTGTTGGACGCAACGTTACGGTGAATGGCGATCGCTATCGTTCGATGCTAACAAACTTTTTGTTGCCAAAAATGGAAGAACTGAACTTGGTTGACATGTGGTTTCAACAAGATGGCGCTACATGCCACACAGCTCGCGATTCTATGGCCATTTCGAGGGAAAACTTCGGAGAACAATTCATCTCAAGAAATGGACCGGTAAGTTGGCCACCAAGATCATGCGATTTGACGCCTTTAGACTATTTTTTGTGGGGCTACGTCAAGTCTAAAGTCTACAGAAATAAGCCAGCAACTATTCCAGCTTTGGAAGACAACATTTCCGAAGAAATTCGGGCTATTCCGGCCGAAATGCTCGAAAAAGTTGCCCAAAATTGGACTTTCCGAATGGACCACCTAAGACGCAGCCGCGGTCAACATTTAAATGAAATTATCTTCAAAAAGTAAATGTCATGGACCAATCTAACGTTTCAAATAAAGAACCGATGAGATTTTGCAAATTTTATGCGTTTTTTTAAAAAAAAAAGTTATCAAGCTCTTAACAAATCACCCTTTATAATGACTATTGTATGAGCTGTCATGATGCGGAGGAAAAGGAATCAATAAAACACCTCTTGTGTGAGTGTCCTGCATTTTGTGTAAGGCGTAAGCAAAGTTTAGGGGCATATAGCTTAAGATTACTGGCGGACCTCGAAAACGTTAACTTAAGCAGTCTGCTAATGTTTTTGGAATAATCTGGTTGGTTCAACAGATGATCGAGAAGGTTCAGCGGTTAAAACTAGAAGTGCCCATATGTAATAGGTACTTTTAGTTAATGTGGTATCACAATGGACTGAATAGTCTAAGTGAGCCTGAATCTTAATCGGGCTGCCACTTTAACCTAACCTAATATACCCCCATCCTATGGTGGAGGGTATAAAAATAGATTTCACATTTAACATATATACAAAATTGATACAAATACATTTCGTATTCGTATTTTTCAATTTTCGTGCCACTTGTCAATGCTTATGACAATTATTTCTACCAGTATTTAGAGATACTTCACGGTAACGCTGTCCGTGGCAGCTAAACTATTTTACGACATAGGAGACATTTAGACGTTGGGCATCTAAAAAAAACACATATACCTGAATTTCAATTCATTGATTAATAATCAATTCAGGACTAGGTTAGGTTAGGTTATGTGGCAGCCCGATGTATCAGGCTCACTTAGACTATTCAGTCCATTGTGATACCACAGTGCTGCCCGATTCCATGTTAAGCTCAATGACAAGGGACCTCCTTTTTATAGCCGAGTCCGAACGGCGTTCCACATTCCAGTGAAACCACTTAGAGAAGCTTTGAAACCCTCAGAAATGTCACCAGCATTACTGAGGTGGGATAATCCACCGCCGAAAAACTTTTTGGTGTTCGGTCGTACCAGGAATCGAACCCACGACCTTGTGTATGCAAGGCGGGCATGCTAACCATTGCACCACGGTGGCTCCCAATTCAGGACTACATATTGCAAAAACCCATAATGGAAGGTCAAAATCTTTGAATCCAAGTAAACACGTTTTTTAGTGTAGTTTGAGGGCAAGACAATATTTTTGTCTGTGCATATGACAATTGGAACTCACTAAAGACATCATGATTTAAGATGCAGATTTTACATTTCGATATTTCCAAAAACACTCATACACGCACACACACACATACCCAGATAAAGCCATTATAAATTCCATGTCAACTGACCTAACGAGCATTAAACACATCCTGGCTTTGGAGCAAACCTTTGCATTTTCACATAAATATTCCTTTAACTACATTTCTGTCTTTCCGCTTCATTACAGGTTGCCAAACGAACACCCGTGGCTGAAAGCACAGAGCACATGACCAAGTGCACTGAATTACAGTAAAGGGAAAGCGAGAAAACGTCTAACATTTCCTTTGGTATAGAAAAGCAAACTCTAAACCTCTAACAGTAAAACAGTGGGTAGGTATTTGTGGATTACAGCTCCAGCAACATTGCCAAGGTCCTAATGACAGCTGTTTCAATGATGCTTCTTCTTCTTCATCCACTGTCTTCTTTTAGATGCTTGCATAAGGGCTGAATCATTAAAACAACACTGACTATACATCAATTTGGCCAGAGAAATGCGAAAATGCCACACTAAATAAGGATAACGTCTGCCAAAGATGTTTAGGTGTTACAGATTACGAGGTGACAAATCGGAATGCAAAACCATTGGCATAGAATAAGGACTTGCAATTGCATCGGCTAGATGCATGCCTACGATACCAGCAAACCTAAAGACTCTCAATATAAAGGACTAAGTACTTGGTAAACTACGACAAATACACTCGAACTCGGTCTCCCACCCCTTCTAACTGTTTGTTAAATGTTTATGTCCTGTCTGTACCAGGTCACCTAGTCAACAATAGGTGTGGGTGTCTGTCTGTTGTATCTCTCTACGACATGGAAATCTCATGCCTGCATCTGAACACCAATAACGGTAACAAAAGTCAGAGGTGAGCATATGACTAAATTAAGGACATTGGAAGATTGCACAACATCGTCCTTTTATACTGTGGGCCTACATAAAATTAACCAAGTGGTCATTTGGCAAGCAACTAAGACACCCAAGGGAAGAGAATTAACGCCCACAGTCACCAGTATAAGGTTAGCAAACAGCAGATTAATAGGTGAAAATTTTAATAGTTAACATGAGAGACTACAAAATAGGGCCCAGCAACAGTTGAACAGTGCCGCCTCTAGAACCCAAATAAGACGCTTACTTCAAAGTCTTTAGCATCCGATTGGAGTGAGAAAATCTTTACTGAACTTCCACATAAAGGTCAGTTTGAAATTGAAACACATAACACGTGTAATAAATCAACCAAAGATCCCACAGGACTATGAAATCTCCCAAAGAGACATAGTCTATTGATTTGCCTCCAAAGCCTGCCGAAGGGATATCCAACAAGCAGAAAAAACTTGAATATTTTATTTTAACAAGAAAACAAAGAGACGAGGGCAATGAATATGACCCTGCAAAGGATTCTGCAAAAGGAGGACATTTGTAAATAAACCCAAAAGACAAAGCCAAGAAGAATTACATAGCCTCTAAAAATTAATCTGGATAATAGCTGGCGCCAATGTTTGTGATATAGAAATGTAAGAATTAAGCCATAGCAAATGTCGTTTCTAAGATAGCTATAAGAAGGCAAGAAAAAGAAGAATATCCTTTCCCACCATAAGACTTAAGATACAACAAAAAGACATAAGAGTTCCAATTTCGCCCACCGCATTTGGCCGCAGAGAATTTTTCCACATCCTCTTGAAAGACCACGATCCCCAAAGCAAATGTTGGTTACCAATGCTACGGATAGTTTCTATCCGTTTATAACAACAACCAATGATGGTGTGCATCAGCAGGAGCTATACTCTCAGACACCAGAAACCTATTACATTGGTGATGCCGATACGGGGCCTATTGATTCGGGCGAATTCATCAAGAGTGTCAGTGAAGCCAACAACCAATTCTCCAGTACTCCATACATCACTGTCACCGATAGCTCCATGGTGTACAGTAACTTCAATGGTAGTCCAAGCACTTTTTTGCCAGCATACGAATCAAATGTCACCTTGTCACATCTGTCAAATTACTCATATCAACCCTGTACTTCCGTCTATAGCCCCGACGATGAAGAAGCCCTGGTGGAGTTTTGGGTGTGCGGTGTATGCCTGAATGTCGTCGGCATTTTGGGTATCATTGGCAATGTAGTGTCCATGATTATACTGTCCCGTCCTCAAATGCGTTCTAGCATCAATTACCTGCTCATTGGCTTAGCATGCTGTGATACTGTCCTCATTATAACCTCCATGTTGCTCTTCGGCATACCGTCCATATATCCATATACAGGCAACCTTTTCCTCTACTACAATTACATTTTCCCGTATATATCGCCGGTGGTATTTCCCATAGGTATGATATCGCAGACGGCCAGTATTTATATGACGTTCACGGTGACTCTGGAACGCTATGTGGCCGTTTGTCATCCCCTAAAGGCCAGGGCCCTGTGTACATATGGCAGGGCGAAACTCTATTTTGTAGTCTGTGTGCTTTTTGCCACAATCTACAATTTGCCGCGATTCTGGGAAGTAGTCACGGCAAGCACTAAGGTCGACAATCTTCCAGATGTTCTACATTGTGTTAGGCCTTCGGCCCTGAGGCAAAATCTCATGTACATCAATCTGTACATCCATTGGTGTTATCTGATAGTCAACTACATCATACCCTTCCTGACACTGGCCATACTGAATTGCCTTATATATCGACAGGTGAAGCGAGCGAATCGAGAACGCCAAAGGTTATCACGTTCGGAGAAACGAGAAATCGGATTGGCCACTATGCTGCTGTGTGTGGTGGTGGTGTTCTTTGCCTTTAATTTTTTGGCCCTGGTGGTGAACATATCGGAGGCCTTCTACAATTTCATCGATAACTCACTGACAAAGACGAACAATCTACTGGTGACCATTAATAGTAGTTGCAATTTCCTCATCTATGTGATTTTTGGCGAGAAATTCAAGCGAATATTCCTGTTGATTTTTTTCAAGCGCCGCCTGAGCCGCGACCAACCCGATCTTATACACTACGAGAGTTCAATATCCAACAATGGTGATGGCACTTTGAACCACCGATCTTCGGGACGGTTCTCGCGGCATGGTACCCAGCGTAGTACGACCACCTATTTGGTGACGACCTCAGCCAATAATACCCTCAATAATGGTCGCCTCATGAAAAGTGCCAGTTCACCGGGTGTGGTGAAAATCAAAAGGGGTCGTGCTCCTTCGCCAGGACCCGTTGTCTATTTTCCGGCGCGTGAGGTGCAACGCACCTCTCCGGTGATAATGTCGAATAATAATTCGCCCCTAGGTTGTGATTGGATGGAATCCAAGAATGGTGGCCAGATGACTTCCGGTTTCTGAGATCCACTGTGCACGATTTATAATCTGGCAGATAGATATGACTACGAGTGCCTAAATCTACACACTGTGCATTGCAAGCATTATGTCTGAATGTCAGTCTGAAGCAGAAGATACATAGCAGCATCCTTTACACACACACACATACATATGTAGATAAACTATATATTTGTAAAACAATCCACTCACACATCCATACACTCAAAACTAGAATAAGATTATTTAACTAAATAGCTTTAAATGATATCATAGATATAGATAAATGGTTCCAAACTTTTTAAGTAAATTCTAAAATTAATTGTAAATGTTTTGCTTCCCTGTTTTGTTTGTTTTCTTTTTTTTTAAGGTGTAAAATAAGCTTCTGTACATATGTAAAATTATTGTTATAATTAATTTGAATTGTTGTTGTATTTTTTTAATGGATTTAGTTCTAAGAAACATCTCTTGAAAATACTCTCAAAATTATTGTTAATAATAATTTATTAGGTATTAAAAAAAAGAATAATTTTAAATTCAGAAATGGGAGAAATATGTTGATATAAACAAGAAGAGAAATCAGTAAAAAGAGTTTAAAATTACACCTCTTTGAGTAAAACAACATTAATGGGGAATACCCCAAAGCAACTATTCACTAATTTTATATTCTTTAAAACGGATTATTAGAGAAAAGTAATCGTTAAAAAATGGCGATTTTAGCGGCTAAACTCGAACTTAATACCAACCTTAACGAAGTGTGTGGTTAGGGCGTATTTGTTTTCATCTGCAAGAAAATGTTCCCACCATAAATATTGATTTTTATACCCACCACCATAGAATGGTGACGGTGACGGGGGTATAATAAGTTTGTCATTCCGTTTGTAACACATCGAAATATCGATTTCCGACTATAAAAAGTATATATATTTTTGATCAGGGAGAAATTCTAAGACGATATAAGCATGTCCGTCTGTCTGTTTGTCTGGCTGTCTGTATGTAATCAGTCTGTTGTAATCACGCTACAGTCTTCAATAATGAAGCAATCGAGCTGAAATTTTGCACAAGCTCGTCTTTTGTCTGTAGGCAGGTCAAGTTCGAAGATGGGCTATATCGGTCCAGGTTTTAATATAGTCCTCATATAAACCGACCTCCAGATTTGGGGTCTTGGGCTTATTAAAACCCAATTTGCCTAAAATTTGAAATCTAGCGGTATTTTAGGACCATAAAGAGGTGTGCCAAAAATAATGAGTATCGATCCACTTTTTGGTATAGCCCCCATATAGACCGATCTCTCGATTTTACTTCTTCGGCTTATAGAAACCGTAGTTTTTATCCAAATTGCCTGGAAGTGGCGCAAAATTGACTCAGAAGTGATGAATTTAACATGACCTTGTCATAGGACGGAAGTCCTCAATTTCAACAGTGTTGCACTGAATTTGCTTCACTTTTTTAGGTGTGATCCGAATTCAATGTTTTGGATGTAAATTAAAAAATTCTATTATATTTTGTCGAATAAATAATTTTTATAATTTTTAAGGGATTCTAATGCTTGTCTGAAATTGCTTGTCAAAAATTGAAAATTTTTTCAGATTGGATTTAGCATTTTTTAGACATAATTTAAATAATTTGTACTATTTTAACATATGAATTCTTACTCTTTTTTAACCTATTTGAAACAAACCAATCTTAAATTACCCATTAAAATGTGGTAATTTAAAATTAAAGTTGTGCCTGCGGAAGAACTTCCAAACTTTTTTGCTGGGTGATATCGCATACCAAGCGAATCGAACGAAATTTGCTGCTCCAGAAGTCTTAAGAAATCCAATCTGTGGATCGGTTTACATGGAGGCTATATATACGATTTGGACCAACTTTAGAAGACATATAATGGCAGCACGTTTAGTTTTGGTTTAAATCAAATTTGCCGATCGGCTTATATGGAGACTGTAACTAGAAGTGCTCCGATATGACCCATCTGCAATACCATCCGATCTCCATCAATAGGAACTACTTGTGCTAAGTTTCAAACCGATAGCTTATTTTGACTGGAATAGCCGGACGGACGGACATCGCTAGACCCCTATATACTATTTTATGGGATGTAAAACACGGCCAAAATGTAAATTTTCTAAGACTTGTCCAAAACAACTTCATGAGATGTGGAAAAACATGGACAGAGAATGTTTGGAGATCACCATCCAATTTCTTTGTAGGTGGGTAATAATACGTAAGGCTAGATCGATCGAGGAAGTGAATCTGACCAATATTTCTGTAGGAATATTTTGATAAACCCATTGCTATAGGAAACCTCACTGAAAGTTTTTAAGCGGATATTTGATCAACTTCAAGAATATTTGTTATTTATAGAGTCTCAAATCAATATTTTAATTCGCTACAAACGAAAATGCTAAACTTTATAAGCCATTGGGGATCCACCGCCGTGCAATGGTTCTCGTTCCCTCCCTGCATACAAAGGATTAAGGGTTGACCAAGCACCAAAAAGTGACATTTCTGAGTGTTTCACAACTTCTCTAAGTGCTCTACGATAAATCCAGAACCGGTGGAGGACTAGTCCCTGGAATGTATGGACCATTTCCAAATCGTATCAAAATTGGAACCGTTTACTTTAACATGGGTTAGTCATTGAATGGGTAAATGTATACAACCTAGACTTATTCCAAAGGACGTGGAACCTTAGAAACCTATTTAATTTTGAGAGTTCGAATTACACCATACCGAAAAAAGCTTGATACTTTTAGAATACATTTTTTAATGTGAGTTTAGCGTACTTTATACTAGGAAACAAATTTGAATTTATTCAGTTTTTCTGCTTCTTTATTCATATCCTTTACGCATTAAAGGCAACTTAAATTTCCAAATTCATATTTGACTTCAAGTAGATACTGATAATTTTATTTCAGTAAGTGGGTATGGTAACCTGCTCCACACGGGTTAAACTCATGCACATCCGTGGACGATCCCGTGAACAAACAATGAAAAAAATATTGATCTAATATGAATGATTATGCAACCTAAATTATTTGTTATTATACCCTCCACCATAGGATGGGGGTATACTAACTTTGTCATTCCGTTTGTAACACATCGAAATATTGCTCTAAGACCCCATAAAGTATATATATTCTGGGTCGTGGTGAAATTCTGAGTCGATCTGAGCATGTCCGTCTGTCCGTCCGTCTGTCACGCTAACTTCCGAACGAAACAAGCTATCGACTTGAAACTTGGCACAAGTAGTTGTTATTGATGTAGGTCGGATGGTATTGCAAATGGGCCATATCGGTCCACTTTTACGTATAGCCCCCATATAAGCGGACCCCCAAATTTGGCTTGCGATTGCTCTAAGAGAAGCAAATTTCATCCGATCCGGCTGAAATTTGGTATATGGTGTTGGTATATGGTCTCTAACAACCGTGCAAAAATTGGTCCATATCGGTCCATAATTACATATAGCCCCCATATAAACCGATCCCCAAATTTGGCTTGCGGAGCCACTAAGAAACGAAAATGTCATCCGATCCGGCTGAAATTTGGTACATGGTGTTGGTATATGTTCTCTAATGACCATGCATTGGTCCATATCGGTCCATAATTATATATAGCCCCCATATAAATCGATTCCCAGATTTGTCCTCAGGAGCATCTTGGAGGAGCAATCCGATCCGGTTGAAATTTGGAACCTGGTGTTAGAATGTTGTCTCTAACAAACACGCAAGAATTGTTCCATATCGGTCCATAATTATATATAGCTCCCATATAAACCGTTCCCCAAATTTGATCTCCGGAGCCTCTTGGAGGAGCAAAATTCATCCGATCCGCTTGAAATTTGCAACGTGGTGTTAGTATAGGGCCGCTAATATCCATGCCAAGATTGGTCTATATCGGTCTATAGTTATATATACCCGATCCCCAATCACACAAAAATTGGTCCACATCGGTTCATATTCATGGTTGCCACTCGAGCCAAAAATAATCTACCAAAATTTTATTTTTATGGAAAATTTTGTCAAAATTTTATTTCTAGAGAAAATTTTGTTAAAATTTTATTCGGTTCATAATATAATTTTCATCATTGTGAAAATTTTATTTCTATAGAAAATTTTGTCAAAATTTTATTTCTATAGAAAATTTTGTCAACATTTTATTTCTATAGAAAATTTTGTCAAAATTTTATTTCTATAGAAAATTTTGTCAAAATTTTATTTCTATAGAAAATTTTTCCAAATTTTATTTCTATAGAAAATTTTTTCCAAATTTTATTTCTATAGAAAATTTTTTCCAAATTTTACGTCTATAGAAAATGTCAAAATTTTATTTTGTCAAAATTTTATTTCTATAGAAACTTTAAACTTAATTATATACGTATTTAATCGGCCTTTTTTAGTTTAATATATACTACGTATGGACTTCCTTGTAATTTAGAAGACGGTGTTAGGAAGTTTGAACATACCTTGCCATCGGCAAGTGTTACCGCAACCCAAGTAATTCGATTGTGGATGACAGTCTTCAGTAGAAGTTTCTACGGAATCCATGGTGGAGGGTACATAAGCTTCGGCCTGGCCGAACTTACGGACGTATATACTTGTTTGATTTGATTTCTTTTTAAAGAAAGAAGGTTTTTTTTGAATTAAAAGAAAGTTCTTAATTTTTGCTTTAAGAACTGTTTTTTTTTAATTTAGGTAATTCTCGTTAAAATTTTATGTTTTGGAAGTAAAGCCTATTTTCCTTATAGTAAAGAAAACCATTTTTGTTTTAAATAAATAAACTTTATATTAACTGAGATAATGAATCTTTGGATTAAAGGAAAAAAAAGCTTCAAAAATAGGCTTATACTAATTTTGAATTTTTTTTGGTAAAGCCCAAATTTAAAGCTAGACAGCTCCCTAAAATGTGTCCTTAAAGAAGCAGCATCTTTCGCTCGGAATCGATACCAAAATCCTTAAGAGAAGGTCGAAAATTTAGAATTCAACTAAATCCTTTTTTGAGTGTACTGCTTGAATTTTTCGTGAAAGCTTCTTTACCATTTTGTTACCGTCTGTTAACAATTTTTCTATTAGAGTTTAGTCGCTTGCGGAGGGTAAACTGGAAGAAAGGGTTTCTTTTCTGAAGAACGATATATTAGACAAACGAAGTTTTTTGACGTAAACTATTTTTACAAGGAAATAAACATGAATGGAAAGAATCGTTGAATCACTTGTCATGAATTCTCATGTTTTTTTTTATCAAGCAAATGCTTGATTACAAACGGGAATTTCTTTTGTCTAAATTTTCGTTCCGGGTGAAAATATTTTGTCGTTGTGTAAAATTTAACATAATTCAATTGTAATTAATTACGTACAATATAAATTGTGCAGTCAGATTAACTTCATATTAAAGTTTTTATCCCATTCAACCTTTATAAGTTTATCGATTTAAGTTAATGTTTTCCACATTTATTCTCATGAAAGCAAAAAGAAGACAATGAAAACAAAATATTTAATTAAAATATCAATTTTTTCTTTAGTCCTATTGTTAATACATATGTGTGTATGTATGTTCATTATGTAATTGTTAAACTATAAATATTTATTAATTATCCAAAGATTATGGCATATATTTATTGTACATATACACATCCCCACTCTATGAGAACATAAAATTATTTTACTTGTACGTGTGTAAGTATGTAATTAAGTAAATGACTGTTGTGCAGAAATACCAACAAAAAAATAAGAAAATGTACGAGAATGAAATATTACAAAAAAAAATTATTATTTAATATATATTTGTTAAGAGAGGTAAGTATGATTGATGTGATATAATCCAATGCCGCACAATGAGGATATAAACAAGTGAGGAAGAGGTAATGTAAGTGTAGGTATTATTCTTAAACTCAATTAGAGCTGCAAAAATGTTTGGCAAAAAATATTGTACTAAAGGGTGATTTGTTAAGAGCTTGATAACTTTTAAAAAAAAAAAACGCATAAAATTTGCAAAATCTCATCGGTTCTTTATTTGAAACGTTAGATTGGTCCATGACATTTACTTTTTGAAGATAATTTCATTTAAATGTTGACCGCGGCTGCGTCTTAGGTGGTCCATTCGGAAAGTCCAATTTTGGGCAACTTTTTCGAGCATTTCGGCCGGAATAGCCCGAATTTCTTCGGAAATGTTGTCTTCCAAAGCTGGAATAGTTGCTGGCTTATTTCTGTAGACTTTAGACTTGACGTAGCCCCACAAAAAATAGTCTAAAGGCGTCAAATCGCATGATCTTGGTGGCCAACTTACCGGTCCATTTCTTGAGATGAATTGTTCTCCGAAGTTTTCCCTCAAAATGGCCATAGAATCGCGAGCTGTGTGGCATGTAGCGCCATCTTGTTGAAACCACATGTCAACCAAGTTCAGTTCTTCCATTTTTGGCAACAAAAAGTTTGTTAGCATCGAACGATAGCGATCGCCATTCACCGTAACGTTGCGTCCAACAGCATCTTTGAAAAAATACGGTCCAATGATTCCACCAGCGTACAAACCACACCAAACAGTGCATTTTTCGGGATGCATGGGCAGTTCTTGAACGGCTTCTGGTTGCTCTTCACTCCAAATGCGGCAATTTTGCCTATTTACGTAGCCATTCAACCAGAAATGAGCCTCATCGCTGAACAAAATTTGTCGATAAAAAAGCGGATTTTCTGCCACTGATTTTGGTAATAAAATTCAATGATTTGCAAGCGTTGCTCGTTAATAAGTCTATTCATGATGAAATGTCAAAGCATACTGAGCATCTTTCTCTTTGACACCATGTCTGAAATCCCACGTGATCTGTCAAATACTAATGCATGAAAATCCTAACCTCAAAAGAATCACCCTTTACTATTGAAATGTACCAAATTTCAACCGCATCGGAAGACTTTTGCTCCTCCAAGAGGCTCCGGAGGTCAAATCTGGGGACCGGTTTATATGGGAGCTATATATAATTATGGACCGATATGGACCAATTTTTGCATGGTTGTTAGAGACCATATACTAACACCACGTACTAAGTTTCAATTGGATCGGATGAATTTTGCTCATCCAAGAGGCTCCAGAGTTCAAATCTGGGGATCGGTTTATGTGGGAGCTATATATAATTATGGACCGATATGGACCGATTTTTGCATGCTTGTTAGAGACCGTATACTAACATCAGGTACCCAATTTCAAACGGATCGGATGAATTTTGCCCCTCCAAGAGGCTCCGGAGGTCAAATCTGGGGATCGGTTTATATGGGAGCTATATATAATTATGGACCGATATGGACCAGTTTTTCCATGGTTGTTAGAGACCATATACTAACACCACGTACCAAATTTCAATCGGGTAGGATGAAGTTTGCTCCTCCAAGAGGCTCCGGAGGTCAAATCTGGGGATCGGTTTATATGGGGGCTATATATAATTATGGACCGATATGGACCAATTTTTGCATGGTTGTTAGAGACCATATACTTACACCACGTACCACATTTCAACCGGATCGGATGAATTTTGCTGCTCCGGAAGGCTCCGCAAGCCAAATTTGGGGATCGGTTTATATGGGGGCTATACGTAAACGTGGGCCGATATGGCCCATTTTCAATAACATCCGACCTACATCAATAACAACTACTTGTGCCAAGTTTCAAGTCGATAGCTAGTTTCGTTCAGAAGTTAGCGTGATTTCCACAGACGGACGGACAGCCGGACAGACGGACAGACGGACGGACATGCTTAGATCGATTCAGAATTTCACCACGACCCAGAATATATATACTTTATGGGGTCTTAGAGCAATATTTCGATGTGTTACAAACGGAATGACAAAGTTAATATACCCCCATCCTATGGTGGAGGGTATAAAAAAAAGGCACCTAGTATATGCACTCATGCGATACTTTTTTGTAGTAACTTGGCGTGGTACAACTTCTCAATAGTGACAGCGCTTTTCCAACGAGTTTTAGATGTCGTATACGATTGTTTTCGACGTGGTGGGTTTTCTCAGAAAATTCAAAAAAAATGTTGGCAGGGTTATTTGCAATGAGCAGTCATTCCACTCAATTGCGCAGTCAAGTGACTCAATTTCTTTTTGGAAAACGAGAATAACCTATAAATTAGTCAATTTGCATTACAAACAAGTAAGTAAAGTCGGGCGGGGCCGACTATATTATACCCTTCACCATTATGTAGGCCCAAATTTGCGTTACCATCTCAACTGCTTCAAATTTGTTGGGAGTTATAATCAAGGTTTATATTCCCATATACAAATATTTATATCTGAAACGATTTGGAGAAAATTTTTTGTACTTCTACAAAATCGCTAGAATTAAAAATTAAATCGGCTAACACCCTGGGATGAAACACAATGTTAGTAAAAAACAAGTAAGGAAAGTCTAAAGTCGGGCGGGGCCGACTATATTATACCCTGCACCAATTTTCGATACCATATCACATCCGTCAAATGTGTTGGGGCTATATATAAAGGTTTGTCCCAAATACATACATTTAACTATCACTCGATCTGGACAGAATTTGATAGACTTCTACAAAATCTATAGACTCAAAATTTAAGTCGGCTAATGCACTAGGGTGGAACACAATGTTAGTAAAAAAATATGGGAAACATTTAAATCTGGAGCAATTTTAAGAAAACTTCGCAAAAGTTTATTTATGATTTATCGCTCGATATATATATGCATTAGAAGTTTAGGAAAATTAGAGTCATTTTTACAAGGAAAATGTTGGTATTTTGACCATTTTTGTCGAAATCAGAAAAACATATATATGGGAGCTATATCTAAATCTGAACCGATTTCAACCAAATTTGGCACGCATAGCTACAATGCTAATTCTACTCCCTGTGTAAAATTTCAACTAAATCGGAGTTAAAAATTGGCCTCTACGGTCATATGAGTGTAAATCGGGCGAAAGCTATATATGGGAGATATATATAAATCTGAACGGATTTCAACCAAATTTGGCACGCATAGCAACAATGCTAATTCTACTCCCTGTGCAAAGTTTCAACTAAATCGGAGCAAAAAATTGGTCTCTTGGTCATACGAGTGTAAATCGGGCGAAAGCTATATATGGGAGCTATATCTAAATCTGTACCGATTTCTTCCAAAATCAATAGGGATCCATTCTGAGCCAAAACACATACTTATGCCAAATTTGAAGTCGATTGGACTAAAACTGCGACCTAGACTTTGATTACAAAAATGTGTTCACGGACAGACGGACAGACGGACATCGCTATATCGACTCAGGAGTCCACCCTGAGCATTTTTGCCAAAGACACCATGTGTCTAACTCGTCTCCTTCTGGGTGTTGCAAACATATGCACTAACTTATAATACCCTGTTCCACAGTGTGGAGCAGGGTATAACAAATAAAAACAAGTATATACGGCCGTAAGTTCGGCCAGGCCGAAGCTTGTGTACCCTCCGTCATGTATTGCGTAGAAACTTCTTCTAAACACTGCCATCCACAATCGAATTACTTAAGTTGCGGTAACGCTTGGCGATGGCAAGGTATCTTAAAACCTCCTAACACCATCTTCTAAATTGTATGTAAGTCCATACGTGGTATATATTAAATCAAAAAAGATCGATCCAATACGTATATAATTCAGTTTGACAAAGTAGACATACAATTTTGACAAAATTTTCTACAGAAATTAAATTTTAACAACATTTTCTATAGAAATAAAATTTTTACAAAATTTTCTATAGAAATAAAAATTTTGACAAAATTTTCTATAGAAAGAAAATTTTGACAAAAATTTCTACAGAAATAAAATTTTAACAAAATTTTCTATAGAAATAAACTTTTGACAAAATTTTCTATAGAAATAAAATTTTGGTAGATTTTTTTTGGCTCGAGTGGCAACCATGATTATGAACCGAATAAAATTTGAACAAAATTTTCTATAGAAATAAAATTTTGACAAAATTTTCTATAGAAATAATATTTTGACAATGATGAAAATTTTATTATGAATTTTTTTATTATGAATTTTAAAAAAAATTTCCCTAGAAATAAAATTTTGACAAAATTTTCTATAGAAATAAAATTTTGACAAAATTTTCTATAGAAATAAAATTTTGACAAAATTTTCTATAGAAATAAAATTTTGGTAGCTTATTTTTGGTAGTGGCAACCATGATTATGAACCGACATGGACCAATTTTTGTGTGATTGGACCAATTTTAGTATGGTTCTTAGCGACCATATACTAACACCACGTTCCTAATTTGAGCCGGATCGGATGAATTTTGCTCCTCCAAGAGGCTCCGGAGGTCAAATCTTTTTATATGGGGGCTATTTATAATTATGAACCGATATGGACCAATTCTGGCACGGTTGTTAAAGATCATATACTAACACCATGTTCCAAATTACAACCAGATTGGATGAAATTTGCTTCTCTTGGAGACTACGCAAGCCAAATCTGGAGATCGGTTTATATGGGCGCTATATATAATTATGGACCGATGTGGACCAATTTTTGCACGGTTGTTAGAGACCATATACCAATACCATGTACCAAATTTCAGGCGGATCGGATGAAATTTGCTTCTCTTTGAGGCTCCGCAACCCAAATCTGGAGATCGGTTTATATGGGCGCTATATATAATTATGGACCGATGTGGACCAATTTTTGCACGGTTGTTAGAGACCATATACCAATACCATGTACCAAATTTCAGCCGGATCGGATGCAATTTGCTTTCCTTTGAGGCTTCGCAAGCCAAATCTGGAGATCGGTTTATATGGGGTCTATATATAATTGTGAACCGATGTGGACCATTTTTTGCATGGTTGTTAGAGACCATATACCAACATCATGTACCAAATTTCAGCCGGATTGGATGAAATTTGCTTCTCTTTGAGGCTCCGCAAGCCAAATCTGGGGATCGGTTTATATGGGGGGCTATATATAATTATGGACCGATGTGGACCAATTTTTGCATGACCAATTGATGCATGGGGAAACCGAACCGATATGAGGGCTATACGTAAAAGTGGACCGGTATGACCCATTTTCAATACCATGAGACCTACATCGATAACAACTGCTTGTACCAAGTTTCAAATCGATAGCTTGTTTCGTTCGGAAGTTAGCGTGATTTCAACAGACGGACGGACGGGCGGACGGACATGCTTAGATCGACTCAGAATTTCACCACGACCTAGAATATATATACTTTATGGGGTCTTAGAGCAATATTTCGATGTGTTACAAACGGAATGACAAAGTTAATATACCGCCATCCTATGATGGAGGGTATAAAAATTACAAACATGTATGGAACTAACATGGTAAATGCAACATTTGGTATGACGCAAGCCAATTTCCTGTCTTCCTAGAGTTTATTGTCTTTTCACTTGCATTGAAAAGAATAACTCGGCTTAATGTGTACACGTAAAAAAATAATTCTTTCCCCCCCAAACGAAATTTTAGACAAACAAAGATCGTTTCTCATTTGCTTTTCGCTGTAAGGAAGTTTATTTGGAAGAAAAGTATATACTTTTTGCGATAAACTTTGTTCTTTTCCACGATGTAAAAACAATTTCATAAAGACTAACTCTAAAAACATTTGTTCTGTCCAATTGAATTTTCTTTTACATATTTCTTACTTCCCTGAGGTTTTTAGTTCTTAGCACCTTTTTCCGTAATACAAACAATATAGAAGAAATTATTCGATTTTATAAATTTTTTTTAAATTTAACCCTTCGCCTGGACGGAGAATCGAACCGCGGACCATTCATTTGTAAGCCAACACACTATCCACTGGGCTACACACAGAGAAGAGATTGGTTGGAATTCGGTTGTACTTATGAACATTCTACATTTAAGGTAGAATTACATACCGTGCGTTCAATGCGTCCGATGATTGAAGAGTTGAAATTTCTCTTCGAAATCAAAAGCTCGAATAGTCTGCCGCAAACAGAAAAAAATCAACCCTTCCATCAACGCACGGATTATCGCATGGTGTGTAATTCAACCTTTAGAAATGAATATAAGTTGTTTATACCAATTTTCTGTTTTTACATATATTTATTCATACTGGCAACCATTTGGTGAGATTTTCAACAGGTTTTCTGTCGTGCCACAAGATAAATGGTTGTGACAACCAAATCTACCTCCTTTGAAAATTTTTGGTTCAAATTGGTAGATACGACCAACTGTAAAGAGATTTCTAAGCTATCATTTAGTAGTCACAATTTTCATATGGTATTCACAGCCGAATGTCATTTCAAATATTTGTTAAATGACATTTTATAAATGAAAATTTATTGTAGAAGACAAATGTATTGTATTGAGAACAAAAGATGACAAAGCAAACAAAATGTGAAAGTGTGACAAAAATATGGAATCGTATCTGCTCTTTACAATGGACGGGATCGACACACAGCATGAAGGATCAAAGAAGAAGATGTTTCCAGAGGACAAAAAAATCAAAACAAAGGTTTGTATTGGGAATAAAGGGTGATACGGTCAAAATTTGGTCAATATAAACTTGACATATTTCTTTCAATTTTGCATTTAAAAACCTGAACACCCCTCATTTTGAAGGTGTGTGTGTGTAGAATGTTGCTCCTATTTTGATTTTGGATTTCACTCTTCAGTTGTCAAAATGCCGTCCAAGCAAGAAGAGCAGCGTATCAAAATTTTTTCTCGCGCATCGCGAAAATCCGAGCTACTCGCACGCAAAGCTGGCAAAATCGCTAAAAGTTGCCAAATGAACCGTTACAAATGTAATTAAAGTGTTTGGGAAGGTTTGTCGACAGCCAGGAAGTCTGGATCGGGGGGAAATTGAAAACCGGAAGCCGCTGAGACGACAAAGAGAGTTGCCGGTAGTTTCAAGCGAAACCCTAACCGTTCTCTCCGAGATGCCGCAAATAAGCTGGGTGTATCGTCTACAACCGTGCATCGAGCCAAAAAACGAGCCGGACTATCGACTTACAAGAAGGTAGTGACTCCAAATCGCGATGATAAACAAAATACGGCGGCCAAAGCGCGATCCCGGAGGCTGTACACGACGATGCTGACGAAGTTTGACTGCGTGGTAATGGACGACGAAACCTACGTCAAAGCCGACTACAAGCAGCTTCCGGGACAGGAGTTTTATACGGCAAAAGGAAGGGGAAAGGTAGCAGATATTTTCAAGCACATAAAACTGTCAAAGTTCGCAAAGAAATATCTGGTTTGGCAAGCCATCTGTACCTGTGGCTTTAAAAGCAGCATTTTCATAGCTTCCGGAACTGTCAACCAAGAAATTTACGTGAAAGAGTGTTTGCCAATACGGTAAAAAGGCCATGGAGTGGTACGCCGCCAACAACGTGCGGGTGGTTCCCAAGGACAAGAACCCTCCCAACACGCCAGAGCTCCGCCCAATTGAGAAATACTGGGCTATTGTCAAGCGGAACCTAAAGAAGACCAAAAAAACTGCTAAGGACGAGCAGCAGTTCAAGGCAAACTGGTTTTCTGCGGCGAAGAAGATGGACAAGGTGGCTGTACAAAATTTGATGGCAGGTGTCAAGCGTGAGGCCCGGCAATTCGGATTTGGAAAAGCGAAAGCCTAACTGAATATTTTTCCTGAATTTTATACTAATTGAACTTGAAAAAGAAATTTAATTTGATTTTTTAAATAAACGATTTCGCCGATTTACACGCGTTTTCCCTTGACCAAATTTTGACCGTATCACCCTTTAAATGTTTAGAGACCTAAAAATAAGTCCATTAATAATTCCCTGAAGTTTGTGGTTCAGTTTGGGCCCTGTATGATCTAATGTTTGTAAAAATTGAAACCGCGGACAAGTTGAAATAAAAAACAAGTAAGTAAAGTAGAAAGTCGGGCGGGGCCGACTATATCATACCCTAAACCACCATTACAGAATTAGTAATCATAAGCATTTGTGGGGTAACATATAGGTCTGGGAGATAAACCGCAGTTGCATATTTAAGAAAATTAAGGGGTACATGTCTATGGGTGCTTTGTGTCAATCTGACCATAGCTCATAGTCAATGTTGCCACGGAAAATGTTCGGTTTACCCTACAAGGACAAAAAAAGTTCCCTACTTTCCTATACATTCCCAAACAATTTTCCCTACCATATTTTTCGTTAAATTTAAAAAATTTTACAAAACAAAAATGGTTCTAAGTACTTTATTATCTTAAAACATGAATATGCAACGTATATAACTTAGAATATAAATTTGTATTACCACCCCGGTTGCCACAGTTGGTAGAATTCTACCCAAATTAGTAATCTTTTTTGTTAAATCTCTATAAAAATAAAATTTTGGAAAAAGTTTCTATAAATAAATTTTTGTGAGAAATTTTTCTATAGAAATAAAATTTTGACAATAAATTCTATAGAAATAACATTTTGAGAAAAAATTCCACAGAAATAAAATTTTGAGAAAATTTTTTATAGAAATAATATTTTGAAAAAAATTTCTATAGAAATACAATTTTGACAAAATGTTCTATAGAAATAAAATGTTGACAAAATTCTCTATAGGAATAAAGTTTACCATACATCGTTAAAGATCAAGCCTTGCCGGCTTCTAATTTCCTCCTCTAGAGCCACCAAAATGTAAAAATTATTACAAATTGTGTTGAGTGAAAATGTCCTACATTGTGGCTCTACGTCCCTACAAGATGCTAAATATTAGAAAAACCTTACATATAGGGAATTTCCCCTACTTCTAGCAACACTGGCTGTGTTGATATTGCGCCTACGGGGTTAGTATGCCACTAATATTGAGCCCATTATTAAAAAAGAGAAAATCGTTAAATTAGTGTGTGTAATAAATACAAATTTGTAAAAATCGAGCAATATTCTTGTGTAAAGCTACAAGTACGTATAAGTACGATCGGCTAGTACATCAAAATTTGAAATTTGAGTAACATTGGTTAATAAATAAGAGCCAAATTTGGGAAAATCGAGCGATACATATATTTGGAAGCTATATCTAAATCTGAACCAATTTGCATAATATTTTGATTAATACCACAAAAGGTTACCTTGTGCAAGATTTGAGTAAGATCAGTTAAGAAATGAGGCCTGTATGGTCAAACATAGGGTTATTAGGGGTGAATTTTTCAAAATCGGGTGGTACATATATGGGAGCTATATCTACATCTGAACCGATTTCGATGAAATTTTGCACATATAGTTAGTACTATAGAGGACTGGATCTAGCCAACTTTTAGTAAGATCGGTTAATAAATAGGGGTTCTATGGCCAAATTTGGGAAAATCGGGCTATACATATATATGGGAGCTGTATCTAAATCTGAACCGATTTCAATGATTTTTTGCACATATAGTTAGAGCTATAGAAGACTACATTTAGCCAAATTTGGGTAAGATCGGTTGATAAATAAGGGTTTTATGGCCAAATTTAGAAAAATCGGGCGGTACATATATATGGGAGCTATAGCTAATTCTGAACCGATTTCGATGATTTTTTGCACATATAGTTAGTGCTATAGAAGATTATATTTAGCCAACTTTGAGTAAGATCGGTTGATAAATAAAGGTTTTGTGGCCAAATTTGGGAAAATCGGGCGATACATATATATGAGAGCTATATCTAAATCTGAACCGATTTGGATGAAATTTTGCAGACTTGAATGGCGATGGAAAATATTACCTTTTGCCAAATTTGAAAAAACGCGCAACGTGACCCCATTTGTCGAAATCGGGCGATACATATATATGGGAGCTATATCTAAATTTGATCCGCTTTCTTCCAAATTCAATAGCGTTCGTCCTTGTGCCCAAAAACTTCCTGTACCAAATTTCATTAAAATCGGTTAATAATTGCGACCGGAATCCTGTGAACAACAAATACATGGACAGACAGACGGACGGACACCAAGCGCTAGATCGACTCAGGAGGTGATTCTGAGTCGATCGGTATATATTTTATGGGATCTAAAATCAATATTTCTGGTAGGCACATTTTTTGGCCGATCAAACTTATTATACACTGACCACTATGTGGTTTAGGGTATAAAACATGTGCCTTCATTGAAAACAACACCTCATCCAGACAAATAAAGCATTCGCGAATAATAAACACACACACACACAAACCACTGGAAGAACAAAAATAAAAACAACCCCACGCTCAGATATACACAACATCCCCATCACTCGCTACCATTTCTCATTATTGCATTGCACGCTCTCACTCTCAAAAAAATTTCAAGTAACATCATCTTTACATTAAACATATTCCACTTTGACGAGAAAGATCTCTGTACTATGCATTAGTTCATCGCAGTGCTGCCGCTACTACTTCAATCGAAGTATTTTGCTTCATTTTCACAAAATTTACTTCGTCACTCCTTCTTCCAAAAATCTGCTTCACTTTTTGTTCTGCTCCAAATTTCAGCCGGATCGGATGAAATTTGGTTCTCTTAGAGGTTCCGCAAGCCAAATTGGGGGCGGGGTCAGTTTATATGGGGGCTATATATAATTATGGACCGATGTGGACCAATTTTTGCATGGTTGTTAGAGATCATATGCTGAAACCATGTACCAAATTTCAGCTGGATCAGATGAAATTTGCTTCTCTTAGAGTCCCCGCAAGCCAAATTTGGGGGTCCGTTTATATGGGGGCTATACGTAAAAGTGGACCGATATGGCCTATTTGTAACACCATCCGACCTACATCATTAACAACTACTTGTGCGAAGTTTCAAGTCGATAACTTCCTTCGTTCGGAAGTTAGCGTGATTTCAAAAGACGGACGGACATCAGATCGACTCAGAATTTCACCACGACCCAGAATATATATACTTTATGGGGTCTTAGAGCAATATTTCGATGCGTTACAAACGGAATGACAAAGTTAATATACCCCCATCCTATGGTGGAGGGTATAATAAAATGAATTATATTGTTTTGTTTTCAGAAATGTATGCTACTTCAATTTTATTCAATCTACTCCACTTTTTTCTAAAATCTACTTCACTCAATTTTCCACTAGCGGCAGCACTGGTTCATCGCATCTGCCCACAATTTACTCTAAAAACAATACTCTTATATGCATATCAGTATAAGAACGATGAAACGTTTAACATAAAATTAGCAAAAACCTCATGAAATGATACCTACCCATTTTTGACGAAAATGTCTATAAATGTAATTACATGTGAACTAAAAATATTTCATTGAGAAATGTTGTACCAACTATTATTAACTATAGGAATTGCCAGTAAGAAATTGCTATCCGCTTTCAAGTTCAATTTTCGTAAAAAAAATATTTTCTCATACAAAAACTCTTTATAGTAAATTACACTTATTATTTAAAAAGTATTTTGTATTTCATAAGTAGTTTTATAGTATGACGAAAGAATTTTTAACTACCAGTTAAGACAATTTTTAAGGAAATTTCCGTCGTATTTTGTAGGGTATGAACTAAAAGATTGTTACTTAAAATTTTGTAAAATTTCCTTTCGAGTAGTTAATTTTCGTTAAAGATACGAAAAATGAACTAAAATTCTGGAAAATTCTTGTAATAAATTATTGTAAAAATCTGCTTAAATTTACCAGACACATTTTTTTCTGTGTAAGTTATAATTTAGCTTTTATTACATGTATGACACTATTTATCAAAATAAAATAAAATAAAATAAAATAAAATAAAATAAAATAAAATAAACTATTTGTAGATATACAAACTGCACTTCTTTCATTTAAATATTGGTAAATTTCAAATTGGGTGTGGGTACCGTTATTTAGATAGCGGGACCACTTTTTTCGTAATTCGGTTATATGTACTCCGAGAGTTGATCGACACAACCAAATGGTGGTACTTACTGTAGAATTTATTGGTTGACAAAATCAACTCTGCATGTCATGTAAGTTCTCCTTACCATCGTTCGATTGGCATGACCGAATTTTTTGGGCGACACAACTGCTATCTGATAGTACATGCAACCAAAGGTTATAAATTGTAGGAAGATATGAAATTAGCTACTGAGGAGATCGAACCATTTACCAGATTAGTTTAATACTCGAACCAAACGCGTATGCGACAAGTATTGACATAGCAGTAAAATGCAAATAAAAAGAAATTAAGTGCACGAAATAAATTTCCATAAAGGGGAAAATGTAATTTTTTTGTTGTTGCCTAAAATTTAACATTGCTTCATTAAGAAAATAAAATTTTTTATTTCAATATAAAAACGAAAAACAACTAAAAGATTACAAACATGTATTGAACTAATATGGTAAATGCAACATTTGGTATGACGCAAGCCAATTTCCTATCTTCCTCAAGTTTATAATCTTTGGCTGCAACTGCCAAAAGGAGGTTGGCAATAAATTCGATCGTCCCAACCAATCTGTATTCTCTGTGTACGTAGCTGTTATTGTCATCAATAGACAATTATCGTTATAAGTTATTTTTGTTTTTAGTGTGCTTAGAAAAAGGTCCGGTAAAGGGGAGTACTCCCATTTTTGGAAAATGTCGCGCAAAGAGAAAACGTCTTTGCCGAACATGGAAAATAAAGCACCGCCTCTGATGCCTGTTTATTGAATTTTTTACTTAAAAAGTCTGACCAAAAGGAGTCTCACCTCATTGTTATCAATTATGTATTTGGTGCTCATTTAGGGGGCTTCACTAAAAATTTCAAGAAGATCGGAAAACTATTTTCAAAAAATCGACAAAGGGAGAGGTGCTCCTCCTCGGCCAGATATGGAATTATGATATATTCATTTCACTACTCCCCACGTTTCCTATGAATCGAAGACGTTAGATTTTTCACTATTCCAAAGGCGAGTTCATTTTCCCCGAGCAAATATCGAAAAATCAGGTACACAGTATTAATTAAATCACATTTTCCCACGCCCCTGTAAATTTCAAGTAAATCGGAGAAGTTTGGATTTTGCTCTATTCTTTTACAAATTAACTTCCCCTTCCCCGATCAACATTTCAATTTAATTTCAATTTCGAACGTTGCAACTTCTACTGCATCAGTGAGCATTGAACTTATTTTTATGGTCATTGAAATTCTACTGGCTTGTATTTTATAAAATGTTTGAGACATACACTCATAGAAAAAAACCATGCACGTCGTGCTCATTTCAAAGCGATTCGTTCATGAAAGTGAATCAACACACATGTGGTGTCAAACTGTGAACCGGCGGTGTCAATCTGACAACGATAAAATGACACCATGCGTTGTCAAACCAACAACCAGCGTTCATGAACTGAAAACGTTATGGTTACGACTACATAAACAAAATTAAAACAAGTATAAACGGCCGTAAGTTCGGCCAGGCCGAATCTTATGTACCCTCCACCATGGTTTGCGTAAAAACTTCTACGAAAGACTGTCATCCACAATCGAATTACTTGGGTTGTGGTATCTTAAATCGTTTTCTAAATTGTGAGTTAGTCCATTCGTGGTATATATTAGACAAAAAAGGTTGCGTAGGTAAGTCTACAAATAATTACGAATCGATATGGACTTTTGCACGGTACGTAGGGAGCCAGAATTGAAATATGGGGGTCGCTTATATGGGGGCTATATACAATTATGAACTTGATATGGACCAATTTTTGTGTGGTTGGGGATCGATTTATCTGACCGATATGGACCTAGTTAGGCATGGTTGTTAACGGCCGTATACTAGCACAATGTACCAAATTTCAACTGACTCGGAGGAAATTTACTCCTCCAAGAGGCTCCAAAACCAAATCTCGGGATCGGCTTATATGGGGGCTATATATGATTATGGACTAATATGGACCACTTTTGGCATGGTTGTTAAATATCATATACTACCACCACGTACCAAATTTCAACCAGACCGGATGAATTTTGCTTCTCCACAAGGCACCGGGGGTCAAATCTGGGGATCGGTTTATATGAGGGCTATATATAAAATTATGGACTGATATGAACAAATTCATGCATGGTTGTTGGATACCATATACTAACATCACGTACCAAATTTCAACCGAATCCGATGAATTTTGCTCTTTCAAGGGGCTCCTGAGGTCAAATCTGGGGATCGGTCTATATGGGCGCTATACATAATTATGGTCCGATTTCGACCAATTTTTGCATGGGTGTTTGAGGCCATATATTAACACCACGTACCAAATATCAACTGAATCATATGAATTTTGGTCTTCCAAGAGGCTCCGAAGGTCAAATCTGGGGATCGGTTTATATGGGGGCTATATATAATTATGGACCTATGTATAATTTTGCACCGATGTGGACCAATTTTTGCATGGTCAATAGAGACCATATACTAACACCATGTACCAAATTTCAGCCGGATCGGATGAAATTTGCTTCTCTTAGAGGCTCCGCAAGCCAAATTTTGGGATCGGTTTATATGGGGGCTATATATAATTATTGACTTATGTAGACCAATTTTCGCCTAGTTGTTAGAGCCCATATACTAACACCATGTACCAAATTTCAGCAGGATCGGATGAAATTTTCTTCTCTTAGAGGCTCCGCAAGCCAAATCTGGGGATCGGTTTATATGGGGGCTATATATAATTATGGACCTATGTAGACCAATTTTTGCATGGTTGTTAAAGACTATATAACACTAACACAATGTACCAAATTTCAGCCGGATCGGATGAAATTTGCTTCTCTTAGAGAATCCGAAAGCCAAATCGGTGGATCCGTTTATATGGGGGCTATATATAATTATGGACCGATGTGGACAAATTTTTGTATGGTTGTTAGATACCATATACTAACATCATGTACCAAATTTCAGCCGGATCAGATGAAATTTGCTTTTCTTAGAGGGTCTGCAAGCCAAATTTGGGGGTCCGTTTATCTGGGGGCAATACGTAAAAGTGGACCGATATGGCCCATTTGCAATGCCATCCGACCTACATCAATAACTACTTGTGCCAAGCTTCAAATCGATAGCTTGTTTCGTTCGGAAGTTAGCGTGATTTCAACAGACGGACGGATATGCTCAGATCGACCCAGAATTTCACCACGACGCAGAATATATATACTTTATGCGGTCTGAATATTCCTCTTCGTGAAAGTGGAATATGGAAATGTAGGGTTTTAAAAGAGAATCTCAAGCTCGTGAAGCTCCTCGGTTGGCCTTTCGAAAGAAAAACAAACAAATCGAATTCGTGGAATTCAAGGCCAAAAGATCCTGCTTTATTAGCGGTTACGTAGTAACTAACTAAAAAATACATAAAAATTCCCGCTTCAAGCGGCTATTAATTCAAAACTAATACTAGTACAATAGTGAGACAAGGATGTCTGTATATGAATTCAAGTTATGAAATTGTGAAAGTAGGAAAAATATATAAAGTAAATGAAATCATATATAAAAAATGAAATGTCAAAAAAATGAATAGAAAGAATAATAGGTATATTCACGTCAGGTTGAACCATGCGTTCAACATCCTCCCGGGCCAGCATGGGTGAATAGCTCACAAAAAAACAGGTTCAGGTAGAGGGCCAATGTATCGAAAGAAGTTGCCTTTAAGCGTGATACCAAAAGATGATTCTTGGGCTGTCATGGAAGGACATCTATAAAAGCACCGCGGTGGACCTCGTTGAACGGTAGCCCACAAGTCATTCCCAATTACTCCAGCAATAGGCTTGTACAGATGTGGTGTAGGATGGGCCAATGTTGATTTATCGCTTATCCAAGTAGTGATATTAACGTCTCTAGCTGGCGGTGGGTACTTCTGTAGTCTATCAACAATTATAAACCAATGATCCAAAACTTCTCCAATACGAGTCCGAACTTTGAAATGGCCGTTGGCAGTATTCTTTTGGAATTTTGTCACATATGGGAGACAACTGACTTTATCGTAAAGAAGGTGCTATTTTGGAACATTCGGATTGATCAAAAGGGTAACCGACTTGATCTTTCCGACGCACAAGTCACATAATACCACAGGAGCTACATAACATGCTCCAAAATGCTCCGGATGTCTTATTTTTGGGTCAGTGACGGCCCAACGAGCATATGAATCAGGATACGGTGGTCGCTCTGGAGTCTTCACTCTGGTGGAGACAGAAGGAGCTGCCGTCGGCTTGGGTGCGATAGGGTCTTCAATTTCTACCTTTGCTGCTAGAGAACGTCGATTTTGTTGAGGTTCTGCCAGGTGGGCGCTAGTTCGAGCGCTTTCAATTTTCAAAAATTCAGAAATCGATTGAGCTGCCAGGGGGGCCCTATCTTGAGCGCTTTCAATCAGTTCAGGCGTATCATCTGCTTTTGTGGCCAAGGGGGCGTCATTGTCATCAGAGTCATCCAAGTCCGCGGGATCGAATTTTGATATATCACAAAGACTTAGCAAACCACATTTCTCAGCGATTTCCCGCACTTCACCAAACCGGAGGGTCTTAGTTGGTTCTTCGGGCTCAAAAAAGATATCATCACGATTATGAATCATTGAGTGATGACGGTTCCCACAAACTTCACATCTATTTGGAGATGGACAATCAGCTCTCTTATGGGAAGTATGAAAACAATTCAGGCAGAGTCCACTGGATAAAACAACATCGTAGCGTTCTCTAAAAAACATTCTACGGAACTTGAAGCAATACTTCAGGGGATGGCTTCGGCCGCAAACAACGCATTGGTTAACCATGTCTATTCTGTTGAAGAAAAGGAAGAAAAACAAAGAAAGAGAGGTACGACAATAAATTAGCATTTCTTATGATATGATCAAATGGTTAGTTATGAATTCTTCGATTTGTGTTCGCGTTTAATTTTCGAATTTTAATTTGACGATGTAGGCAATACGCACAATTTTACGATTGGTCGAACGATAATACCATTTTGCGTGTTCACTTCGGCAACACGAACATTATTATCAGTTCCTCTTATAACTTTCGTAATACGACCGAGGCGCCACTCAGTTGGGGGTAATGAGTCATCTTTGACGACCACAAAATCATTTTCCTTAACATTGTTACAAGTAGTCTTCCATTTGTAACGTCGTTGAAGCTCTGTTACATACTCTGATTTCCATCGCTGACTGAAGATATGATGAATGGATTTTAGTCGTCTCCAACGGTTTAAAAAAGACAAGTTCTCTTTCTGTATGTTTGAAGTAGACTCAGGAGGAGCGGTTAATGGTGATCCTCGCAAAAAATGTCCAGGCGTTAGAGGCAAAAGTTCGGAGGGATTTTGTGACATAGGAGAGAGTGGTCAAGAATTTAAAACCGACTCTACTCTGATTAGTAGTGTGCTAAACTCTTCATACGTGAAATTCAAATTTCCTGCGATCTTTTTCAAATGGGACTTCATACTTTTAACCGCTGATTCCCATAATCCTCCCATGTGGGGGGCATAAGGCGGTATAAAAGACCACGAGAAACCATGAAGGCTATATTTATCAGCAATACACTTTTCGGCAGCTTGGAGAAAACGATTATGTTCCTGCAAAAGCTTGGCACTTGCTCCAACGAAGTTACGTCCATTATCTGAGAACATAGTTTTCGGAAGGCCACGGCGTCCGACAAAGCGCATAAACGCAGCAAGAAAACCATCTGTGGTTAAATCAGAGCAAACTTCCAGATGTACAGCACGCGTAGGAAAACAGACAAAAACTGCAGCATAACCTTTTGTCAATTTGGCATTTCTTAATGTTGAGGTTTTCACATTAAACGGGCCAGCAAAATCAACTCCTGCGTAGGTAAACGGCAGGGAAAAAGTGACTCGTTCAGGAGGAAGAGCAGCCATAAATTGATTTTGAAATTTACGTTTATAAAGAGTGCATGCCTTACAAGACCTGATACATTTGCGAATTAAATTTTTCAATCTGGGTATATAAAAACTTTGTCTCAGAGCACGAAGCATAAGGTTATATTCAGCATGAAGCAATATCTGATGAGTGTATCTCACAAGCAAATCAGCTAAATGTGACTTATCAGGAACGATTATAGGATGTCTTTCGTCATAACTAAAAACTGTGTTTTCAAGACGACCTCCAACACGTAATAGTCCATCCTTCCCTCTGAAAGGAGCTAGGGTTAAAATATTACTCTTTCCGCTTATTGGTTCTTTGCGGGTTAAACTAGCATATTCTGCTGGGTAGAACTGAATTTGAGCGGCTATAAAAAGTCTTCGTTTTGTCTCAGATATTTCATCTGCTGTTATATCGGGTGCAAAGTCAACTTTCTTTTTCTGACAGCGAGTTATAAAACGAAATACCCAACACATAACTCTAAAGGCACGATTTAACGATGAAAATCTTGATATCATATCATCGGTGATGAGCAAATGAAAAGTCGCAGACTTCTTTGCTTCTAAATTTGTGGGACCAAACGTACATGGCTTCGGCCAGTCTCTTTGGGGTATCTGAAGCCAGGTGGGGCCATGCCACCAAAGCCTTTTACGAATCAATTCTTGTGGGGTGCAACCACGTGATCCTAAATCTGCAGGATTTTCTTCTGTGCGAATATGGTGTATGGCAACATTTTTCGAAAGCTCGGTAATTTCTGTAACTCGATTCGCAACAAATGTTTTTAGAGTTTGGGGGTCCTTCTGTAACCACCCAAGGACGATTGAAGAATCAGTCCAAAAATATATCTCAGGTTGGAAATTCAAGTTTTCAGTAGCGATTTTTACTAATTTTGCTAACAAAAGTGCTCCGCACAACTCCAGCTTAGGTATTGTTAATCGTTTTATTGGAGCGACCCTTGTCTTGGCGACTAGCAAATGACTGCATATTTTATCTGACGAGACAATCCGAACATATACAACTCCACAATAGGCCTTTTCAGAAGCGTCTGAAAAGCAGTGAAATTGGAGGTTAGCTTCTGGTGAAAACTCAATCCATCTAGGTATACGCAAAGCATGTATATCTGCCAATTTATCTCGAAAAGAAGACCATTTCACCATCAGATGATCAGGAACAGGTTCGTCCCAGTTCGCCTTCTCTTCCCACAACTGTTGCATTAATACTTTTGCCAGGATGACAATGGGTCCTAGCCAACCAAGTGGATCATAAAGTCTGGCTATTACGGATAATATCTGCCGTTTGGTAGCTGTTGGTGTAGCTTCAAGTGTACTCACAACATAATAAAAGCTATCGGACATAGCATTCCATCGTACCCCAAGTGTTTTAGCCGAGCTTGAATCATCAAAATTTAAAAACTCTTCGTCTAGAAGATCCTCCCGGGCTATATTTTCAAGAAGAAATTTCGCATTTGCTGCTATCTTTTTCAGGGGGAAAGCTGCTGATTTCAACGTTGAAATTAGCTCAATTTGCTTATTTTTTGCCTCTTGCAAAGTATGTCCTCCAGATAATATATCATCAACATAAACTTCTTCTCTCAAAATCTTTGAAGATAGAGGACTGTCTATATTACAGTCATAACTTAGCTGCTGAAGGGTTCTAATTGCCAGGAAGGGCGCACAATTAACCCCGAAGGTTACAGTCTTTAATTCATAAGACTTTATAGAATCTGTTGGATTCTCTCGAAAAGCAATCCGCTGAAATGGACGATCCTCAGGGTGAAGTAGTATCTGGCGATACATTTTCTGTATATCTCCAGTAAAAACGAAACGATAGTAACGCCAGTTCAACATTATTTGAATAATATCTGCCTGTAATGTAGGACCAGGATATAGTACATCATTTAAAGACGAACCGCTATTGGTTTTCTTTGAACCATTAAAAACAACTCTCACCTTAGTACTTTTGCTCTCTGGCTTTACAACTGCATGGTGAGGTAAAAAGAAGGAGAAATGTCTCTCTGTTGAACTTTCAAAATGATTCACACACTCCATGTGGTCTAACTCGATATATTCTTTGAGGACTCTTTCATATTCACTTTTCAACTCAGGAGCCTTGCAAAGAGTAGCTTCTAATCTCCTATATTGAGCTAAAGCCATTTTTTGAGAAGGTCCAAGATATAGTGTCTCTGGAAACTCTCTTCGAAATGGTAGACGAACTACATATCGCCCATCAGGTTGACGGCTAGTTGTAGCTTTGTAAAATTTCTCACAATAGTCATCATCCTCTGATGCAGATATTGTATCTGGTAATTCTTCAATCTCCCAAAATCTTTTAACCAAATCTGTTAGGATAACGTCTTCAGAGTCGTACACGGTGGTGGAAAAAGTTTGAACTTCATCTGTTGATAAAGGACCTGATAAATACCACCCAAATTGACTCTCTCTGGCTTCTAGTCCATTGGGAAAACATGTAACTCCATTTAAATTAATCGACGGCAAATAATCGCTACCTATTATCATGTCAATAGGAGCTGGTTTATAAAAGTTTGGATCAGCCATCTTTAATCCCTGAATCTCAGGAAGATTTCCAATACTCACTCTTCTAGATGGCAAAAAGTGAGATATTTTTGGAACAACAATTGCTTTAATCTTGATCGAAAACTGTTTTGATCTTGATTTTAAGTTTATGAAACAACGACCACTGGAACTTCCAACTACTGTACCACCTAAACCGGAGATTTGAGAATGGTGTTTGATAACTGGCAAAGATAAAGTTTGTTGAATTTTCTTCGATATGAAACTCTTCTCGGAGCCTGCATCTAACAAGGCCCGAATCGTAAAACGCTCACCACAATTTTCAATATCAATAAGTGCCGTCGGCAGAATTGTGGTTCCTTCATTTTGAGCAAAATGAGCTTGAACAGCTTCTATAGAGCTTTCTGCTGTATTATTGTCCTCAGGTTGAGACTCATTACTCGAACTTGCATGTGCGTTTTCAAAATCTGGTGGAGAATTACCACGAGTAGTGTTCTTATTCTTCTTAGTGTGAAGGTGCAACAAGGTATGGTGCTTCTTATTACATTCTCTACAGGATTGGCTACTGGTGCAGCTGGTTCTAAAATGCGATGTTGAAAAACAATTTGCACACATTTTATTTGCATAAACAAATTTCATACGATCCTTCACTGATAGTGCTCTAAATTCTTCGCAAAACCGTAAATGGTGATTCTTTTTACATTTCTTGCATCTATTTTGATTCGTAGAATCTATGCGCGATTGAAAAGTTTGTGATTTGTTGCTGTGACTCTGATTTTCTCTCGAATTTGGTTTCCGCAGATCTGAAATAGTTTCAATTATCTGTATTCTTGTAGACAGAAACTCGTCCATTTGTTTCCAGGTAGGAAGTCGTTTGTGGTCTGTAAGTGAATCTTCCCACGCTCTTAAAGTCTCTTCTGGAAGCTTGGTGGAACAATGATGAACCAAAATTGGGTCCCAATTTTCAGTATTAATTTTATATGATCGAAAAATTGATAAACTATCATTTATTCCACGTTGAATTACTCTAATGGATTTTGGTGTCTCACATTGAGCAACTTGAATTCCAAAAAGAGTTTTCATTTGTTGGTGGACTAATATACGAGTATTTTCATAACGATGCTTGAGAGCATCCCAAGCCAACTGAAAGTTTTCATCAACCAAATCAAACTTGCTTACAATTTGGTAGGCTTCGCCTCTTGTTTTTCCTCTCAGGTGGAAGAGCTTTTGCGCTGGTGACAAATCTGGATGAGCGCCAAAAACTGCCCAGAATATGTCGCGAAAAGCAGGCCATTTTGAATAACCACCCTCAAATGGAGGTGTATCACACGGTGGCAACTTCAACGTTGAGGAACTGTGCTGTGAAATGGTCATATCATGTCGAATACTTTCATCTGCTTTCGATGCATGTTTCTCCGATATAAATTCTATAAGCCTAGCCTTGACCTCTTTGTACCTCTTATACGCCTCTTTATATTTATTGACCGATATCTTCTGAAGTTCAATGTCTTCCGCCGTTTCATCACTCGTCTGAATTTCCTCATACTTCTCAACAAATTTCTCCCACCTCCTGTCTAATTCTGTTTCTTCAACTTTGGCTACTGCAATTCTGCATTCATCTGCCAACTTAAAATCCTTACAGAATGATATAACTTGTTCAGCATCGAATAATAACTTTCTACGTATAGACATTTTTACGTGAGTGTGTGTACTCTACACTGTATCAGGAAGATGTAAAAAATTGACGTCGAAATTGAAATTGATTTTTTTCCTCGCCAAATCCAAAATATAAATATTTTTGTGAATGTATTTTTGTTTAAAATATCAAAGTGTACATTAAACTTGAAAAATACCTTGAATAAAGTCGATTCCGTTTGATTCTATAAAAAATTCGTGGTATTTTATTGAATCCCGCCCGGGAAAAAATATTTTCGTTGATCTGGCAACTCTATAAACAAGTATTGTTGAAGGGGTGTATGTGCCAGAATAAAAACAAAGCGTTCACTGAAAATTGTTGTTGTAATGCACCGTAACAATTTTTTGAAATTTATTTTGTATTTTTCGCTTACCAGTGTTCTGCCAAATGTCGATGCGTTTCTTCAATAATGGATTTTTATTTGTAATTTGCCTTTTTAATTTTTGTAGATATATTATTTCTTTTATCAGGTGGACAACTGTGTCTTTTCTTTAAATTTTGTAAAGAAAAATCACAAATCTTTTAATATTTTCGCAGTACTTCAGAATTTGTTTCGCATAAATTAGCTTCTATTTTCATTAAAAAATAAATTAATTTCACGAATATCCATTATCCATTTTTTATTTCTGCTTTTTATTTGATTTACGTTGTCACAAAAATAGCAAATAATCAAAAGAATTTTTTACCGTACACTTTGAATGTCACTCACACCACCAATAATATTGTTCACTGTTGTTGTTGTAATTTTTCGTTTTCTTTTTCACCCACTCGGGAATGTTCTAATTGGCGCGAATACCGTTATCCGAATTTTGTAAGCTAACTTTTGTTAAATAAATTTAATTTTTATCTTCAAACGTTCTTTTTTATTTATACAAAGACGACAACAAAGAACCATAAACACTCACCCTTTGGTTTGCCTTTTATTGTTACACCGTTGATATTATAAATTCACCACCACTGAATTGAATTGAAATTTTGATGACCAAAAATGTTCTTGTTGCACTTATTTTTATTATTGTTCCAGTTTATTATAATGCCAGGAGGGCCACTTTTTGTTTTTTAAACAATTATTTTTAGTATTTCTTGAGGAAACCACAATTTTTATTTCTTGTAATTTTAATATTCGTATTACTAAACCGCACTGTCCGATCACTTGTAGCTTTTGGTTTGTTTGGTATGTGTGTGTGTATCAATATACTTTATAGTGGTTATCTATCGATTAACAGTAATGAGTATCGAGTTGCCAACTTCATTCCTCAATGATATCGATTACTCATTAGCACTACCCGTACACTTTTAATCGATATACAAGGTAGTACTACTTATCGTACTAATTGTCTTTATATTTTCAAACGCTTTTTTGTTGTTATTATTTTTGCATGTACATACGTAATACTGTTGTAAATATGTATTTTCAATGTTAATATGTTTTTTAATATAGTTTTAGGTTATGTTTGGTCACGGATTAACAAACTTTCACAAAATTATTTTATGTTGTTTTTAATGTTTTTTTCACTTTTTAACCGATTTGATCACTTTTTCATAAAAATTGCAATGTATCACCGTACCTACCTTGCTTTATTCTCTTACTTATACCACAATGACTATGCTGTATGATGACTGTCGATGACTTTTTTGCTGTTATGCTGATGAAATCGTCGATTTCATGTACTTGATGATCGATGCCGTCGTTGATGTTGTTGCAGATTACTGCTTTACTTGTTTTAAATGTTCTGATGCACAGACTATGACCGTTTTCACAAAAAACGTATGCAATTTTTAAATCAGTTTTTCAGGAAGAAAAGTTTCTCACTATTTTCTAGTTCTTTCCTATCCTAATCCGTAGGATTTTTTCGAAGGACCAATGAATATTCCTCTTCGTGAAAGTGGAATATGGAAATGTAGGGTTTTAAAAGAGAATCTCAAGCTCGTGAAGCTCCTCGGTTGGCCTTTCGAAAGAAAAACAAACAAATCGAATTCGTGGAATTCAAGGCCAAAAGATCCTGCTTTATTAGCGGTTACGTAGTAACTAACTAAAAAATACATAAAAATTCCCGCTTCAAGCGGCTATTAATTCAAAACTAATACTAGTACAATAGTGAGACAAGGATGTCTGTATATGAATTCAAGTTATGAAATTGTGAAAGTAGGAAAAATATATAAAGTAAATGAAATCATATATAAAAAATGAAATGTCAAAAAAATGAATAGAAAGAATAATAGGTATATTCACGTCAGGTTGAACCATGCGTTCAACACGGTCTTAAAGCAATATTTCGATGTGTTACAAACGGAATTACAAAGTTAATATACCCCCATCCTATGGTGGAGGGTATAAAAAGATTTCCGCTAGCGTGTCTCGAACCTGTGTTTTCTGCGCCATACGTATTGACAGTCGCCTTATGTTAGCACATTGCACCACCGAGGGAGTTGTCATAATAACGTCTAACGATTATTTTAAGACTTTTCATAACCAAAGAAAAACGAATGCCGTTCATGAAATCGTGAACGCCCGTGGACGAAATTGTGAACATTCCGTTTTGATTTTTTGTGAACGCTTCCGTTTCATTTTGTCACCGTCCGTTCACGACTATGGAACGTAATTTTTTCTATTAGTGTACTTGAAATAAATAAACTAAACAACATATATATTTTTGCACTTAATATAACTTAATTTTAGGCTCAATTTAACAACGGACTTTTGTTCGTGTATATTTTAGTGTATATGGTTAAAGAGTTAAAAGTCGATTAATTGTGAACTAACATGAAAGGTCGATTATTCAACTTTGAGGAATATCAAAAGTTAATAAGACGGCTTTAAAGACCACCACGAAACTATGGTTGGTCCAATTGGGTCGACTTTTAACTCTTTGACATCGACTTTCCGAACAGTTGACTTTCGACTTTAGCATCCCTAGTGATTAAGGCTTTGCATAGAATTAATCGACTGGATGAAAGAAGCACGTTATCCAACCAACTCATTTTTTTCTGGTTTGTGTTTAGGGTTCAATAAGTCGATATGGGGCATTCTCCTTCTGATGCCAGTGGTTATTACAATAATACTCGTGTTGAGTGCCACGTCTCATCTCATACAGTGCTTCCCGTGTACATATATTCCAAACGCCCTACGAATGATGTTATTTACGTGCTCCTCGAAGCCATTGACCATAAAATCTGTGAAAAATACTTGACCATATTATGACGACCACTTCGAAATATGCTCTAGCCCAGCATTCATTTATGCGTGAGTATGTGTGATGTAGTGGGGTTTAGATAGATTACAGGACTCACACGGCCACTTCAAACTAACACATTTCAACGAAACGTTCCCACACATCAATGCACAAGCCCCCGGATATATTTTTATTACCTCTTCAAAATGTTTCATACTTTTTTTCACAGCCATATTCAGCTGGAAATGATGATAGTCAATCCAACCAGTTTCCACAGGGTGTGTGAATACACACACATACACACGCGTTTTTATATACACTATAAAAAATCCTAGATTTCAATCTTGCACACGATAGTCACATCGAGTTATATTGAAGTATGTCTCTCATATAGACCAGTGTTTCAGTGAGAGATGGGAGCGTAATTGAAATTTCACTCAAGATCAGACACGAAGGAAAAACGTGGGTTTACCATCCCTTACGAATTTAAAGCAAATCGAAGAACATAAGTCCAGTTTTGGTTAAGTCTCTAAAGAGCTGGGAAAAAGCAAGAAAATCCGAGAAGTTAAATTTCCTAAAAGGCTTCCTGGGCACTCAATATTAATTCATAACTTTTTCCCACATCCTTTGGGAATTTAAGAAAGTTATAAAAAATATGGGTATGGGAGAGATCCACCCCCTGAACACACCCTAAAAAATCGCTTCTGTAATGACAGTTGAAATCTAGTTAAAGTGGTTTTTGGAAGTATAATGTGAATGACTATGATACCAAGTAGTAGTAGTAGTAGAATTGTGGGACATACATAGTCGTAGGTTCTAGACCAGATTCTAACGGGCTCCCAATTGTTAAAAAGAAGGTTGCTCTTCCTAATTTATGATTGTCATATATCAGATTTTGTACAGCCACCTTGTCCACCTTCTTCGCCGCAGAAAGCCAGTTTGCCTTGAACTGCTGTTCGTCCTTAGCAGGTTGTTTGGTCTTCTTTAGGTTCCGCTTGACAATAGCCCAGTATATCTCAATTGGGCGGAGCTCTGGCGTGTTGGGAGGGTTCTTGTCCTTGGGAACCACCTGCACGTTGTTGGCGGCGTACCACTCCATCGCCTTTTTGCCGTAATGGCAAGATGCCAAATCCGGCCAAAACAGTACGGGACAACCGTGTTTCTTCAGGAAAGGCAGCAGACGTTTATTCAAACACTCTTTCATGTAAATTTCTTGGTTGACAGTCCCGGAAGCTATGAAAATGCTGCTTCTCAAGCCACAGGTACAGATGGCTTGCCAAACCAGATATTTGTTTGCGAACTTTGACAGTTTTATGTGCTTGAAAATATCTGCTACGTTTCCCCTTCCTTTTGCCGTATAAAACTCCTGTCCCGGAAGCTGCTTGTAGTCGGCTTTGACGTAGGTTTTGTCGTCCATTACCGCAGTCAAACTTCGTCAGCATCGTCGTGTACAGCCTCCGGGATCGCGCTTTGGCCGTCGTATTTTGTTTATCATCGCGATTTGGAGTCACTACCTTCTTGTAAGTCGATAGTCCGGTTCGTTTTTTTGGCTCGATGCACGGTTGTAGACGATACACCCAGTTTATTTGCGGCATCTCGGAGAGAGAGATTAGGGTTTCGCTTGAAACTACCGGCAACTCTCTTTGTCGTCTCAGCGGCTTCCGGTTTTCGATTTCCCCCCGATCCAGACTTCCTGGTTGTCGACAAACGTTCCCCAAACACTTTAATTACATTTGTAACGGTTGATTTGGCAACTTTTAGCGATTTTGCCAGCTTTGCGTGCGAGTAGCTCTGATTTTCGCGATGCGCGAGCAAAATTTTGATACGCTGCTCTTCTTGCTGAATGGCATTTTGACAACTGAAGAGTGAATTCCAAAATAAAAATAGGAGCAACATTCTACATACACACAGATCTTCAAAATGAGGGGTGTTCAGGTTTTTTAAATGCAAAATTGAAAGAAATACGTCAAGTTTATATTGACCAAATTTTGACCGTATCACCCTTTACATTTTTGCATTACAGAAAAAGGTGCGAAAAACCTCGAGGAAGTGAGAAAGATGTCAGAGAGAATATAATTAGCCAATTGTTTTTTTTTGAGTTAGTCTTTATGAAATTGTTGTTACATCCTAGAAAAGAAGAAAAGCTTATCACGAAACGTATATACTTTTCTTCCAAATATACTCCCTTACAGCGAAAAACAATCTTAGTTTGATTAAAATTTCTTTTGGGAGGAAAGAATAATTTTTTTTTGCGTTTAGTAAAGTATTAAATCTACTCTCAGTGCAAAATTCCAAGTAAATCGGAATGAAACTTGGGCCTGCGGTGGACATATGAATCGAAATCGGACATAAGATATATGGGAGATATATCAACATCTGAATCGATTTCAATCATACTTGGCACTAGGCTTGCCAGTTGGCCGGGATTCGCCTGGATTGTCCCGGAATTTGGTCTCCAGGAAGTGTCCCGAATCTTTCACAAAATTTGTCAAAAATCCCGGAATTTCAATTACACAACGCATATATTTCAAGTTTCCGATTTTGTAGAAAAGATATGATTTGATCAGATTTTGTTCATCATCACAAAAAGAAACATAACAATATACCGTCACTCACTTGAGCAGTAAACATAAAAGCACATATACCAAAATATCTAATTTGATTTGAAATTCACGTTTTTCTGTGAAATGTACACAGAAAAACATTACACGAAAGTTTTTCCAATTAAAGTCTTAATTTAATTGGGTTTTAAAAAATATTTAATTAAAAATGTTTTAATTGAAACAAAAAATCAATTACAAAAATTAACAGTATCAATTAATTTTTTAAATGGTACTATCATCTCTGTGATTGAAGAAATTTCAATTAAAATTTAATTGATTGAAGACAAAAAAATATTTTTGTGTGTATTTTTAGAAATTACAATAATCAGTTCACGGTAAGTGCTACCGCAGAACCAATGTTTGTTGCCATAAATACTTCATGGGATTATTGTGTTTGGAGAATGTTTTCTTTACTCTAACAATTTTTGGGGTACGTTAGTTAAATGAATTGAAAAACAGGAAAAGATTATACAAAAAAAAAAAAGATTTACTAAATTATAATTTTACTACAAATGCGCCCATCTTGAACTTCGTATGGCACTGAAGACATTCTTGCACTTTTAAACTCATTTTTTTTTCCAAACAAAAAAATTTAATTATGTCTAATACATTTTCTTGAATTTGTCGAAAAATATTTACTTATTTTTGTTATACCTGCGTGATGTCAGCTTTTGTAATAGTGTTTAGTTAAAATTTTCGGAAAATGATATAAATTTTCTAAAATTAACAAAAATTTTCCTTCCTGGTGGGTTTACTGCTTTTTCAGTGTTTACTCTAATAATTGTGGTATTGATTCCGAACCAAAGAAGACTCAATTCTCTTTTAAATTTGAATTTTGCGTACATGATCCTAGGACACATATTTTAATTTATTTTTTCCTTTTTTTCAAAGTTCATTAACGATAACTTAAATTTCCTGATTCAGACTCGACTTTTAGAATTATTCTATGTTTTTGCTTTGTAATCAGAACACAAAAGCACAAATTTAAAGACGTTTTCATTAATTTGGATGAATTTTTATTAAAGCCTCGTTGACCTTCGTCAAACAAAATTTTCGTGTTAAGATACCCATTTGTGGGTATTGAAAAGTTTATCGAATTTTTAACAAAGAAAAAAACTTTACATCTGAGAAATACGTCGGCTATGCTAAGCCAAATTCGCATTGGTATTTTAAGGACACGACAAAATTTTTTTCAGTGTACAATAGCCTGGATTGCCAAGTGAAATGGATCTAAATGTCAGTGAATATGAGCTTCATCGCTTCATCGCTGGAATCATAGGAGAAAGAGGCTCCAAGATATTTGGGAATTTCCCAGTCTGTAGGCAAAGGCGGACTTCACACCCATAGAAAAAATCATGAGTCATAACGATCCGTTCATGAAAGTGAATCAATACACATGTGTTGACAAACTGAGAACGGACGCGGTCAATCTGACAACGTAAAAATGACACCATGCGTTGTCAAAACAACAATCAGCGTTCTGAAAACGTAATAGTTACCAATTTATAAACAAAATAAAAAAAAAAGATTTCCGAATCTGTGTTGTCTGCACCATACCATTTAACAATCGCCTTAGCACATTGCACCACCGACGGAGTTTTTATAACAACGTCTAGCGATTATTTTAAGACTCATAGCCAAAGAAAAAAGAATGCCGTTCATGAAATCCTGAACGCCCGTGGAGGAAATCGTGAAGATTCCGTTTCGATTTTTTGTGAATGTTTCCGTTTCATTTTGTCACCGTCCGTTTACAATTGTGGAACCCATTTTTATACCCTTAACCACATAGTGGTCAGGATATAATAAGTTTGATCGGCCAAAAAATGTGCCTACCAGAAATATTGATTTTAGACCCCATAAAATATATACCTATCGACTCAGAATCACCTCCTGAGTCGATCTAGCGCTTGGTGTCCGTCCGTCCGTCCGTCTGTCCATGTATTTGTTGTTCACAGGATTCCGGTCGCAATTATTAACCGATTTTGATGAGATTTGGTACAGGGAGTTTTTTGGGCACAAGGAGGAACGCTATTGAATTTGGAAGAAATCGGATCAAATTTAGATATAGCTCCCATATATATGTATCGTCCGATTTCGACAAATGGGGTCACGTTGCGCGTTTTTTCAAACGGATCGTCACCAAATTTGGCTAAAGGTAATCTTTCCATCGCCATTCAAGTCTGCAAAATTTCATCCAAATCGGTTCAGATTTAGATATAGCTCTCATATATATGTATCGCCCGATTTTCCCAAATTTGGCCGTAAAACCCTTATTTATCAACCGATCATACTCAAACTTGGCTAAATATAATCATCTATAGCACTAACTATATGTGCAAAAAATCATCGAAATCGGTTCAGATTTAGCTATAGCTCCCATATATATGTACCGCCCGATTTTTCTAAATTTGGCCATAAAACCCTTATTTATCAACCGATCTTACCCAAATTTGGCTAAATGTAGTCTTCTATAGCACTAACTACATGTGCCAAAAATCATCGAAATCGGTTCAGATTTAGATATAGCTCCCATATATATTTATAGCCCGATTTTCCCAAATTTGGCCATAAAACCCTTATTTATTAACCGATCTTACGAAAAGTTGGCTAGATCCAGTCCTCTATAGTACTAACTATATGTGCAAAATTTCATCGAAATCGGTTCAGATGTAGATATAGCTCCCATATATGTATCACCCGATTTTAAGAATTTTGCCCCTAATAACCTTATGTTTGACCATACAGGACTCATTTCTTAACTGATCTTATTCAAATCTTGCACAAAGTAACCTTTTGTGGTATTAATCAAACCCGCAAAATATTATGCAAATTGGTTCAGATTTAGATATAGCTTCCATATATATGCATCTCTCGATTTTCCCAAATTTGGCCATAGTACTCTTATTTATTAACCAATGTTACTCAAATTTCAAATTTTGATGTACAAGTCGATCGCACTTATACGTACTTGTAGCTCTTACATAAGAATATTGCTCGATTTTTACAAATTTGTATTTATTACCTACACTAATTTAACCATTTTCTCTTTTTTATACCCTGCTCCACACTGTGGAACAGGGTATTATAAGTTAGTGCATATGTTTGCAACACCCAGAAGGAGACGAGTTAGACACATGGTGTCTTTGGCAAAAATGCTCAGGGTGGATTCTTGAGTCGATATAGCGATGTCCGTCTGTCCGTGAACACATTTTTGTAATCAAAGTCTAGGTCGCAGTTTTAGTCCAATCGACTTCAAATTTGGCATACGTATTTGTTTTGGCTCAGAATAGATCCCTATTGATTTTGGAAGAAATCGGTTCAGATTTAGATATATCTCCCATATAAAGCTTTCGCCCGATTTACACTCATATGACCACAGATCCCAATCTTTAACTCCGATTTAGTTGAAATTTTGCACAGGGAGTAGAATTAGCATTATAGCTATGCGTGCCAAATTTGGTTGAAATCGTTTCAGATTTAGATATAGCTCCCATATATATATATATATATATATATATATTTTCTGATTTCGACAAAAATGGTCAAAATACCAACATTTTCCTTGTAAAATCGCCACTGCTTAGTCGAAAAGTTGTAAAAATGACTCTAATTTTCCTAAACTTCTAATACATATATATCGAGCGATAAATCATAAATAAACTTTTGCGAAGTTTCATTAAAATTGCTTCAGATTTAAATGTTTCCCATATTTTTTTTACTAACATTGTGTTCCACCCCAGTGCATTAGCCGACTTAAATTTTGAGTCTAAAGATTTTGTAGAAGTCTATAAAATTCTTCCAGATCGAGTGATATTTAAATGTATGTATTTGGGACAAACCTTTATATATAGCCCCCAACACATTTGACGGATGTGATATGGTATCGAAAATTTAGATCTCCAAAGTGGTGCAGGGTATAATATAATATAATTCTGTCCAGATCAAGTGATATTTAAATGTATGTATTTGGGACAAACCTTTATATATAGCCCCCAACACATTTGACGGATCGTATCGAAAATTTGGATCTACAAAGTGGTGCAGGGTATCATATAGTCGGCCCCGCCCGACTTTAGACTTTCCTTACTTGTTTAATAATGGGCTCAATATTAGAGGCATACTAACTCCGTAGTTGCAATATCAACACAGCCAGTGTTGCTAGAAGTAGGGGAAATTACCTATATGTAGGATTTTTCTAATATTTAGCGTCTTGTAGGGACGTAGGGCCACAATGTAGGACATTTTCACTCAACACAATTTGTAATAAATTTTACATTTTGGTGGCTCTAGAGGAGGAAATTAGAAGCCGGCAAGGCTTGATCTTTAACAATGTGTGGTAAACCTTATTCCTGTAGAAAATTTTGTCAACATTTTATTTCTATAGAACATTTTGTCAAAATTGTATTTCTATAGAAATTTTTTTCAAAATATTATTTCTATAAAAAATTTCTCAAAATTTTATTTCTGTGGAATTTTTTCTCAAAACTTTATTTCTATAGAATTTATTGTAAAAATTTTATTTCTATAGAAAAGTTTCTCACAAAAATTTGTTTATAGAAACTTTTGCCCAAATTTTATTTTTATAAAGATTTAACAAAAAAGATTACTAATTTTGGTAGAATTCTATCAACTGTGGCAAACGTGGTGGTAATACAAATTTATATTCTAAGTTATATACGTTGCATATTCATGTTTTAAGATCATAAAGTACTTAGAACCATTTTTGTTTTGTAAAATTTTTTAAATTTAACGAAAAATATAGTAGGGAAAATTGTTTGGGAATGTATAGGAAAGTAGGGAACTTTTTTTGTCCTTGTAGGGTAAAAAAAATAGACATGTACCCCTTAATTTTCTTAAATATGCAACTGCGGTTTATCTCCCAGACCTATATGTTACCCCACAAATGCTTATGATTACTAATTCTGTAATGGTGGTTTAGGGTATGATATAGTCGGCCCCGCCCGACTTTCTACTTTACGTACTTGTTTTCTATTAGAGTCAGTTCAGCAAATTTGGTACAGGCTGGAAATGTGGTATAGTAGCTTTTTTCCCTATCTAAAAACATACGAATAACTAAACCAAGCTGAACAGATTGTGCCTGTCAGAGAATGTTCTTTGAGTCAGTTGAAAAAATCACGAGTACTACACTGAAAAAACAATGAACCCTTTTCCATTGCCAAATGAACTAAACTGTAGTAATATTGACCATGATTTAGCCCTTAAGATTTTTTTCAACTTGTCTAGTTTATAATTCTCTTAAATTTTAGTTCATCTATAACATTGTATTTTAGTTCATTTTTACAACACCATAAGATTTATATACCCCTACCAAGTTAAAAAGTCAATATTATTTTGGTTTACTTGCTTATTTTGTGGGAAACCCGATAATAAAAATTGGCTAACAGTCTCTTTAAAATGTCGACAACTAAACTATTTTTAAATCCATCCTTCCACAGTACAGAGAAATTAAGTAATTAAAGGAACAACAAATAGTTTTACTATTATGAAAATGTTCATACATTAAAATTAAACTTTCTTTAAGCAAAAGTACTTTATTCTAAAAACTTATGATGAAAGTTCTTAATACACTGTTTTTTTTGCGAATAAAAATTATGGCCGCGTGGAACAGAGAGTAGTTCATTTGAACTCGCTGTTTGGACATTTTGACTTATCCTTTTTTTATTCATCGTAGGTAATTTTTTCACATATCTTGCTGGAAAAAAATGGAAGCAATAATGAAAATTGTTCAAAATTAACAACATGTAATGAAATATAATTTTTTAATTCTTCATTTTATCTTGTAACTTACCATATTTAGGGGCATTTTATCAAATGGTGTAAGGAATTCAACTTTTCTTTGGAAAACGTATCTCATAAAATTTGTACCTGAAACAATTAGAGAAATAATGAAGTATTCTATATAAACTCATAAAACTGTGTTGTTATCGATGTGAAGGATATAATAAAATAAATATTCTTGTTGAAAGAAAGACAATTTCTATTAAATTGTGCGCTGAGGGGAAATATAAAAAGTTGTCCAAATTTATTTGGGTTACTCTGAAATTAAATATTTATTTTTTACATTAATTAAAATTATTAAATAGGTTTTCAAAAAATCTAATGAAAAAAATAATAATATACATAAAAATCAAATATTCTTGATAACCCTAGACAGTCATCATTCGTCAAAATGACGACACGTACACGCAAAGAAAAAAAACGTTTGGAAAACGTGTACCGAAAACGTTTTTCTTTTGTTAGAGTTTTTTGAATTACTTCGAAAATTTTAAACTTTTATCACCAAAAAAATTCGTTTGTTACAAAGTTTTTATTTTTTTCAATAAAAAAAAGTTATTTTTGAAACAACAACAGAGCCCATTTCGTTTATATCAAACACTGTTCTTTTCTGACTTTTGGTCTTTAATAAAACACATTTTACAGTTCAAAATTTAATATAGTACAATGTAATGTTGAACATTTTTTCGAAATCTTCCGAACATATGTAGAATGTATGTAAAAAAAAAAAAAAAACAAAACAAAAAAAAAACATTGGTCGAAGCAGGGATCGAACCCACGACCCTTGGCATGAGAGTCAGACGTAGCAACCACTGCTCCACGGTGCCAAACTAAATGTTTGTTTCTGTTAAATAAACTTTGTTTATTCGGTTCGTGGGCGCCGCAAGCTATGCTACATAAATATAACTTATATGGATATTTATCTATTGATGACCATAACAGGTACATAGCTCAGTGGTTAGTGTGTTGGCTTACAAAGTGCATGGTCCGCGGTTCGATTCTCCGTCCAGGCGAAAGGTAAAAAAATTTTAAAAATTTATAAATTCGTATAATTTCTTCTACATTGTTGGTATTACAGGAAAAGGTGTTAAGAACTAAAAAAACTTGTGGATGTGAGAAAGATGTGAGGGAAAATGCAATTAGCAAGAAAATTTTTTTTTTAGTTAGTCTTTATGAAATTGTTGTTACATCCTGGAAAAGAATAAATGTTTATCACAAAAAGTATATACTTTTCTTCCAAATACACTTCCTTACAGCGAAAAGCAAATAAGAAACGAACTTTGTTTGTCTAAAATTTCGTTTGGGAGGAAAGAATTATTTTTTTGCGTGTAATTTCATTTTCGATTTAAAATGCATTTTAGTCTATTGGGAAATGGTAAATTTAAGTTATACTAATTCGACCGTCTTATGAATTTTTGTTTTATACTACTTAAAACCAAATTGAATAAGAAAATAAACTCAAGATTGGTTCACTTTTTCGCTCACGATGAAAATTATAGCGTCTTGAAATGAGCCGTAGTCAAAATGACGAAGGATGACGTTAATGTACAAAAAATAAGGATGACTGTCCAGGGCTAAAAGAAAGTTAAAGAATCCTTACCAATTCACTATTAAATTGCAGCAAAGTAGTACTAAAAATTTGTAAAAAAATTTTAAGGGGTTATTCTGAAATTAAATATTTGTTTTTACATTAAAAATATTACATTGGTTTCTAAAAAATTTTATTAAAGAAATACTAAAATAAAGTATTAAAAACCTGTAATTTTGATGATAAAAACGTAAATATTCTAGTTGAAAGGAAGCCAATTTTTAAAAGAAAACTCTATTTTTCTCTATTTTTTAAATTTGTTTGAATCCATCAGGAGTTGCTCTGAAATTAAATATTGCTTTTACAACAAAGAAAAACATTAAACTGGTTTTCAAAAAATTAATTAACAAATAATAATATACATAAAAATATTATTTTTAAAAGAAAGCCATATTAAAACCAGTAAGGAAAGTCTAAAGTCGGGCGGGGCCGACTATATTATACCCTGCACCACTTTGTAGATCTAAATTTTCGATACCATATCCCATCCGTCAAATGTGTTGGGGGCTATATATAAAGGTTTGTCCCAAATACATAAATTTAAATATCACTCGATCTGGAAGAATTTGATAGAATTCTACAAAATCTATAGACTCAAAATTTAAGTCAGCTAATGCATTAGGGTGGAATACAATGTTAGTAAAAAAATATGGGAAACGTTTAAATCTGAAGCAATTTTAAGGAAACTTCAAAAAAGTTTATTTATGATTTATCGCTCGATATATATGTATTAGAAGTTTAGGAAAATTAGAGTCATTTTTACAACCTTTCGACTAAGCAGTGGCGATTTTACAAGGAAAATGTTGGTATTTTGACCATTTTTGTCGAAATCAGAAAAACATATATATGGGAGCTATATCTAAATCTGAACCGATTTCAACCAAATTTGGCACGCATAGCAACAATGCTTATTCTCCTCCCTGTGCAAAATTTCAAATAAATCGGAGTTAAAAATTGGCCTCTGTGGACATATGAGTGTAAATCGGGCGAAAGCTATATAAGGGAGATATATCTAAATCTGAACCGATTTCAACCAAATTTGGCACGAATAGCAACAATGCTAATTCTACTCCCTGTACAAAATTTCAACTAAATCGGAGTTAAAAATTGGCCTCTGTGGACATATGAGTGTAAATCGGGTGAGAGCTATATATGGGAGATATATCTAAATCTGAACCGATTTCAACCAAATTTGGTACGCATAGCTACAATGCTAATTCTACTCCCTGTGCAAAATGTCAACTAAATCGGAGTTAAAAATTGGCCTCTGTGGTCATATGAGTGTAAATCGGGCGAAAGCTATATATGGGAGATATATCCAAATCTGAACCTATTTCAACCAAATTTGGCACGCATAGTAACAATGCTAATTCTACTCCCTGTGCAAAATTTCAACTAAATCTGAGTTAAAAATTGGCCTCTGTGTTCATATGAGTGTAAATCGGGCGAAAGGTATATATGGGAGATATATCTAAATCTGAACCGATTTCAACCAAATTTGGCACGCATGCCTACAATGCTAATTCTACTCCCTGTGCAAAATTTCAACTAAATCGGAGTTAAAAATTGGCCTCTGTGGTCATATGAGTGTAAATCGGGCGAAAGCTATATATGGGAGCTATATCTAAATCTGAACCGATTTTGCTGATATTTTGCACGTTTTTCGAGACTCATAAAATATTCGGATGTACGGAATTTGAGGAAGATCGGTTGATATACACGCCAATTATGACCAGATCGGTGAAAAATATATATGGCAGCTATATCTAAATCTGAACCGATTTTTTCCAAAATCAATAGGGATCGTCTTTGAGCCGAAACAGGACCCTATACCAAATTTTAGGACAATCGGACTAAAACTGCGAGCTGTACTTTGCACACAAAAATACATCAACAGACAGACAGACAGACAGACGGACAGACAGACGGACAGACAGACAGACGGACATCGCTAAATCGACTCAGAATTTACTTCTAAGCCGATCCGTATACTAAAAGATTGGTCTATGATTACTCCTTCTTGGCGTTACATACAAATGCACAAACTTATTATACCCTGTACCACAGTAGTGGTGAAGGGTATAAAAATACTTACCAATTTATGACTAAACTATACGGTGATATATAAAAAAAATTTTCCAAATTCATCTGGTATTGAATATTAATTTTTTAATGAAATGAAAATTTCAATACACTTTCAATTTCAACATATTTTACTAAATATTCTTAATAACTTTTTTCTAAACTACCGATAAAATATTAATAACTTTCATTTAAAAGGTTTAATAAACAAACACCACTATATGTCTCAAAAATCCAAAATATTCCATGCCTTTATATTCCCTTGTTGCATACCTGCTTAAAAGATGCAACAACCCACGCCAACGCCAACTATACAACTGAAGCATGCCATACAAAACCAAGCAAAGCCAAAACATCCCTACAACAACAAAAACACATGTGCCTTTATTGAAAACAACACCTCATCCAGCCAAATAAACCATCCACGAATAACAAACACACACACACACAAACCACTAAATGAACAAAAATAAAAACAATCCCACGCTCATGTATACACAACAAAACTCAAGTAACATCATCTTTACATTAATCACATTCCACTATGCCGATAAAGATCTCTATACTATGCATTAGTTCATCGCATCTGCTGACAATTTATTCCAAGAATAATATTCGTAAAGGCACACCAGTTTATGAACGATGAAACGTTTAACTTAAAATTTGCAAAATTTTCATGAAATGTTATCTACCATTTTTGACGAAAATGTCTATAAATTTAATTACATGTGAACTAAAAATATTTCATTGGGTAATTTTTTACCAACAATTATTAACTTTAGGAATTGTCAGTAAGAAATTGCTATCCACTTTCAAGTTCATTTTTCGTAAAAAAATATTTTCTCATACAAAAAAATCTTATTGTAAATTGCACTTATTATTTAGAAAATACTTTACATTTCACAAGTAGTTTTATAGCATGACAAACGAATTTTTAACTACCAGTTAAGAAATTTTTTAAGGAAATTTCCATCGTATTTTGTAGGCCATGAACTAAACGATTGCTACTTAGAATTTGTAAAATTTCCTTTCGAGTAGTTAATTTTCGTTGAAGATACCAAAAATGAACTAAAATTCTGAAAAATTCTTGTAATAAATTATTGTAAAAATCTTCTTAAATTTACGATACACTTTTTTTTCTGTGTAAATAAGTATAAAATATATGCAATTGCGATATATGTTGTACCACATTACCTGCACATTATATGAATTCGTGCTTAATGAGTTTTTTAATAAATTCGAAAATATATCTGATATTACGGGTTTCTTATTTTTCGGTTATAGTTGCGTGGATGGCTAATACTAGTAAAATGAATGTGGTAAAATCTTAGCAACGTCGGACCTAAACAAAAAATTTGGCTATCCAAATTTCTAGTGTATAACTGTAAAACAAAATTTTATATGCAAGTGAAACTCAAATGTGACTGTTTGTTTGTCCCGACAAATCCCGGAATGCACGCCGCAAAGTCCCGGATTTCGGCAACCATCATCTGGCAACCCTACCTGGCACACTTGATGATACTATCTGTTGTAGTTTTTGTACAAAATTTGAAGCAAATCAAGGTGAAACTTTGGCCTCTGGGCACATATAGATCCATATCGGGCGAAAGATATACATGGGTGCTATGTCTAAATCCAAACCGATTTTGGCCAAATTTGGCATGCATATTTAAAATGTTAAATCTCCTAGTTGTGAAAAATGTCACGAAAATCTGAGTACAACTTTGGCCTCTGTGGTCGTAAGAGTGTAAATTTGGCGAAAGATATATAGGAGTTTTATCCAAGTCTGAATCGATTTCAACTCAATTTGGCACACTTGCAGATGGTATGAAATGTACTTCTTGTGCAATATTTGAAGCAACTAAATATGAAATTCTGGCCTTTGGGTCCATATAAGTGCATATGTGGCGAAAGATATATATGGGTGCTACATTTAAATCTGAACTGATTTAGATGAAATTTTGCGGGACTTATAAAAAAGTCATTTATGGCCAAATCGGTTATAAATGTATATGGCGGTTATATCTAAATCTGAATACGGATCGTTTTTGAGCTAAAGTAAGACCTCATGCCAAATTTGAGACTGATAGGACTTAAACTGTGAGCTGTACTTTGCACACAAAAATACATGAACAGACGGATAGACAGACACACGCACGCACAGAAAACCCCTGCTTGGACATGGTTGCCAATTAATGCTTATCTATAGTATGTAATTGTCGCGAAACCATGTATTTTGTCTTTGTAAAAATAATGTTCGAGCGGAGAAAAATATGTGTTGGCAATAAGCATTTAAATGGTTCTCAAATGCCGCAAACATGTTCTTTTATTTAAATGATAGAATTGGAGACCATTACATGGTCGGGAGAATCATTTACCTGACCTTTAAATTTTTCGACAGGGAAAAACGTATTTTTATAGATTACGTATAGACATGTCTAGAACCATGACATGGCCATAAAGACAATGTACATTGTTTTCGTGACCATTTAATTATACCCTCCACCATAGGATGGGGGTATATTAACTTTGTCATTCCGTTTGTAACACATCGAAATATTGCTCCAAGACCCCATAAAGTATATATATTCTGGGTCGTGGTGAAATTCTGAGTCGATCTGAGCATGTCCGTCCGTCCGTCTGTTGAAATCACGCTAACTTACGAATGAAACAAGCTATCGACTTGAAACTTGGCACAAGTAATTGTTATTGATGTAGGTCGGACGGTATTGCAAATGGTCCATATCGGTCTACTTTTACGTATAGCCCCCATATAAACGGACCCCCAAATTTGGCTTGCGAAGCCTCTAAGAGAACCAAATTTCATCCGATCCGGCTGAAATTGGGTACATGGTGTAAGTATATGGTATTTAACAACCATGCAAAAATTGGTCCATATCGGTTCATAATTACATATAGCCCCCATATAAACCGATCCCCCGATTTGGCTTGCGGAGCCTCTAAGAGAACCAAATTTCATCCGATCGGGCTGAAATTTGGTACATGGTGTTGGTATATGATCTCTAATGACCGTGCAAAAATTTGCCCACATCGGCCCATAATTATATATAGCCCCCATATAAACCGATCCCCAGATTTGACCTCCGGAGCCTCTTAGAGGAGCAAAAGTCATCCGATCCGATTGAAATTTGGTACGTGGTGTTAGTATATTATCTCTAACAACCATGCCAAAAGTGGTCCATATCGGTCCATAATTATATATGGCCCTCATATAAGCCGATCCCCAGATTTGACCTCCGGGACCTCTTAGAGGAGCAAAATTCATCCGATCCGGTTGAAATTTGGTACGTGGTGTAAGTATATGGTCTCTAACAACCATGCAAGAATTGGTCCATATCGGTCCATAATTATATATAGCCCTCATATAAATTGATCCCCAGATTTCTCCTCCGGATCCTCTTGGAGGAGCAAAATTCATCCGATCCGGTTGAAATTTGCAACGTGGTGTTAGTATAAGGCCGCTTATAACTACACTGTTAGAAAAATATGTTTTTCATATGTTCCGATATAAACAAAATGTGTTTCGGGCATAATTTTAAAACACAATATATTTAAGTGCAAACATGTAATGTTCCTAAACGAACACTAACTGTTTGGGACATCTATGTAATATGTTAGAATATATTATGTTTGTGGCATGAATGTTTCATAAAAATCATATGTGTGAATGCAAACATATATAAATTTACAAATTTCGACTAAACATACATATGTGTGATATTTTATTCAAAACGACAGAGAGAGTATAGAGAAAGAAATAGAGATGGAAACCGGGAGAGTTGACGAAAGATATCAACATAACACAGCGAAAGAATCAAAAGAGAACAATTTCTATGAAACCGCTTGTATGTTGTTTCGGAAAACTGTTTTATGATAAGGCCATAAATTTGATATGCTTAAGTCTAAATATTATTTAATTTGAATAAAGAGAATAGACATTCGGGACCAAGAAAAACAAACAGCATATGTTTTCGCCTTGAGAGCAGCATTTTATGTATGTGTGGACATGTGTTTTGTTTATCATTTTGGCATTATGGGCACAATTTATTTCTTGGTTCGTTAAAAGAAATCAGGGGTCTTCATAAAAATAACGAAAGGGCAATATACTCTTTTTAGAGTTGGGACAGTAAAATGAAATAAAGAGGAAATAGTGAAAAATTACACAGTAAAATGTATAAAAACAAAGTTTAGTTCCTCTTTATTAATAAGTACACGCAGAGAAAAAACATGATTGTCACAATCATATTCGAAGAGCAAAATAATATGATAAGAGCTATATTTGCGGCGACCATGTAACATTTTAACCTGCAACCATGTTGGATCAGTGAACATGGTTCTAAAAAAAATATAATTGTCCTCATCTAAAATGTTATTATATTGATAAAAAGAATTTTGTTTGAATGAAAAGACAATGGTCACGATTTAAAATGTTATGGTATTCATTCAAAATGTTTTTCTTCTAGTTAAAAGAACATGGTCACAACCTAAAATGTTTTGATCTTTATGAAAAAACTTTTTTCATCGTTGAAAAAAGGACGCCACTTGAGAAAAGAAAACACAAAATTAACTTTATTTATTTGTTTTTATTTATTTATAAACTAATTCATTGTTTGTTTGTATTTATAATGTCGTGCAAGCAAACATCACATATTTTTACACACACTATTTTATTTCAATTTCAACAATAAGTAATCATTCCATATTTACATCGTGTGCCCATCAAATGCACAAACGCAGACATCATGTAACTGCAAATAAAAATAAATGATCCATATAGCAAAATGCAGAACAAAAAACAAGTAAGGAAAGTCTAAAGTCGGGCGGGGCCGACTATATTATACCCTGCACCACTTAGTAGATCTAAATTTTCGATACCATATCACATCCGTCAAATGTGTTGGATGCTATATATAAAGGTTTGTCCCAAATACATACATTTAAATATCACTCGATTTGGACAGAATTTAATAGACTTCTACAAAATCTATAGACTCAAAATTTAAGTCGGCTAATGCACTAGGGTGGAACACAATGTTAGTAAAAACCAAGTAAGGAAAGTCTAAAGTCGGGCGGGGCCGACTATATTATACCCTGCACCACTTTGTAGATCTAAATTTTCGATTCCATATCACATCCGTCAAATGTGTTGGGGGCTATATATAAAAGTTTGTCCCAAATACATACATTTAAATATCACTCGATCTGGAAGAATTTTATAGACTTCTACAAAATCTTTAGAGTCAAAATTTAAGTCGGCTAATGCACTAGGGTGGAACACAATGTTAGTAAAAAACAAGTAAGGAAAGTCTAAAGTCGGGCGGGGCCGACTATATTATACCCTGCACCACTTTGTAGATCTAAATTTTCGATACCATATCACATCCGTCAAATGTGTTGGGGGCTATATATAAAAGTTTGTCCCAAATACATACATTTAAATATCACTCGATCTGGAAGAATTTTATAGACTTCTACAAAATCTTTAGACTCAAAATTTAAGTCGGCTAATGCACTAGGGTGGAACACAATGTTAGTAAAAAAAATATGGGAAACATTTAAATCTGAAGCAATTTTAATTCTACTCCCTGTGCAAAATTTCAACTAAATCGGAGTTAAAAATTTGCCTCTGTGGTTGTATGAGTGTAAATCGTGCGAAAGCTATATATGGGAGCTATATCTAAATCTGAACCGATTTCAACCAAATTTGGCACGCATAGCAAAATTTCAACTAAATCGGAGCAAAAAATTGGCCTCTGTGGTCATATGAGTGTAAATTGGCCGAAAGCTATATATCTAAATCTGAACCGATTTCAACCAAATTTGGCACGAATAGCTACAATGCTAATTCTACTCCCTGTGCAAAATTTCAACTAAATCGGAGCAAAAAATTGGCCTCTGTGGTCATATGAGTGTAAATCGGGCGAAAGCTATATATGGGAGCTATATCTAAATCTGAACCGATTTCAACCAAATTTGGCACGCATAGCCACAATGCTAATTCTACTCCCTGTGCAAAATTTCAACCAAATTGGGGTAAAACTCTGGCTTCTGGGACCGTATTAGTCCATATCGGGCGAAAGATATATATGGGATCTATATCTAAATCTGAACCGATTTCAATAAAATTTGGCACACTTGACTATAGTGCTAATTGTTTCTTGTGCAAAATTTTAAGCAAATTAGGGTAAAACTCTGGCTTCTGGGGCCATATAAGTCCATATCGGGCGAAATATATATATATGGGAGCTATATCTAAATCTGAACCGATTTCTTCCAAAATCAATAGGGATCTATTCTGAGCCAAAACACATACTTGTGCCGAATTTGAAGTCGATTGGACTAAAACTGCGACCTAGACTTTGACTACAAAAATGTGTTCACGGACAAACGGACATCGCTATATCGACTCAGGAGCCCACCCTGAGCATTTTTGCCAAAGACACCATGTGTCTATCTCGTCTCCTTCTGGGTGTTGCAAACATATGCACTAACTTATAATACCCTGTTCCACAGTGTGGAGCAGGGTATAATTACACTTTCCTTTTTTGTGTTCACATAAACCCACGTGCCACTTATGAATAAATAAATTAACACAAAACCCAGTAAATCCGTATTCTCCGTCCATTCCAAGAAACAATCAACACACGACTGACGCGCACCCGACCATTTAATGGTCTCAAATTCTATCATTTAAATGATAGAACATGTTTGCGGTATTTGATAACCATTCAAATGCTTATTGCCACCATATATTTTTCTCCGCTCGAAAACTATTTTTACAAAGACAAAATACATGGTTTTCGCGGCAATTACATGCTCTAGATAAGCATTAAATGGATGCGGCAACCATGTCCAAACATGGATTTTCTGTGCGTGTAGTCCACGAGGAGTTGACGGACACCTTCAAATATAAAAGCGGGCATTAAGTTCGAGTTTTGCAGCTAAAACAATTTAAAAAGTTTATTTTCTTTAAAATGAATTATTAAAGAAAAATAAAAGTCATTTTAGAGCGATGGTGTTAAATGCTAGTAAAAAACTGTTCACGCCTAAATAAATTTATGTTATTATTATAAAATTTTTTATGTATGTTTATACTCGACTCCACGTTCTTCTTTTGTTAGAGTTTTTGAATCCCTTCCAAATTTTAAAGTTTTGTACCAAAAACAGTTTTTTGTTACAAAATTGTTATTTTTGCAATGAAAAAATAATATTTTATTCAAAAATCAGTCAATTTCGTTTATATCAAGCACTGTTACTGACTATAAATCTTTAATAACCCACATTTCGAAGTTTCATTATAAAAATTTAATATAGTATAAATATAAATGTGTAAATTAAAAAAAAGTGTTCGATCGGAGCAGGGATTGAACCCACGACCCTTTGCATGCAAGGCAGACATGCTAACCACTGCTCCACGTGGCAAACAAATATATGTTTCTGTTAAATAATGTTATGTTTGCATGGGCTCGTGGGCGCTGCAAACTATGCTATATAAATGTAACTTATAACGATAATTATGTACTGGTGACTATAACAGCTACGTAGTCCAGTGGATAGTGTGTTGGCTTACAAACTGTATGGTCCTCGGTTCGATTCTCCGTGCAGGCGAAAGGTAAAATTTAAAAAATTTATAAAAGTGAATAATTTCTTCCCAAGAACTAAAATATTTCGTGAAAGTGAAAATTACGAGTATGTTAGGCAATGAGCACAATCGTCTTTGGGAAAAATTCTTCCAAGCATATAACATTTTTGGGCTCAAAATCCTTCCAAACATATAATATGTTCACATAAAACAAACATATTAATGTTTCGGCAGTATCCAATAATATATGTGCTTCCTGCAAAATATGTTTGGAACATATGTTAAAGAAGCGGTTTTTTTGAGGGTGTATGCCATAATTGGTTCATATCGGTCTATAGTTATATATAGCCGATCCCCAATCACACTAAAATTGGTCCATCTCGGTTCATAATCATGGTAGCCACTTGAGCCAAAAATAATCTACAAAAATTTTATTTTTATAGAAAACATTGTCAAAATGTTAATTCTATAGAAAATTTTGTCAAAATTTTATTTCTATAGAAAATTTTGTCAAAATTTTATTTCTATAGAAAAGTTTCTCAAAATTTTATTTCTATAGAAAATTTTGTCAAAATTTTATTTCTATAGAAAATTTTGTCAAAATTTTATTTCTATAGAAGCTCGGAAACGGCTGAACTGATTCACTGGGAATTTTCGAGAGAAATAACATAGAGAATGATTACGATGGTTGATTTCCTACTCGGTGAAGATTGAGGGTGGTCTCTAAACAAAACCCCGCTACCGATTTTTATCGATATTAAGTCAGGGAGGAGACCTCCACATTGCCAGAAGCTTTATTGAAGTATAGTGAAAAAAGTAAACATATTTTATTTACTTGAAATATTCAGATAAAGTAGAGGGATGATGAACAGTTAATATGGAGTACACAATTTTTCGAAATCTGTATGAGCCATATGAAAGACTGTTTTTCATATATTTCGGTGTAAACATTACGTATATGTTTGGAACTCAAATTTTTAACACATTATATTTAAGTGCAAGCATATAATTTTGATAAACTACCATAAAGTAGATGTTAGAACATTTTATGTTTGGGACACAACATTTTTATATTAACTTTGTCATTCCGTTTGTAACACATCGAAATATTGTTCTAAGACCCCATAAAGTATATATATTCTGGGTCGTGGTGAAATTCTGAGTCGATCTGAGCATGTCCGTCCGTCCGTCTGTTGAAATCACGCTAACTTCCGAACGAAACAAGCTATCGACTTGAAACTTGGCACAAATAGTTGTTATTGATGTAGGTCAGATGGTATTGCAAATGGGCCATATCGGTCCACTTTTACGTATAGCCCCCATATAAACGGACCCCCAAATTTGGCTTGCGATTGCTCTAAGAGAAGCAAATTTCATCCGATCCGGCTGAAATTTGGTACATGGTGTTAGTATATGGTCTCTAATAACCATGCAAAAATTGGTCCACATCGGTCCATAATTACATATAGCCCCCATATAAACCGATCCCCCGATTTGGCGTGCAGAGCCTCTAAGAGAAGCAAATTTCATCCGATCCGGCTGAAATTTGGTACATGGTGTTAGCATATGGTCTCTAACAACCATGCTAAAATTGGTCCACATCGGTTCATAATTATATATAGCCCCCATATAAACCGATCCCCCGATTTGGCTTCCGAAGCCTCTAAGAGAAGCAAATTTCATCCGATCCGTCTGAAATTTGGTATATGGTGTAAGCGGATTACTAAGGCCTTCAACATCTCACTGAAAGCTGCATGCCCTAGAGGAAAGCCAAGGGGGAAACATCGACCACCATGGTGGTCTACGGAATTAAGTAATATGAGGAAATCCTGCAGGAAGCTCTTTAACAAGGCAAAGTCCACCAGAGCCCCTGAGGACTGGGACGCTTACAAGAAGAATCTGAGAGGATACAAGCGAGAACTGAGAAAAGCTCAGCATAACTCTTGGAATGATTACTGCAGCAGTATTGAGAATACGTCCGAGGCTTCCAGACTACGGAAGGTTCTAGCATCCACCAACTCCGCTCCAGGTTTCATTAAAACATCGGAGGGCAATGGGACAACGTCCAGTGAGGAGACGCTGGAGGTACTATTGGACACACATTTTCCTGGAAATCAGACGGTTGAACCATGTACTGGCGGTGCCACAGTTGCTCAGCGTTCGTTTCCTGTCGAGGAAATTGTATCGGAAACTAGAATAAGATGGGCGCTAAATAGCTTTGGACCATTCAAATCCCCCGGACCTGATGGAATTACTCCGGCGGAGTTACAAGCTGTAACTGACAAAATTATCCCCTGGTCGTCGGTGATATATAAAGGATGTATCAACTTATCATATATCCCAGGAAAGTGGAGGGAAACAAAAGTCGTTTTCATACCTAAAGCGGGAAAAGCCTCTCACTCGAGTGCGAAGGATTTCCGACCAATCAGCTTATCCTCATTCCTACTTAAGACTCTGGAGAGGATGATAGATATCTATCTTAGAACTAGCATCGATTCAAGTTTGTTCCCGAAACGACAGCATGCATACTCGAAGGGCAGGTCTACTGAGACCGCACTACATGAACTAGTCAGCTTTACTGAAAGCTCACTATCTGTCAAAGAATACACAATCGTGGCGTTTCTAGACATCGAAGGGGCGTTCAATAATGTCCATCCGAGCTCGATATTAAATGGACTGACAACTCTGAATGTTGATCCATGTATACTCAGGCTGTTAGACGAACTGCTAATGAAGAGACGTATTTCAGCCACACTAGGACAAGCAAACATACAAAGGTATGTGAACAGAGGCACTCCCCAAGGAGGAGTTCTATCACCTCTTCTTTGGAATGTTGCTATAAATAGCCTTCTGGTTACTCTAGAAAAAGAAAGGATAAAAGTGGTGGCATACGCAGATGATGTGGCTCTGGCAGTCAGGGGAAAATTCCCATCCACAATCAGAGATATTATTCAGAGGGCCCTCCGGATGACTGAGAAATGGGCGAAAGACAATGGTCTTGGGGTAAATCCTGCAAAGACAGAATTAGTCATGTACTGCAAAGATCGCAAAACTCCCACGGTTAGGCCTATTTCCATAGGGGGTATTGAAATTCCCTTTGGTGATTGTGCAAAATACCTTGGCGTTATTTTGGACAGGAAGCTGAACTTTAAGCTTAATATTGAAGAAAGGGCGAGAAAGGCAACTGTAGCTTTGTACTCGTGCAAAAAGGCAATAGGAAAAAAGTGGGGACTAAAACCAAAAATTGTGCGTTGGCTATACACGACAGTGGTTAGACCTATAATGCTATATGGTGTTGTAGTCTGGTGGCCGGCACTTCACCAGCCGACAAGTTTAGACAAAGTTCAGCGTATGGCGTGCTTGTGTATCTCAGGTGCATTCAGCAAGACAGGAACAAACTCCCTTAATGTCATGCTGCATCTATTGCCTTTAGACATTTTGGCCAAACAGTCAGCTGCAACAACAGCTGTGCGGTTGCGCGAGCTATCGCTGTGGTCGGAAAAAGGTTACGGTCACAGTTCTGTCCTCAAAATAATGCCAGATGTGCCTAACGTAGTGGATTATACTTTGGCGAGTCCACTTTTCGACAAAAAGTTTGAGACTCTAATCCCCAACAGTGAGGCGTGGTGCACACAGACCCCGGGGAATAAAGAATATATAGATTTCTACACTGATGGCTCCAAATTGGATGGACAAGTGGGGTTCGGAGTATATTCTAATGATCTGGAACTTCAAATAGCGAAAAGATTACCTAATCACTGTAGTGTTTTTCAGGCTGAAATATTAGCAATAAGAGAGGTGGCGAATTGGCTGAGAAGTAATGTTCCAAAAAATGTGGGCATTAATATATACTCAGACAGTCAACCTGCAATAAAATCCTTGGACTCTGTGTTCCTCAACTCGAAAACGGCCATCGATTGCCGCAAATCTCTCAATGAGATGGCTGAGCAGTACAATATTCACCTAAAATGGGTGCCTGGCCATAGGAACATTCCGGGGAACTGCGAAGCGGATGAGTTGGCAAGGCTAGGGACTACCTTACATATTCCAGGGGAACTAGAATTTGTTGGTATGCCCCTAGCTACCTGCAAGCTCATGCTGCGTGAGAAGGCTGTTATGATGGCAAATGTTCGATGGGAGAATTGCAAGGGTTGTAACGACACCAAGCAAATATGGCCCCATTTCAACTTAAACCGCACACTAGATATGCTAATGTTCTCGAGACGTCAGGTATCACTCCTGATATCTGCTATAACGGGTCGCTGCCTGATAGGAGATTTTGCAAAAACTATTGGCGCGAAGTATAATGACTATTGTATGAGCTGTCATGATGCGGAGGAAAAAGAATCAATTAAACACCTCTTGTGTGAGTGTCCTGCATTTTGTGTAAAGCGCAAGCAACTTTTAGGAGCATATAGCTTCAGATTACTGGCGGATCTGGAAAACGTTAACTTAAGCAGTCTGCTAATATTTTTGGAACAATCTGGTTGGTTCAACAAAGAAAAATAATCAAGAAGGTTCAGCGGTTAAAACTAGAAGTGCCCATATGTAATAGGTACTTTTAGTTAATGTGGTATCACAATGGACTGAACAGTCTAAGTGAGCCTGAATCTTAATCGGGCTGCCACTTTAACCTAACCTAACCTAGTATATGGTCTCTAATAAACATGCAAAAATTGGTCCACATCGGTCCATAATTATATATAGCCCCCATATAAACCGATCCCCCGATTTGGCTTCCGGAGCCTCTAAGAGAATCAAATTTCATCCGATCCGTCTGAAATTTGGTATATGGTGTTAGTATATGGTCTCTAATGAACATGCAAAAATTGGTCCACATCGGTCCATAATTATATATAGCCCCCATATAAACCGATCCCCAGATTTGACTTCCGGCGCCCCTTGGAAGAGCAAAGTTCATCCGATACGGTTGAAATTTGGTACGTGATGTTAGTATATAATTATATATAGCACCCATATAAACCGATCCCCAGATTTGACCTCCTGTGCCTTTTGGAGAAGCAAACTTCATCCGATCTGGTTGAAATTTGGTACGTGGTGGTAGTATATGATATTTAACAACCATGCCAAAAGTGGTCCATATCAGTCCATAATCATATATAGCCCCCATATAAACCGATCCCGAGATTTGGTTTTGGAGCCTCTTGGAAGAGCAAATTTCATCCGAGTTGAAATTTGGTACATTGTGCTAGTATATGGCCGTTATCAACCATGCTTAACTAGGTCCATATCGGTCTGTAGTTATATATAGCCCTCAGATGAATCGATCCCCAATCACACAAAAATTGGTCTATATCAAGTTCATAATTATATATAGCCCCCATAAAAGCGACCTCCATATTTCAATTTCCATGTCGATTCGTAATTATTTGACTTTAGACTTTCCTTACTTGTTTAGTTTAATATATACCACGTATGGACTATGTGGTATATATTACGGTGTTAGGAAGTTTTAAGATACCTTGCCATCGGCTTCAGTAGGTTTCTACGCAATCCATGGTGGAGGGAACATAAGCTTCGGCCTGGCCGAACTTACGGCCGTATATACTTGTTTTTTTACTTTTTTTTTGCAGCGAAAAGAATTTTATAAAAACATTGAGCAGGTACACACGACATTTGGTAGGCACGAAGTAAATATGGAATGATTACTTATTGTTGAAATTGAGCCAGAATAGATTGTGTAAAAATATATGATGTTTGCTTGCACGACATTATAAATTCAAATAAACCATGGTTTAATTTATAAATAAATAAATAAAGTTTATTTTGTGTTTTCTTTTCTCAATTGGCGTCCCTTTTTCGACGACGACGAATGTTTTTGCATAAAGATCAAAACATTTTAGGCTGTGACCGTGTTCTTTTAACTGCAAGAAAAATTTTTGACGAACACCATAACATTTTAGATCGTGACCATTGCCTTTTGATTGAAACAAAATTCGTTTTTATCAATATAATAACATTTTAGATGAGGACAATTTTATTTTTCTTAGAACTATGTTCACTGAGCCAACATGGTTGCAGGTGAAAATGGTACATGGTCGCTGCAAAAATAGCTCCTATCATATTATTTTGCTCTTCGAATATGATTGTGACAATCATGTTTCTTCTCTGCATGCAGACTGACGAACTTCGCAAAATCGACTCAGAATCAGAGATGGTCTGTATCAAACTTTTTTAGGTTTGCGACTGTCGCAAAGTTGTAAACGTCGTAAACGTCACATACGCGTCGTAAATGTAGAAAAAGTAACAAAAGTCGCTAACTGAAAATACTTTAGTCGTGTCAGCTAGGCAGCGAATTCGATGATATCCAAGACGATGGTATGTGCGAAGAACTTTCAATTCTTAGGAATGTTCACAATTTTCGGTTTTAGTCCCCACATTTTCCCTATTGCCTTTTGCACGAGTAGAGGGTAACCGTGGATTTTCTCGTCCTTTCTTAGCTTTAAGTTCAGTCTCCTGTCCAATATAACTCCAAGGTATTTTACACACTCACTAACGGGAATTTCGATACCACCTAAGAAAATAGGCTTGACCATGGGAAAACTTTCACAAATTTCTGCAGAAACTCACAGCAAATGCTGTGAAACTAAATTAAAAAATGTTCAGGATTTCTTCTATTCAAAATTTGGTTTTCTACAGTAGGTTTACGACTTTTGCGACATACGTATTATACCGTCGCAAACGTATGTCGCAAAAGTCACAGTTTGTGACAGGCCAACCCTGCTCAGAATTTAATTCTAAGACGATCGGAATACTAAATGGGTCTCAGACGGCTACTTCTTGACGTTATATACAAATGCACAAACTTATTATACCCTGTACCACAGTAGTGGTGAAGGATATAAAAATATATTTATAATTTATTCGAATGTTATACTTCACATATTTATCTATAAAAATATATAAAAGTCAACAAGCAATTACGAACATTTACGTTTTACAATAAAAGCAGTTAATAAGGCACGCGGAGGTCAAACAAAATACTGATAGAAATCAAATTAATCCCTTGTATTAATATCTGCTAAAACGTTATATTCAAAGAATTATTTTAAGTTTCTGTATTTTGTATTCAGTAAGAGGAATGTATTTAAAATAATAAAAGAAGTTGACATTAAAATAAATACAATACAAAGTTTTGTTACATTTTCTTAAAAACTTGTATTTCATGAACAATTGTGTCCCTTACTGTACCTTAATGATGGACTTTTAGCCTTGTTGTGTTATGTTGATGTTTTATTTTCTTTATATTCTCTCGGTCTCTCTTTGGAAACACATATAATACATTTGCATCCACACTTATTATATTAAAAACAAGTGTATTTATACGGCCGTAAGTTCGGCCAGGCCGAATCTTATGTACCCTCCACCATGGATTGCGTAGAAACTTCTACGAAAAATTGTCATCCACAATCGAATTACTTGGGTTGTGGTATCTTAAAACTTCTTAACATCGTTTTCTAAATTGTGAGTTAGTCCATACGTGGTATATATTAGACAAAAAATTTATGTATGGGTACGTCTACAAATAATTACGAATCGACATGGAAATTGAAATATGGAGGTCGCTTTTATGGGGGCTATATATAATTATGAACTTGATATAGACCAATTTTTGTGTGATTGGGGATCGATTCATCTGAGGGCTATATATAACTACAGACCGATATGGACCTAGTTAGGCATGGTTGATAACGGCCATATACTAGCACAATGTACCAATTTTCAACTCGGATGAAATTTGCTCTTCCAAGAGGCTCCAAAACCAAATCTCGGGATCGGGGCTATATATGATTATGGACTGATATGGACCACTTTTGGCATGGTTGTTAAATATCATATACTACCACCACGTACCAAATTTCAACCAGATCGGATGAAGTTTGCTTCTCCAAAAGGCACAGGAGGTCAAATCTGGGGATCGGTTTATATGGGTGCTATATATAATTTTATACTAACATCACGTACCAAATTTCAACCGTATCGGATGAATTTTGCTCTTCCAAGGGGCGCCGGAAGTCAAATCTGGGGATCGGTTTATATGGGGGCTATATATAATTATGGACCGATGTGGACCAATTTTTGCATGTTCATTAGAGACCATATACTAACACCATATACCAAATTTCAGACGGATCGGATGAAATTTGATTCTCTTAGAGGCTCCGGAAGCCAAATCGGTGGATCGGTTTATATGGGGGCTATATATAATTATGGACCGATGTGGACCAATTTTTGCATGTTTATTAGAGACCATATACTAGGTTAGGTTAGGTTAGGTTAAAGTGGCAGCCCGATAATCAGGCAGCGACCCGTTATAGCAGATATCAGGACTGATATCTGACGTCTCGAGAACATTAGCATATCTAGTGTGCGGTTTAAGTTGAAATGGGGCCATATTTGCTTGGTGTCGTTACAACTCTTGCAATTCTCCCATCGAACATTTGCCATCATAACAGCCTTCTCACGCAGCATGAGCTTGCAGGTAGCTAGGGGCATACCAACAAATTCTAGTTCCCCTGGAATATGTAAGGTAGTCCCTAGCCTTGCCAACTCATCCGCTTCGCAGTTCCCCGGTATGTTCCTATGGCCAGGCACCCATATTAGGTGAATATTGTACTGCTCAGCCATCTCATTGAGAGATTTGCGGCAGTCGATGGCCGTTTTCTAGTTGAGGAACACAGAATCCAAGGATTTTATTGCAGGTTGACTGTCTGAGTATATATTAATGCCCACATTTTTTGGAACATTACTTCTCAGCCAATTCGCCACCTCTCTTATTGCTAATATTTCAGCCTGAAAAACACTACAGTGATTAGGTAATCTTTTCGCTATTTGAAGTTCCAGATCATTAGAATATACTCCGAACCCCACTTGTCCATCCAATTTGGAGCCATCAGTGTAGAAATCTATATATTCTTTATTCCCCGGGGTCTGTGTGCACCACGCCTCACTGTTGGGGATTAGAGTCTCAAACTTTTTGTCGAAAAGTGGACTCGCCAAAGTATAATCCACTACGTTAGGCACATCTGGCATTATTTTGAGGACAGAACTGTGACCGTAACCTTTTTCCGACCACAGCGATAGCTCGCGCAACCGCACAGCTGTTGTTGCAGCTGACTGTTTGGCCAAAATGTCTAAAGGCAATAGATGCAGCATGACATTAAGGGAGTTTGTTCCTGTCTTGCTGAATGCACCTGAGATACACAAGCACGCCATACGCTGAACTTTGTCTAAACTTGTCGGCTGGTGAAGTGCCGGCCACCAGACTACAACACCATATAGCATTATAGGTCTAACCACTGTCGTGTATAGCCAACGCACAATTTTTGGTTTTAGTCCCCACTTTTTTCCTATTGCCTTTTTGCACGAGTACAAAGCTACAGTTGCCTTTCTCGCCCTTTCTTCAATATTAAGCTTAAAGTTCAGCTTCCTGTCCAAAATAACGCCAAGGTATTTTGCACAATCACCAAAGGGAATTTCAATACCCCCTATGGAAATAGGCCTAACCGTGGGAGTTTTGCGATCTTTGCAGTACATGACTAATTCTGTCTTTGCAGGATTTACCCCAAGACCATTGTCTTTCGCCCATTTCTCAGTCATCCGGAGGGCCCTCTGAATAATATCTCTGATTGTGGATGGGAATTTTCCCCTGACTGCCAGAGCCACATCATCTGCGTATGCCACCACTTTTATCCTTTCTTTTTCTAGAGTAACCAGAAGGCTATTTATAGCAACATTCCAAAGAAGAGGTGATAGAACTCCTCCTTGGGGAGTGCCTCTGTTCACATACCTTTGTATGTTTGCTTGTCCTAGTGTGGCTGAAATACGTCTCTTCATTAGCAGTTCGTCTAACAGCCTGAGTATACATGGATCAACATTCAGAGTTGTCAGTCCATTTAATATCGAGCTCGGATGGACATTATTGAACGCCCCTTCGATGTCTAGAAACGCCACGATTGTGTATTCTTTGACAGATAGTGAGCTTTCAATAAAGCTGACTAGTTCATGTAGTGCGGTCTCAGTAGACCTGCCCTTCGAGTATGCATGCTGTCGTTTCGGGAACAAACTTGAATCGATGCTAGTTCTAAGATAGATATCTATCATCCTCTCCAAAGTCTTAAGTAGGAATGAGGATAAGCTGATTGGTCGGAAATCCTTCGCACTCGAGTGAGAGGCTTTTCCCGCTTTAGGTATGAAAACGACTTTTGTTTCCCTCCACTTTCCTGGGATATATGATAAGTTGATACATCCTTTATATATCACCGACAACCAGGGGATAATTTTGTCAGTTACAGCTTGTAACTCCGCCGGAGTAATTCCATCAGGTCCGGGGGATTTGAATGGTCCAAAGCTATTTAGCGCCCATCTTATTCTAGTTTCCGATACAATTTCCTCGACAGGAAACGAACGCTGAGCAACTGTGGCACCGCCAGTACATGGTTCAACCGTCTGATTTCCAGGAAAATGTGTGTCCAATAGTACCTCCAGCGTCTCCTCACTGGACGTTGTCCAATTGCCCTCCGATGTTTTAATGAAACCTGGAGCGGAGTTGGTGGATGCTAGAACCTTCCGTAGTCTGGAAGCCTCGGACGTATTCTCAATACTGCTGCAGTAATCATTCCAAGAGTTATGCTGAGCTTTTCTCAGTTCTCGCTTGTATCCTCTCAGATTCTTCTTGTAAGCGTCCCAGTCCTCAGGGGCTCTGGTGGACTTTGCCTTGTTAAAGAGCTTCCTGCAGGATTTCCTCATATTACTTAATTCCGTAGACCACCATGGTGGTCGATGTTTCCCCCTTGGCTTTCCTCTAGGGCATGCAGCTTTCAGTGAGATGTTGAAGGCCTTAGTAATCCGCTTACACCATATACCAAATTTCAGACGGATCGGATGAAATTTGCTTCTCTTAGAGGCTTCGGAAGCCAAATCGGGGGATCGGTTTATATGGGGGCTATATATAATTATGAACCGATGTGGACCAATTTTAGCATGGTTGTTAGAGACCATATGCTAACACCATGTACCAAATTTCAGCCGGATCGGATGAAATTTGCTTCTCTTAGAGGCTCTGCACGCCAAATCGGGGGATCGGTTTATATGGGGGCTATATGTAATTATGGACCGATGTGGACCAATTTTTGCATGGTTATTAGAGACCATATACTAACACCATGTACCAAATTTCAGCCGGATCGGATGAAATTTGCTTCTCTTAGAGCAATCGCAAGCCAAATTTGGGGGTCCGTTTATATGGGGGCTATACGTAAAAGTGGACCGATATGGCCCATTTGCAATACCATCTGACCTACATCAATAACAACTATTTGTGCCAAGTTTCAAGTCGATAGCTTGTTTCGTTCGGAAGTTAGCGTGATTTCAACAGACGGACGGACGGACATGCTCAGATCGACTCAGAATTTCACCACGACCCAGAATATATATACTTTATGGGGTCTTAGAGCAATATTTCGATGTGTTACAAACGGAATGACAAAGTTAATATACCCCCATCCTATGGTGGAGGGTATAAAAATGTTGTGTCCCAAACATAAAATGTTCTAACATCTACTTTATGGTATTTTATCAAAATTATATGCTTGCACTTAAATATAATGTGTTAAAAATTTGAGTTCCAAACATATACATAATGTTTACACCGAAATGTATGAAAAACAGTCTTTCATATGTCTCATGCAGATTTCGAAAAATTGTGTACTCCATATTAACTGTTCATCGTCCCTCTACTTTATCTGAATATTTCAAGTAAATAAAATAAGTTTACTTTTTTCACTATACTTCAATAAAGCTTCTGGCAAGGTGGAGGTCTCCTCCCTGACTTAATATCGATAAAAATCGGTAGCGGGGTTTTGTTTAGAGACCACCCTCAATCTTCACCGAGTAGGAAATCAAACATCGTGATCATTCTCTATGTTATTTCTCTCGAAAATTCCCAGTGAATCAGTTCAGCCGTTTCCGAGCTTACCCGGAAAATACAAAAACAATAAAATCTAGCCGAAATCAGCACGCTTTGCCGCCTTCCTACTTTTTTTCAAACGAGAGTCTGTTTGTTGAAAAATATCGCATTTTTAAGCCACATTTTGTATTAACTAGATCAACATTCACAGAATATTTCTAGGGTAATAAAGAAGTGAAAGCCCTCGTAACATACTATGGTTCCGGGCGAGCACAACGTTGTATTTCTCTTCAAGTGGTGTCACAATTGGGCAGCACTTATCCTTAAGAGAAATTGCACTCATTGAAGAGTTTCATATATTGTGTATGTTAATTTCTCGCAACGACATTTTGATACCAATAAAAAATCAAAACTTTTGAATTCGGAAACTAGAAGTTAGATTGTTCCGGCATTTTTAACGCTATACACAGAGAATGGTTGGAATTCGGTTGTTCTTATGAACATTCGGTATTTAGAAATAAATATTAGTTGTTTATACCAATTTTCTGTAGTTACATATATTTATACCTGTGACCATTTTATGAGATTTTCAACAGATTTTCTGTTGTGCCACAAAATAAATGGTTGTAGTAACCAAATTTACGTCCTTTGAATAATTATGATTCGTATTGGTTGATACGACCATCCGTAAGGAAAATTTTTAACTATCATTTAGTAACCACCATTGTCATATATTATTCATAGCCGAATATCATTTAAAATATTTATAAAATGTCATTTGTGTGTTTTTTTTTTTGAAGAAGAATAAAAAATTTTATTTCAAAATTTTAAATAGAGGTAATGATAACAAAAACATAAAATTTTATCATCTCTTCGCCATGAATGGGATCACAGTACAGCATAAATGGTATAAGAAATGCTTTCTCGGGACAAAAAATTAACAATCTTAATATCTAGTATGTGTCAAATATAATCGTGGAGGTTGGGCAGGTTCCCGAAAACATTTATGATTTACAATTAGATGTGTAGGTATATTTGAGACATTTTACAAATGGGCTGGACCTCTCCAAGACATTTGGCGAATTGTGAATTTATGTTCACAAATAGGCAGGTTTGTAATTATTTGCAAACTGCTTGTAACCGATTTTCACCATTAAGATAAGGCCCGGCCGATGGTCTATCGTATTTAGTTGATTTCAACACGAACATATACCATTCCATTTATTAATCAATTTTTATTTTATTTTTAGTAAAGATTTCTTGCCGTATAGGATAATTTCGCCAATTCATAGCAGAGGGTACATGAGTTGAATTAGTGCAATTTTCATCTTTCGTTGTCACCTATTTTGTATTTAGATTTATTATATACATATATTTTAATAAAATAAAATATAATATTTAACTGGGACGAAATTGGTTTTTAATTCGGTCATTAGTACACTGAAAAAACAGTGAACCCACCAGGAAGAAAACTTTCGGTTAATTTTAGAAAATTTTGAATATTTGTAGAAAATTTTAACTAAACAGTATTACAAACGTTGGCATCACGCCGATGTCATAAAAATAAGTAAATATTTTTCGACAAATTCAAGAAAATTTATTAGACATAACTAAGTTTTTTCACTTGCTAACGAAAATTTTTTAATTTGAAGGAAAAAAATGGAGTTAAAAATTGCAAGAATGTCTTTAGTGACATACGAAGTTCATGATGAACGCATTGGTAGTAAAATTTACAAATTTAAAGAAATACTAAACTATTTTGTGGAAGACACGAATTTAGTTAATCTTTATGCTTCATTTGAGTATATTTATTCCCTGGTTTTAGTTAATTTAACTAACGTACACAAAAAATTATTAGAGTAAAGGAAACTTTCTCCAAACATAATAATTCCATGAACTAAAATAAAGTTAAATTGGCTTTAGTGAAATATTGAGTTCACTTTTTTTGAGTGTATTATCAAAGTTAGGCAACACAACCGAATGATGAAGGTAGCAACAACCAATGTCGTTGGCAGACCCAACCCAAACACCATATGAGATATTAGTTGTGTCGACCGAATCAGTCGGGTGATACCTCTGCCACAACTGCTAAATAAATGAGAGAAAGTTAAAGTTATTAAATACCGTAAAATTAAGTACCCTCTATGTTGCCTGTCAATAAATTGAAATTTAAGATTGTTAGTTTGGCAAGAAGGAGCTTCCCCACCTGGGCAAATATTAAGAAATTAAGTACCCCCTTCTCTGCACATTTAAAGAAAATCGGAAAACTTTCAATTTCAAAAAAATAGGGCAAGGAGGAGTTGTAACTGCTCGACCAAATCTCGAAAAATCAAAAGTGACGTCCCCTTTCCCGACCCCCCTTTCCGCCTTGCGCTCAAAGGGTCATGAGTTTAATCCAAGTTTCGACCAAACACCAAACATTTTTTCAAGGACGGAGCGTCATTGAGCTAACCATAGAATGGGGTAGCCCAATGGACTAAACTTTTCCCGATCATGTATCAAAAAACAAATGAAAGGAATATTTGTCGAGAGCCAAAGACATAGGGATTTTTCCTGTCCAAATGTACCTGTCCAAATTTTAAAAAATCGGGTGCCACATATTAACTTCTTAACGTCATCTGTACATTGCAAGATCGGAGATGTTTAGTTTTTTGACTGTACTTAAAATGAGTCGGGCAAAGACAAGGTCCCACTTCTCGACCAAATATCGAAAAATAAAGTATCGGATCTTTGTCTAGGCGCAACCTTCAAACACATTTAAACATTTCAAGCAAATCGGAGAACTTTGCTCTAATTTTTTTCAGTTCAAATATTAAAAACTTATCCCTCCCTGCCCAATTCTTTAGAAATTGAAAGATTTCAGATTTTCTTGGAATGTGCAGAGAAGGAAGAATGATCCCTGTTAGGGAATTAATTATATTTGCACGGTAGTGGGAACTCCTTCTTGCCAGACTTTTTTTAAGTAACATAGAGGGTGCTCTATGTACAGGGACATGTTCGGAAAGAATTCTTAAACGTGTTCGACATTTTAATAAATGTTATTATGATATTTTGTAGATATTTACTTTCCATTTTATTACAATTTTAATATGTACGAGCTTATTGGACATGAAGATTAAGGGAGTGGCATTATTTAGTTATTGAAAAGAAAATGCCAGACACCAAACTCCACAAGCCAGACTATACACATGTTTCATCGCTGGATAAGTCTAATTTCCATAGCTTTTAGTGTAGATCTGGCGGGGAGAGAAATTGTTCAATTTGGGTGGAATAATTACACGGTGCTACAGTCCAAAAAAACTTGGGACCGGATATTATTTTTCTTGTAGGTTTTGTCGAGTTAAAGAAGAATCCAATAGTGAAATTGGCCGGGCACCCAAAAATCCGGATTTACGGTTAAAAAACCGGTTTTTTTACCTTTGCCCACTTATAAGCCTGTAATTTTGTTGATATTGATCCGATTTTAATAGATTTGGAAAGAAAAAATAGAGTTCTTTCGAACGATATATAATTTATCTAAGAAGATTTGATAAATTTGAGTGTTATTGTCCAGCAAACACAAAAATTATAGATTTTTCAAAAAATTTTCAACTTTGTTGACGTTTTTATACATTTTTTTATTAAGAAACTATAATAGTATTGAATTTATTCAAAAAGAACGTTTATTTACGATTACAACGTATATTTGGGGATAAAAATAGATAAGCAATTGACTGAGTTATTTAACTTTTCATAGGTTGGTCAAATAAATTTAAGTGACATATTTTTTAAGTCTGAACAGCGGGAAAATACGTTTGACACAATTTTATTTGTCATTGCTTGTGCAAAAAAAAAAGTGTTAAATAAATGCGCATAGTGTGAACACATAATCAACTTTAAAAAAAGTGTTGCAAAGTGTTTTGTTTGTTGTAATTTTACAGTTACGTTTTTGGTATTTACTTAACCCTGGACAGTCATCCTTCGTCAAAATGACGACGCGTAATTTCATTTTCGATTTAAAGTGCTTTTTGGTCGATTGGGAAATGTTAAATTTGAGTTATACCATTACAACCATTTTATGAATTTTTGTGTTACACTAATTAAAAACACATTGAATAAGGAAATAAACTCAATTTTGATTCTCATTTTTGCTCACGATGCAAATTATAGCGTCATGAAATAAGCCGTAGTCAAAATGACGAAGGATGACGTTTGTGTACAAAAAATAAGGATGACTTTCCAGGGTTAATAAGTGATGTTAGTATATTCGATAATGCAGAATAAAATTTTCCCTGCTTTATTAATATAATAATAATAATAAGTAAGTTTGTGAATTTTGTAATTCTTTAACAACATTTAAATTGAGTGTAACTTTTTCCGCAGTGTGTGATAAGCGTAATAATTTTTGTTATGTTTGCGGTTTATTGGCTGCCAAAACACATCGCTTGGATCTGAAGAAAAATAAAGCTTTGGTAAATGCCTTCAATACAGTTTTTAACTGCTCATATAGTTCCAGCAAATGGTATGAACCCGAAGGTATTTGTACAAGCTGTTGCAGTGCGCTTCCATTTTCCATTTTCTATCCCAATGGTTTGGCATCATCAAATATTCCATAAACCACAGGACTTTTATTTTTGCCAAACAAACATCACTGGTTATAAGTATAAAAATCGTGATAGCATTAAGTATGCTAATGTGTTAACTGTTACTAAGCCAGTTTTAAGGACAATTAAATGTACGAGTGGAACTTGTAATGAAACTTTACATAAACAAAGTGATGATGCATTTGAAAACGAGGATTGTGATATGGAATATTTACCACAATCATCTGAGCCACATTTTGTGACAAATGGAGATTTTTGCGATCTTGTACGAGATTTGAAACTTTCGTGGAGACAAACAGAGGTTTTAGGGTCGCGACTAAAACAATGGAATCTCACACAGTGTGACTTTAAAGTTACATTTTCAAGAGATAATCCCCAATCGTGTTTTGAGAACATTTTTAAAGCCAGTGATGATAGTGATGACCTTGTGTATTGTTCAAATATAGAAGAGTTGTTTTTTTACCTTAATCACCAATATGAAACGAATGATTGGAGGTTGTTTTTGGACGGATCGTGTAAAAGTAGGTATTAATGATTCTTTTTTAATTTACAATGAACTAACATATTTTGAAGGCCTTAAGGCAGTATTATTGCACAATAGAAACGAATTGCCATCAGTGCCGATAGCTTACGCTACAAAAATGAAAGAGTCATACGCTACAATGCGAAAAATTCTGGATTTAATAAATTATAGAAAATATCAGTGGCACATTATTGCAGATTTAAAAGTTCTGACAATATTGTTTGGAATACAAGGAGGTAATACTAAGTACCCTTGCTATCTCTGCGAGTGGGACAGTCGCAGTGATGATCAATACAGGCGTAAAAACTGGCCTGCAAGGACATCTTTTAAAATAGGCCAGAAAAACGTTAAGAATATTCCTCTTGTGCAATCAGATAAAATTATTTTACCGCCACTGCACCTTAAGTTAGGCTATATGAAACAGTTTGTAAAGCGGCTGGATGTAGAAAGCGATGCTGTTTTGTATTTAAAATCTGTTTTCCCACAAATAAGTGGAGGCAAAATAAAAGAAGGTACTTAACACTTTTTTGTTAGATACTGTTATATTAACTTTATGTTATTGTTGTTTTTTAGGTATTTTTATAAGACCGCAAATACGAAAAATTATGCTTGATGAAATTTTTTCTGAGAATCTTAATGAGATAGAAAACAGAGCATGGAATAGTTTTATTTCCTTATGTCAAAACTTTTTGGGAAACAAAAAAAGTCCTAACTATGTTGAAGTGGTAAATGAATTTCTTGAGTCCTATGCTGAAATGGGATGTCGAATGTCCATAAAGATTCATTTTCTGCATGCACATTTAGATTTTTTCCCCGAAAACCTTGGTCAATTCAGTGACGAGCAGGGAGAACGATTTCACCAAGAAATTTTACAAATGGAAACGCGTTTCGATGGAAAGAGCCACATAAGAATGCTGGCAAATTATTGCTGGTCTCTCAAACGAGAAACAGATGGTTTGTTGTACAAACGTAAGAGAACTAGTAATCATTTTTAACTATATATGTTAACTTAGTTTGAGCTTGATTTCACTTAATAGAAGGTGCATAGAAACAACACCAAAAACATTGTGCAGGCATTTTGGTAAATATTTTGTTTTCATGAAAAGTTAAATAACTCAGTCAATTGCTTATCTATTTTTATCCCCAAATATACGTTGTAATCGTAAATAAACGTTCTTTTTGAATAAATTCAATACTATTATAGTTTCTTAATAACAAAATGTATAAAAACGTCAACAAAGTTGAAAATTTTTTGAAAAATCTATAAATTTTGTGTTTGCTGGACAATAACATTCAAATTTATCAAATTTTCTTATATAAATTATATATCGTTCGAAAGAACTCAATTTTTTCTTTCCAAATCTATTAATAAATTTAAAATCGGATCAATATCAACAAAATTACAGGCATATAAGTGGGCAAAGGTAAAAAACCGGTTTTTTAACCGTAAATCCGGATTTTTGGGTGTCCGGCCAATTTCACTATTGGATTCTTCTTTAACTCGACAAGACCTACAAGAAAAATAACATCCGGTCCCAGGTTCTTCTACTTCATTCAATTTTGTAGCACCGTGTTATCGTATCTAATTTTCATAAGAAGCAAACATGTAAGTCCCCAATAGAAACATCTTCTCCCGCCAGATCTAGCGAGAATTAAACCAAACTATTTTTTGCGGTGTTCATACATAGTTGTGAACTCTAGTTTTGATTTTTATTGTTTGATAAAGTACCCAATATTTATTTCTCTATTAAATTCGAAGTACGTGAGTAAATGTTCTCAAGGGACATTACTAAAATGTTGTCATTGGCCATGGCTACAAGCCGCCCTGGCTGTAACTTTAATTGCAGCATCCTTTAAGAGATTTTCGTTGGCATTTGCCGCACTCAGCAATAGAATGAAATGGGGATCCGAAGCCAATGTAATGAAGTCTTCCATAGCTAATCAAGCGAAAACTTTTCGATTATTTCACTGTGGGAATGGTTCTCGGAATCCATTAAAAGTGTCATGAAATCTCTTACACTTGCCAATAGGAAAGCTAACGCATTGGAAAATGCATTCCAGTTGTTGGATTGGGTTTGTGGTTTATTTCTCGCTTGGGTGCGTAAATCAGCACTCGTAGCCCATGTCGTTAATTCAATCCACTTCACAGTATGTTCCACTTGAAGGGACGAAAGTTATTGGGCACCACTGCCTCAGTGTTCAGTTTGCGGTAAATGTTTGTTGCATTGCGTGAATCCTTCCATGCTGTCTATAGGATGATGACAACTGAATATACCCATTACAGGGGCAATTTGTGCTATTTCTCAAATCCGCAATTGTTGCACATTATCTCAAGATGTTTCCAAAACAAATGAGAGTGAGCTAAAGTCCGACCGATAAAATGATAACCAGTCACATTGAAGTTCGCTTGTATTCAAAGGTATTGATTTTCACTATCGGATTTTGGTATACGAGATTTAAAAGAACTTCCTGTTTATTTAAAATAAAGAACATCTTTGGGAGGACTTTTTAGAAGTGCTTTTAAGGACGTGCCTTAAGAACAACTTCCAAAGTTTTTTTGCTGGGAACCGTTCGTGAGGTTATCAAGCCGAAAAATTAATTGTGCCCCTTACTGGGACAAGAAAATGAAGTACTCCAAATCGGAAAACTTGATTTTTTTATGGGATGCGTATACACAGACATACGGTGTAAAATGGTTTGAAAAGGAATTGTTAATTTTATTAACAAAAAGTGAGGGGGAGAGATGGTCCCTTCACACCCCAATATACCGGAAAGGAAAGTTCACTATTTGAACTGCATAAAAACACTCTCTTAACATACTCATATAAATCAGAAAATTCCAAATATTTAAGTGTTTTTACAAAAATCTAACGTAATAATATTTTTGTAAATTGTCGGGAAAGATACCTACGTTGGCAATGTTTCCTGTCGATTTCATGTAAATTTAAGGTTTTTAGCGAAAAAAGTCTGGTAAGAAGAAGCTACTGTTCAAATATTAAAAAAAATTAAGGAACTAGTTACCATTTAGAGAGCTCCCTCCACCTCCCCTGCAAATTTCAAGAAACTCGGAAAACTTTCAATTTTCAAAAAATCGGGGAAGTGCACCTCCGTGATCAGATATCGAAAAGCCCTACCCTACATTCATTTCATAACCTTCTCCGCGTATCCCATAAATTCCAATTAGAAAAATTGTGAATACTGTATTAATTTAATCTCCTTCTTCCAAGTTTCCTTTTCCGATCAAATATCGTAAACTAAACTAGAAGATTTTTGTCTTTTTTGTACTTTTTTGTCTAAGGACTACATTCAAATCGATTTTTTGAGGTAACTTGGGAAACTCAAATATTAAACAAGTATATACAGCCGTAAGTTCGGCCAGGCCGAAGCTTATGTACCCTCCACCATGGATTGCGTAGAAACTTCTACTGAAGACTGTCATCCAAAATCGAATTACTTGGGTTGCGGTAACACTTGCCGATGGCAAGGTATCTTCAAACTTCCTAACACCATCTTCTAAATTACAAGGTAGTCCATACGTAGTATATATTAAACTAAACAAGTATATACGGCCGTAAGTTCGGCCAGGCCGAAGCTTATGTACCCTCCATCATGGATTGCGTAGAAACTTCTTCTAAACACTGCCATTCACAACCGAATTACTTAAGTTGCGGTAACGCTTGCCGATGGGAAGGTATCTTACAACCTCCTAACACCATCTTCTAAATTGTATGTAAGTCCATACGTGGTATATACTAAATCAAAAAAGACGATCCAATACGTATATAATTCAGTTTGACAAAGTAGACATAAAATTTTGACAAAATTTTCTACAGAAATAAAATTTTAACAAAATTTTCTATAGAAATAACATTTTCACAAAATTTTCTATAGAAACAAAAATTTTGACAAAATTTTCTATAGAAAGAAAATTTTGACAAAAATTTCTACAGAAATAAAATTTTAACAAAATTTTCTATAGAAATAAACTTTTGACAAAATATTCCATAGAAATAAAATCTTGGTAGATTATTTTTGGCTCGAGTGGCAACCATGATTATGAATCGAATAAAATTTGAACAAAATTTTTCATAGAAATAAAATTTTGACAAAATTTTCTATAGAAATAAAATTTTGAAAATGATGAAAATTTTATTATGAACCGAATAAAATTTTAACAAAATTTTCTCTAGAAATAAAATTTTGACAAAATTTTCTATATAAATAAAATATTGGTAGATTATTTTTGGCTCTAGTGGCAACAATGATTATGAACCGAATTTTTGTGTGATTGGACCAATTTTGGTACGGTTGTTAGCGACCATATACTAACACCACGTTCCTAATTTGAACCGGATCGGATGAATTTTGCTCCTCCAAGAGGCTCCGGAGGTCAAATCTGGAGAACGTTTTATACGGGGGCTATATATAATTATGGACCGATATGGACCAATTCTGGCACGGTTGTTAAAGATCATATACTAACGCCATGTTCAAAATTACAACCGGATTGGATGAAATTTGCTTCTCTTGGAGACTTCGCAAGCCAAATCTGGGGATCGGCTTATATGGGGGCTATATATAATTACGATCCGTTGTGGACCAATTTTTTCATGGTTATTAGAGACCATATAACAATATCATGTACCAAATTTCAGGCGGATCGGATGAAATTTGTTTCTCTTTGAGGCTCCGCAACCCAAATCTGGGGATCGGTTTATATGGGCGCTATATATAATTATGGACCGATGTGGACCAATTTTTGCACGGTTGTTAGAGACCATATACCAATACCATGTACCAAATTTCAGCCGGATCGGATGCAATTTGCTTCTCTTTGAGGCTTCGCAAGCCAAATCTGGGGATCGGTTTATATCGGGTCTATATATAATTATGGACCGATGTGGACCAGTTTTTGCATGGTTGTGAGAGACCATATACCAACATCATGTACCAAATTTCAGCCGGATCGGATGAAATTTGCTTCTCTTTGAGGCTTCGCAAGCCAAATCTGGAGATCGGTTTATATGGGATCTATATATAATTATGGACCGATGTGGACCAATTTTTGCACGATTGTTAGAGACCATATACCAACACCATATACCAAATTTCAGCCGGATCGGATGAAATATGCTTCTATTAGAGGCTCCACAAGCCAAATCTGAGGGTCCCTTTACATGGGGGCTATACGTAAAAGTAGACCGATATGGCCCATTTTCAATACCATCCGACCTACATCGATAACAACTACTTTTGCCAAGTTTCAAGTTGATAGCTTGTTTCATTCGGAAGTTAGCGTGATTTCAACAGACGGACGGACGGACATGCTCAGATCGACTCAGAATTTCACCACGACCCAGAATATATATACTTTATGGGGTCTTAGAGCAATATTTCGATGTGTTACAAACGGAATGACAAAGTTAATATACCCCCATCCTATGATGAAGGATATAAAAAGGCCGATTAAATACGTATATAATTAAGTTTAAAGTTTCTATAGAAATAAAATTTTGACAAAATAAAATTTTGACATTTTCTATAAAAGTAAAATTTGGAAAAAAATTTTCTATAGAAATAAAATTTGGAAAAAAATTTCTATAGAAATAAAATTTGGAAAAAATTTTCTATAGAAATAAAATTTTGACAAAATTTTCTATAGAAATAAAATTTTGACAAAATTTTCTATAGAAATAACAATGACAATGTTTTCCATAAAAATAAAAGTTTGGTAGATTATTTTTGGCTCGAGTGGCAACCATGAATATGAACCGATGTGGACCAATTTTTGTGTGATTGGGGATCGGGTATATATAACTATAGACTGATATGGACAAATTTTGGCATGGATATTAGCGGCTCTATACTAACACCACGTTGCAAATTTCAACCGGATCGGATGAATTTTGCTCCTCCAAGAGGCTTCGGAGATCAAATTTGGGGAACGGTTTATATGGGAGCTATATATAATTATGGACCGATATGGAACAATTCTTGCGTGTTTGTTAGAGACGAGATTCTAACCCAGGTTCCAAATTTCAACCGGATCGGATGAATTTTGCTCCTCCAAGAGGCTCCGGAGGACAAATCTGGGAATCGATTTATATGGGGGCTATATATAATTATGGACCGATATGGACCAATTTTTGCATGGTCATTAGAGAACATATACCAACACCATGTACCAAATTTCAGCCGGATCGGATGAAATTTTCGTTTCTTAGAGGCTCCGCAAGCCAAATCGGGGGATCGGTTTATATGGGGGCTATATATAATTATGGACCGATGTGGATGTAATGAAGTTTTCATAACATTTATATTTTATCTACAACTGAATTATTTTGTTGATGTATTTTGATCATAAACATTTATAAATGAATTTATTGTATACACCTTTATTTTTGTTATAAGAGATTCATATCATAGATTGTATATATGCATATAGTAGTAGTAGATTAAGAGTAATTATAAGAGACATTTCTAGCAACAACATAAGATATCTCTCACATACATCATAACAAATAACCACTCTCGCCTAAGAAGCAATATCACTGTCGGCTAGCTGTGTACATCACTACTATTTTAGTCTAGCTTGAGCGGCCGTTGTGTGCGGACGGTTATCGCAAGTTTGTGATAGCTTCGGTAACAGCCACCATAGCTACCACTCATGCTAGATCGATGTAGTCCCCAGAGATGGTACTGTTGTCTTACAGCCATACATCTCAGGATTGTAGTGACTAACACATCTAACCGTAGTGCCCAGGTCATCTACTGGTGTTAATAGCCATAGTTTCCAGGGTATTAGTTTTGTAGTTCTCAGAGATTTTACTGGTATTGATAGCCATAGATCTCAGAGTAATAGTTACAAACACTGTATAAATTACCGCATTCTCATAAAAAAATAGGTCCTTATGGTAATGCATTTTTGTTCTAAAACTAACGGTTTGCTTTAGTAACGTGGTTAATTAATATCAATATAATATAAATATTTCTGAATAATGAAAAACAAATTAATCTAGTCTGAATTTTTGATCTGGTCTGGTCTGGAAAAAAAATTTAGTCGCTGAGTACATCGTAATAATTTATATGAAACATAGTTTATATAAAAAGCTGGTTAAAATAAAATCCTTGAACATTTATAACGTTGGAGAATTAATCTGTTTTTTTTTTAATATCTTGGAAGGCTGAGACTATCCTGGCAAGTATCCTTATATGGATCAATTTTTGCATGGTTGTTAGAGACCATAAACTAACACCATGTACCAAATTTCAGCCGGATCGGATGAAATTTGGTTCTCTTAGAGGCTCCGCAAGCCAAATCGGGGGATCGGTCTATATGGGGGCTATATGTAATTATGGACAGCTATGGACCAATTTTTGCATGGTTGTTAGAGACCATATACTAACACCATGTACCAAATTTCAGCCGGATCGGATGAAATTTGTTTCTCTTAGAGCGATCGCAAGCCAAATTTGGGGGTCCGTTTATATGGGGGCTATACGTAAAAGTGGACCGATATGGACCAATTTTTGCATGGTTGTTAGAGACCATATACCAACACCATATACCAAATTTAAGCCGGATCGGATCAAATTTGCTTCTCTTAGAGCAATCGCAAGCCAAATTTGGGGGTCCGCTTATATGGCGGCTATACGTAAAAGTGGACCGATATGGCCCATTTGCAATACCATCCGACCTACATCAATAACAACTACTTGTGCCAAGTTTCAAGTCGATAGCTTGTTTCGTTCGGAAGTTAGCGTGATTTCAACAGACGCACGGACGGACATGCTTAGATCGACTCAGAATTTCACCACGACCCAGAATATATATACTTTATGGGGTCTTAGAGCAATATTTCGATGTGTTACAAACGGAATGACAAAGTTAATATACCCCCATCCTATGGTGGAGGGTATAAAAAACAGGTAACCTCATCCTCTCCTGTACGTAGTTTTCTTCCTAGGCCTGTAAAATTACCTATTGTACATTTTCCTATTCAAATGGGAAATTCGTTTCCAGGAAACCTATTCCATAGATATTTTGTCATGCTGTGAATTTTGTTATTATGCTAATTTTGTATAATTTTCTAATTGACAATGGCAAAAAAGTCGATTTAATTTTTTTCAAAAGAGTACCATGTAATGTTATGAGTTCTCTTAAAAATGTCAATTTGCCATTTCAATCCAAAGATAATCGACATATCACTTAATAGAAAAATGGAGACATGGCTTCCACTTTAGTTTTCCACCTTGGGTTATCGTAATGGTTATGCAAAAATGTCATGTATCGTGATTGTGAGGGCGATTTGTACCACGGAATAATCTCCAGAGTACGCATCGCACGGTTTGAGGATGATATACATAGATGGGCAAGAAAGCATTCCAAACCACCTCCCCCTCTCAATGACAAAAACTTTGTTAATGGACATGTCACAGAAACAAAGTAATCCGACAGAGTTATATTGGCCTAAAAATGGAAGTTTCACCAAAAAGGCAGAACATTTTGCTAAGCAATCTGTCCGAAGATAAAAACATGTCAGGGAACTGGCTTATGGCATTTGGCCTTTATTTGAATGAACTTAAGGAGAATTTTTGCGGATGTCAGAATCAAAGATTTACATGTTCTCAAACTTGTGCAGTACAATGGGTAAAAACAAAAACACACAAATTCTAATATTTCTAAACTTTTGATACGGCTTCACAAACGAGATAGAATTATGCCCCAATGGGACTGGAAGAAAGCTGTCCTATTAAAAGGGCCTAGTAATGTCCGTAGGTCTGTCTAAATATTTATACTCTTCACCACTACTATGGGACCGGTCTGAAATTCTGGGTCGATTTAGCGATGTCCGTCTGTCTGACTATTAATGTATTTTTGTGTGCAAAGTACAGATCCAGTTTAAGTCTGATCGTGTTGAAATTCATACCGAATTTCAACACGATCAGACTTAAACTGGATCTTACTTCTGGTCTTACAATGGACTGAATAGTCAAAATGAGCCGAAACTAAATCGGGATGCCACATTAACCTAACCTAACTTTTACTTCGGCTCAAAGATAAACGCTATTGATGTTGATTGTTCAAGGGGCATAAATCCATAAAACATCAGTTTTTGTTCAATCCTAAACAGGTTTTATACTAAAGAAAATAAGATATTATAAAATTACATATAGGTGGACAAATTTAAATAAAGAAAACTTACGAGATAATTTTTCCCCATACAATTCGAATGAAAAAACAATCAACAACAAGTATATACGGCCGTATGTTCGGCCAGGCCGAATCTTATGTACCCTCCACCATGGATTGCGTAGAAACTTCTACAAAAGACTGTCATCCACAATCGAATTGTGGTATCTTAACATAAAACCTCTTAAAATCGTTTTCTAAATTGTGTGTGTAATATATACCATACGTGGTATATATTAGACAAAAAAGGTATGTATAGGTAAGTCTACAAATAATTACGAATCGATATGGACTTTTGCACGGTACGTAGAGAGCCATAATTGAAATATGAGGGTCGCTTATATGTGGGCTATATACAATTATGAACTAGATATAGACCAATTTTTGTGTGATTGGGGATCTATTTATCTGAGGGCTACATATAACTATAGACCGATATGGACCTAGTTAGGCATGGTTGTTAACGGCCATATACAAGCACAATGTACCAAATTTCAACCGAATCGGATGAATTTTGCTCTTCCAAGGGGCTCCGGAGGTCAAATCTGGGGATCGGTTTATATGGGGCTATATATATTTATGGACCGATTTCGACCAATTTTTGCATGGGTGATTGAGGCCATATATTAACACCTCACACCAAATTTCTTCATATATTAACACCACATACCAAATTTCTTCCACGAGGCTCCTGAGGTCAAATCTGGGGATCGGTTTATATGGGGGACTATATATAATTATGAACCGATGTGGACCAATTTTTGCATGGTTGTTAGAGACCATATACCAACACCATGTACCAAATTTCAGCCGGATCGGATGAAATTTGCTTCTCGTAGAGGCTCGGCAAGCCAAATCGGACGGACGGACGGACATGCTCAGATCGACTCAGAATTTCACCACGACCCAGAATATATACACTTTATGGGGTCTTAGAGCAATATTTCGATGTGTTACAAACGGAATGGCAAAGTTAATATACCCCCATCCTATGGTGGAGGGTATAATAAAGAAAAATTACCAGAAAGAATATAGCAAATAAAAAATTAATTTCAAAGCATACTTAGGTTTTAAATGAAAATTAATTACAAAGTAGTAACATAGCAATTAGCAATTAGATTTAAAATAACATATTCATTGCAATGTAGTAATTTATATTATTAAATTCAACCAATAACATACTGTCCCCCGTAAATCGCTACAATATAAGATTTACAACAAGTATATACGGCCGTAAGTTCGGCCAGGCCGAAGCTTATGTACCCTCCATCATGGATTGCGTAGAAACTTCTTCTAAACACTGCCATCCACAATCGAATTACTTAAGTTGCGGTAACGCTTGCCGATGGCAAGGTATCTTAAGGTTAAGTTAAGTTAAGTTATGTGGCAGCCCGATGTATCAGGCTCACTTAGACTATTCAATCCATTGTGATACCACAGTGGTGAACTTCTCTCTTATCACTGAGTGCTGCCCGATTCCATGTTAAGCTCAATGACAAGGGACCTCCTTTTTATAGCCGAGTCGGAACGGCGTTCCACATTACAGTGAAACCACTTAGAGAAGCTTTGAAACCGTCAGAAATGTCACCAGCATTACTGAGGTGGGATAATCCACCGCTGAAAAACTTTTTGGTGTTCGGTCGTAGCAGGAATCGAACCCACGACCTTGTGTATGCAAGGCGGGCATGCTAACCATTGCACCACGGTGGCTCCCTAAGGTATCTTAAAACCTCCTAACACCATCTTCTAAATTGTATGTAAGTCCATACGTGGTACATATTAAATCAAACAAGTATATACGGCCGTAAGTTCGGCCAGGCCAGGTTACAAACGGAATGACAAAGTTAATATACCCCCATCCTATGATGGAGGGTATAAAAAGATCGATCCAATACGTATATAATTCAGTTTGACAAAGTAGACATAACATTTTGACAAAATTTTCTACAGAAATAAAATTTTAACAAAATTTTCTATAGAAATAAAATTTTCTATAGAAATAAAAATTTTGACAAAATTATCTATAGAAAGAAAATTTTGACAAAAATTTCTACAGAAATAAAATTTTAACAAAATTTTCTATAGAAATAGACTTTTGACAAAATATTCTATAGAAATAAAATCTTGGTAGATTATTTTTGGTTCGAGTGGCAACCATGATTATGAACCGAATAAAATTTGAACAAAATTTTCTATACAAATAAAATTTTGACAATGATGAAAATTTTATTATGAACCGAATAAAATTTTAACAAAATTTTCTCTAGAAATAAAATTTTGACAAAATTTTCTATAGAAATAAAATTTTGACAAAATTTTCTATATAATAAAATTTTGGTAGATTATTTTTGGCTCTAGTGGCAACCATGATTATGAACCCATATGGACCAATTTTTGTGTGATTGGACCAATTGTTGTATAGTTGTTAGCGACCATATACTAACACCACGTTCCTAATTTGAACCGGATCGGATGAATTTTGCTCCTCCAAGAGGCTCCGGAGGTCAAATCTGGAGAACGTTTTATATGGGGGCTATATATAATTATGGACCGATATGGACCAATTCTGGCACGGTTGTTAAAGATCATATACTAACACCATGTTCACAATTACAACCGGATTGGATGAAATTTGCTTCTCTTGGAGACTTCGCAAGCCAAATCTGGGGATCGGCTTATATGGGGGCTATATATAATTATGAACCGATGTGGAACAATTTTTGCACAGTTGTTAGAGACCATATACCAATACCATGTACCAAATTTCAGCCGGATCGGATGCAATTTGCTTCTCTTTGAGGCTTCACAAGCCAAATCTGGAGATCGGTTTATATGGGGTCCATATATAATTATGGACCGATGTGGACCAATTTTTGCATATTTCTTAGAGACCGTATACCAACACCATGTACCAAATTTCAGCCGGATCGGATGAAATTTGCTTCTCTTTGAGGCTCCGCAAGCCAAATCTGGGGATCGGTTTATATGGGGGCTATATATAATTATGGACCGATGTGGACCAATTTTTGCACGATTGTTAGAGACCATCTACCAACACCATGTACCAAATTTCAGCCGGATCGGATGAAATATGCTTCTCTTAGAGGCTCCACAAGCCAAATCTGGGGATCGGTTTATATGGGGGCTATATATAATTATGGACCGATGTAGAGCAATTTTTGCAAGGTTGTTAGATACCATATACCAACACCATATACCAAATTTCAGCCCGATCGGATGAAATATGCTTCTCTTAGGGGCTCCACAAGCCAAATCTGGGGATCGGTTTATATGGGGGCTATATATAATTATGGACCGATGTGGACCAATTTTTGCATGATTGTTAGAGACCATCTACCAACACCATGTACCAAATTTCAGCCGGATCGGATGAAATATGCTTCTCTTAGAGGCTCCACAAGCCAAATCTGGGGATCGGTTTATATGGGGGCTATATATAATTATGGACCGATGTAGAGCAATTTTTGCATGATTGTTAGATACCATATACCAACACCATATACCAAATTTCAGCCCGATCGGATGAAATATGCTTCTGTTAGAGGCTCCACATGCCAAATCTGAGGGTCCCTTTATATGGGGGCTATACATAAAAGTGGACCGATATGGCGCATTTTCAATACCATCCGACATACATCGATAACAACTACTTGTGCCAAGTTTCAAGTCGATAGCTTGTTTCGTTCGGAAGTTAGCGTGATTTCAACAGATGGACGGACGGACATGCTTAGATCGACTCAGAATTTCGCCACGACCCAGAATATATATACTTTATGGGATCTTAGAGCAATATTTCGATGTGTTACAAACGGAATGACAAAGTTAATATACCCCCATCCTATGATGGAGGGTATAAAAAAATAATTGATACAATTAACTTTTTAATCGAATTTGGAAGAATAAGTCAGTTAAAAAAGTAATGCACATTTTTTTATTTTATAATTAAAATGTATTTCAAACAATTGTTATTGCAAATAAAAACTCTTAGCCAATTCAGAAAGTAATTGAAAATATTTACCTTTTTTAATTAAACAATTAATAGTGTTTTGCAAACAACATCAATTAAATTTTTAATTGAATCAATTAAAAAAATAACTGAAATTTGCTAATGAAATTTTTTTAACCAAGATTTTTTTTCTATGCCCAATTAAAACTGTGATTGATACTATCATTTTCGTGATTGAAGACATTTCAATTAAAAAATTAATTGGATCCATTAATTTCGTGATTGAATAAGATTTTTTTTTTTGTGATGTATATCGATCACCACCTTTTCAAACAGAATCGTTCATAATAGCCATTGCTCTATTATCCTCATTTAACACAACACAACAGGTTTTATGCCGAACGTTTCCATATTGAAATATTGCTCCATCATGTTTCGCAATTTATTTTCTTCCACAGAATTGGCTTTAGTTATACTTAAGGATCTTTGTCTACAAACGTTGTTATTATTACCTTTTGGTCCAAAAATGATCCATCCCAAACGAGTTTTAACTCCAACCAATTTAGAATTCAATGATGTCACTGGGGTCTCCAATGGAGTAGTCAAGTAGGTGTGATTGACAGCCTATTTCTGATATCCGAACGAACGGATTTGGATTTCTCTAACTTCCTTTCGTTCATTCGCATGGCTTACGTTACAATTTACGTTGAGATAGTGTATGTCTAATGCTAATATTGCCATATTGTAAATATTTGAAACGTCCGAACTGCACACATACATTTTTGGCATGCTACGTCATCAAAACTCAATCTGGCATTGTAGTTGTTTTGTTTATTATTTGTTTATTTTCGAGTGCCGTGTTTATTTTTTGCACAATGAGTGTTTCATTTGCGCCTATATTTTATGAATGGTGAAAATAGCGAAGCCGCTGAAATTCCACGCAGAAAACTACGGGATGCATCTAAAGTCTTGGAATTGCCATCAGCCAGGTAAATAATCAAGGATTATATATGTGCATTTTGACAAACAAATATGTTAATATTTTAATTATTCCAGATTTATTAGTAATTTTCGCGTCACCAAAGACATTTTTAAAGCTCTGATTGACATTTTACAATCGGAATGGAGAGCAAATTGTCGTTGCACTGCCGTAAGAATTGATGTAAAACTGGCAAAATTTTTGTGATTCCTAGCCACTGGAGGATACCAACATTCGATTGGAAATGAAAACATTTCTTTTATTGCCAATACGACAGTTTGTCGTACAATTTCGAAGCGTTTGGACTTGTTTGAGAAATAGTTTTGCCAAAAGTGGATAAAACTGCCGCAACAGGAAGACGAAGATTCCATAAAACGGTCATTCTTTTCAAAACGTGGATTCCCGGGGTTTATAGGATGTGTGGATGGATCCCACATTAGAATCAAAGGACCCAGTACCGAAGATAAAGCACAATACTACAACAGGAGGGGATTCTACAGCATCAATGCAATGATCGTAATACACATTACCAATAATTTCAATTTGCAGAAAAACGAACTTTTTGTATTTTGGGTAAATTGGTAACAGCTGTAAAGCAAAATAAGTAAGGAAGAAAATCTAGCGATCCCGAATACACTACGCCTATATTTGAAGCTCACACAAAAACTCACTCTGGCTAAACATTTCATTTCATTTTACTATGATATGAACTATGTATTCAGACTTTCATGGTCACTTCCTTACTTGTTTCGAAATGAAAATTTTTTCATTTTCATGTTAACCTTATATCAATGCAGGCTGGTTCAATGTCCAAATCATTTACACTAGAAATTATTACAATATTTATTCGAGCTTATTGGACAGGAAGATTAAGGGAATTGACATCATTAAGTTACCCAGATACCCATCTCGCAAGCCTGACTATACATATATGTTTCAGTGTTGGCCACTACACATTTCCATAGTCTTTAGCGAGATCTGGCCGGGTGAGATGATCCAATTTGGTTCTTTTATGTTAATTTCTTATGAAATTTACATACGAGAATCATTCTTCCCAAATTCTACCATTTTTCACCCGCACTGTGCATCATCTTTTCATATAACTTTACAATCCCTTAATCTTATTTTTAGATTTCGATTTGTTATTACACTAATGTACCAACAAATCGAAATCTATTTTTAAAGACATTGCTGAATTCACCTGATTGGCGAACGATCACACAATGTCTTGTTTCTAAAATTCAAATTTAAAGACCATTTCAATAATTTTGAAGATTTTTTTCGAATCATCAAAGCCAATTTGACCTTAGTCAAACAAAATTGTTTTCTTGTAGAGATACTCATATTTAAGTGGAATCACTTAGTTATAATGACAAAACGACTTCATTGAAATGTTTATCGAATTTTGAAAAGAAAAATATATGAAAGATATGTGTCCTCTATCCTCAAAAAAATTCGCATTCGTACTTTAAGAACAAGAAAACTTTGGCCTCACAATATTTTTTTTCAGTGTAGATATTACTAAAGTTATCCTTAGTTTTTCTTATTTGATCAAATAGAAAAGTGTTATAAAACTTTACAGTTGAGCGTGGTTACTAACTGCTCCCTTATCTGATGACTCCCTACATGAATCCTACAACAGATTATGAAAAACGCTACAATAAAGTACACACAAGCACTCGAAATGTTGTGGAGCGCACTATTGGCGTACTTAAAAATCGGTTTCGGTGTGTACTGGGCTCAAGAGGGCTCCATTACAACCCCGAAAAGGCATGCAAAATATTAAATGCATGCTGCGCATAATATGTGCATTCAATTCAATTGTGAGCTACCGAACGATTTGCCAGAGATTGGCGCAGAAGATGAAAAAGTTCAAGACTATCACAGTGGAGAATCGGGAAGTAACATTGGAGCTACTATAAGAAATCAAATAGCATTAAATTTATAATAGTGTTTTGTGTAATTTCATTTTCTTAAATATATTATTTATTTTTTTATTATTTTTTTTAAATAATTAATTATTATATTTGTAATATGAATAAGTACTATAAAATAAATACATAGTTGACATAAAAGAACATGTGTATTTATGTATTAATTATGGTATGTATTAAAAATTGTTTATAAAATTCTCTTATGAAAAACAAAACAGCTATTTCGAAAGCTTTCTTTTCTTTAAAGTTTTTCATTGCAATTCGCCATTCAGGCTTTAAATTGTAAAATTAAGTGGTAATATTTTCAATATTATTATAATATTAAATAATATTAAAATTATTAGACTTTTTTAAATATTTAATAAGGAACTTTGACACAGTTTTTGAAAAATAAAAATAAATTCAAGTTTATAGTACAAAGTAATATAAATACAGCAATCTACAACAACAGCTGGCCAGTTTGGTAATCATTATCTAAAAAATCTGTTAAACGCAATGATAACTCCTTTATGGCTTTCACAGAGTTTTCCGCACTACTGGCAATTTTTTCGGCTGCTGATGCCAATATTTTATTAGAAATCGCCATTTCTTTGCGATTTCTTTTGCTGCATTTGTAATATCTCTGGCTGTATTTGTATTTTCTTTTGCTGCTGACACAGCTTGATTTCAACTGCATGCGTATGAAATTCAACTGTTCGTCTGCAAAGCTTTTTCTCTTCCTATATATGTTGAACTCATGTTATTTTCTTCTTCTCGTAGTCTCTTTTCGCTTTTTCTTTCATCAGGTGTAAAGATTCCTTCTTGTGATCTCTCCAATCTATTTGACGTTACAACGGCAACGTCTTTCTTCCTTGGCGGTGTTTGTATGTATTTGCTTATAGCAGATTTGGATTACATAATCAATTTCTTCTCTCTCACCAAATGTTATTCTTTTGGCGTTGCAGCTGAAGATAAACAGCAAATTCTGTCAATTTGTTCCTCCATCGGAGTAAGTGTTCTTGAGCTGAAAGTGCCACCTCCGGTTTGCCGCAAGCTTCGATTGTTTTCAGCAATTTTTTTGTTTAGTTCTGGATTTCATGTCGGCTCATGTCTACAAATATAAATGATAAAAACGAAATAGATCAGCATTTGTTGTAAAAAAAACTGTAAACTTTATTACAAAAGCAGATGTCACACCGATTTCACAAATAAAGAAATATTTGCCAAAGAAAAAGAAAATTTATTACACTCAAAAAAGGGGGCTCCAATGCCAACTTAATTATATTTTAGCTTATGAAAATTTGTTGATTTTAGTTAAACTTTTCTCAATGTGATAAATGTACCTTATTTCAATGATTTGTTGCTTAGATTAATGCCGTGAACTGAAAATAAGGAAATTTGTATACAAATATAATACACAATTTAACTAAAAAATAAAATAGTTAATATTTTTCTAAAATGGAAGAAGTTTGCTTTAATTGATTTCATAAGTCTCTCAATTGATTAAATTTTACTACAATTGTACCTGTCTTAAACTTCGTGTGGTGCTAAAGACATTTTAACAATTTTTAAATCTAATTTTTTCCTTTAACATATGAAATTATCTTAAACAACTGAATTTTAGGTTAGGTTAGGTTAAAGTGGCAGCCCGATTAAGATTCAGGCTCACTTAGACTATTCAGTCCATTGTGATACCACATTAACTAAAAGTACCTATTACATATGGGCACTTCTAGTTTTAACCGCTGAACCTTCTTGATTATTTTTCTTTGTTGAACCAACCAGATTGTTCCAAAAATATTAGCAGACTGCTTAAGTTAACGTTTTCCAGATCCGCCAGTAATCTGAAGCTATATGCTCCTAAAAGTTGCTTGCGCTTTACACAAAATGCAGGACACTCACACAAGAGGTGTTTAATTGATTCTTTTTCCTCCGCATCATGACAGCTCATACAATAGTCATTATACTTCGCGCCAATAGTTTTTGCAAAATCTCCTATCAGGCAGCGACCCGTTATAGCAGATATCAGGAGTGATACCTGACGTCTCGAGAACATTAGCATATCTAGTGTGCGGTTTAAGTTGAAATGGGGCCATATTTGCTTGGTGTCGTTACAACCCTTGCAATTCTCCCATCGAACATTTGCCATCATAACAGCCTTCTCACGCAGCATGAGCTTGCAGGTAGCTAGGGGCATACCAACAAATTCTAGTTCCCCTGGAATATGTAAGGTAGTCCCTAGCCTTGCCAACTCATCCGCTTCGCAGTTCCCCGGAATGTTCCTATGGCCAGGCACCCATTTTAGGTGAATATTGTACTGCTCAGCCATCTCATTGAGAGATTTGCGGCAATCGATGGCCGTTTTCGAGTTGAGGAACACAGAGTCCAAGGATTTTATTGCAGGTTGACTGTCTGAGTATATATTAATGCCCACATTTTTTGGAACATTACTTCTCAGCCAATTCGCCACCTCTCTTATTGCTAATATTTCAGCCTGAAAAACACTACAGTGATTAGGTAATCTTTTCGCTATTTGAAGTTCCAGATCATTAGAATATACTCCGAAACCCACTTGTCCATCCAATTTGGAGCCATCAGTGTAGAAATCTATATATTCTTTATTCCCCGGGGTATGTGTGCACCACGCCTCACTGTTGGGGATTAGAGTCTCAAACTTTTTGTCGAAAAGTGGACTCGCCAAAGTGTAATCCACTACGTTAGGCACATCTGACATTATTTTGAGGACAGAACTGTGACCGTAACCATTTTCCGACCACAGCGATAGTTCGCGCAACCGCACAGCCGTTGTTGCAGCTGACTGTTTGGCCAAAATGTCTAAAGGCAATAGATGCATCATGACATTAAGGGAATTTGTTCCTGTCTTGCTGAATGCGCCTGAAATACACAAACACGCCATACGCTGAACTTTATCTAAACCAGTCGTTTTCTGAAGTGCCGGCCACCAGACTACAACACCATATAGCATTATAGGTCTAACCACTGCCGTGTATAGCCAATGCACAATTTTTGGTTTTAGTCCCCACTTTTTTCCTATTGCCTTTTTGCACGAGTACAACGCTACAGTTGCCTTCCTCGCCCTTTCTTCAATATTAAGTTTAAAGTTCAGCTTCCTGTCCAAAATAACGCCAAGGTATTTTGCACAATCACCAAAGGGAATTTCAATACCCCCTAAGGAAATAGGCCTAACCGTGGGAGTTTTGCGATCTTTGCAGTACATGACTAATTCTGTCTTTGCAGGATTTACCCCAAGACCATTGTCTTTCGCCCATTGTTCAGTCATCCGGAGGGCCCTCTGAATAATATCTCTGATTGTGGATGGGAATTTTCCCCTGACTGCCAGAGCTACATCATCTGCGTATGCCACCACTTTTATCCTTTCTTTTTCTAGAGTAACCAGAAGGCTATTTATAGCAACATTCCAAAGAAGAGGTGATAGAACTCCTCCTTGGGGAGTGCCTCTGTTTACATACTTTTGTATGTTTGCTTTTCCTAGTGTGGCTGAAATACGTCTCTTCATTAGCAGTTCGTCTAACAGCCTGAGTATACATGGATCAACATTCAGAGTTGTCAGTCCATTTAATATCGAGCTCGGATGGACATTATTGAACGCCCCTTCGATGTCTAGAAACGCCACGATTGTGTATTCTTTGACAGATAGTGAGCTTTCAATAAAGCTGACTAGTTCATGTAGTGCGGTCTCAGTAGACCTGCCCTTCGAGTATGCATGCTGTCGTTTCGAGAACAAACTTGAATCGATGCTAGTTCTAAGATAAATATCTATCATCCTCTCCAGAGTCTTAAGTAGGAATGAGGATAAGCTGATTGGTCGGAAATCCTTCGCCCTCGAGTGAGAGGCTTTTCCCGCTTTAGGTATGAAAACGACTTTTGTTTCCCTCCACTTTCCTGGGATATATGATAAGTTGATACATCCTTTATATATCACCGACAACCAGGGGATAATTTTGTCAGTTACAGCTTGTAACTCCGCCGGAGTAATTCCATCAGGTCCAGGGGATTTGAATGGTCCAAAGCTATTTAGCGCCCATCTTATTCTAGTTTCCGATACAATGTCCTCGACAGGAAACGACCGCTGAGCAACTGTGGCACCGCCAGTACATGGTTCAACCGTCTGATTTCCAGGAAAATGTGTGTCCAATAGTACCTCCAGCGTCTCCTCACTGGACGTTGTGCAATTGCCCTCCGATATTTTAATGAAACCTGGAGCGGAGTTGGTGGATGCTAGAACCTTCCGTAGTCTGGAAGCCTCGGACGTATTCTCAATACTGCTGCAGTAAGCATTCCAAGAGTTATGCTGAGCCTTTCTCAGTTCTCGCTTGTATCCTCTCAGATTCTTCTTGTAAGCGTCCCAGTCCTCAGGGGCTCTGGTGGACTTTGCCTTGTTAAAGAGCTTCCTGCAGGATTTCCTCATATTACTTATTTCCGTAGACCACCATGGTGGTCGATGTTTCCCCCTTGGCTTTCCTCTAGGGCATGCAGCTTTCAGTGAGATGTTGAAGGCCTTAGTAATCCGCTCCACTGCGTGTTCGATATCTTGCACATTTCTCATATTTGTCTCTGTTATTTCCGGTATCATCATATTGAACGATTCCCTATACCTATTCCAGTCAGCTTTCCTAACATTTGGCGGAAATATGATCTTGGTGATATGAACATCAAATTTAAAACTGATGTAGCGATGATCTGAGAAGCTGTGTTCACTTAAAACCTGCCACTCAGATATCATTTCATTCAGTTCTTGCGAGGCCAAGGTGATGTCCAAAACCTCTTGCCTGTTTTTAGTGACAAAGGTTGGGACATCTCCCTTGTTGCAAACTACCAGATTAGTACGCAAAATAAACTCTATTAGCGACTCTCCCCTTGCATTAGTATCACTACTTCCCCATATACTATGATGTGCATTCGCATCGCATCCCATAATGAGTTTCGTCCCTGTTTTCAGTGACTCCTCCACTAAGGTCTTAACGGCATATGGAGGCATCTCCCTGTCATGTCCCATGTAGACCGAAGATACCCAATATTTGCATTTGGCTATTTCTAAACTTGCAACGACAGTGTCTGTATTGCACATTGAAGGAAGCAGAAACAAGTTGAGCTCGTTTTTAGCCATTATACAGGCTCGATTTACATCATTACCAGTATACTGCAATAGTTTGAACCCCGGAGTACTTAATTCTCATATTTTGTTTTTATAAACATATGGTTCTTGAATAAGAACTATATCTATGTCCCCTTTCATCAGGAGAACTTTTAAGGCAGCACATGCAGCCTTACAATGATGAAGATTTATCTGGAGGATCCGTAGGACCATCGAGATTTTCAACAACCGTCACATCAGCCGCTTCAATCGAGTCATCAAGAATGTCCTCTTCAGAGATATCGGTGACTCTCGCAATAACCATAGGTTCAACTTTGGTGAGTTCTGAGGCAGTAGAAGCCTCCTCACGCATACGGTATCTATCCATGTCTTCAAATGTCTTGGTATCCCCCTCGACTTCGCAAGAGGATCCGCTTACTTCTGATTCAGACAGAGGCTTGTCCATTTCTGAATCCTTTAGCTGATCGTTTTTATACACCTTCATTTGGATATAATGAAAGCCATAACATACACGGCCCTGGGACTTTGCTAGATGTGGCAAAGACTGAGTGTTCAATATAAACACTGCATGCCGTCTTGGCCCATCCACTTCATCCAAACGGCCAACCTTCCAATCAGCTGTTGGAAGATCTGGATTGCATTGTTTCAGTCTATTTAAAATAGATTCAGGATCAGGAGGGTTTGCAGGTATCCACGCATGTGCTCTTGGTCTAGCCGGTATGTCTTTCTTCTCGACTAACTCTAGAGCAGCTCCTTCCCAAACTTCACCAATTAGTATCAGAGCAGCTTTAAAACATTCTATAGACCTCTGGTCCTCAAATGCGACTAGCTTAAATCGTCCTTGATACCAACCAGCCTCTTGGTGTCGAGGATCTGGGCCGGGAAACTTTTCCAGCACCTGTGAGTAGACGCCAGACAAAGCATTCTCAATTTCCCCCCATTTTAGCTTTGGAACCATACCGTCCAATGCTCCTTTATTTATGATAGCCATCACAAGGCTGTCTTTAGCAACTGAGGCAAACGATCGTTGATCCCTTTTGGAGGATGGCAGCTCATCCGGTGATCGTTCCCTCGAATGAATTTGGTTTTAAATTCTTTAATAAATAAATTATTTTTAATACATTTTCTTCAATGTGACAAATGTTCCTTAAGTGTCGTTTTTTCTTAAGTGTCTTGTTAAAAAAAATTTAAAAATTAAAAAGAAAGAAAACCTTTTTTTACATGGCTAAGATTGATACTAATGAACTCACAACTAAATATCTTATCACAGTCATTGTGTTATTTTTATACCCTCCATCATAGGATGGGGGTATATTAACTTTGTCATTCCGTTTGTAACACATCGAAATATTGCTCTAAGACCCCATAAAGTATATATATTCCGGGTCGTGGTGACATTCTGAGTCGATCTAAGCATGTCCGTCCGTCCGTCCGTCCGTCTGTTGAAATCACGCTAACTTCCGAACGAAACAAGCTATCGACTTGAAACTTGGCACAAGTAGTTGTTATCGATGTAGGTCGGATGGTATTGAAAATGGGCCATATCGGTCCACTTTTACGTATAGCCCCCATATAAAGGGACCCTCAGATTTGGCTTGTGGAGCCTCTAACAGATGCATATTTCATCCGATCCGGCTGAAATTTGGTAGATGGTGTTGGTATATGGTCTCTAACAACCATGCAAAAATTGGTCCACATCGGTCCATAATTATATATAGCCCCCATATAAACCGATCCCCAGGTTTGGCTTGCGGAGCCTAAAACAGAAGCAAATTTCATCCGATACGGCTGAAATTTGATACATGGTGTTGGTATATGGTCTCTAACAACCATGCAAAAATTGGTCCACATCGGTCCATAATTATATATAGCCCCCATATAAACCGATCCCCAGATTTGGCTTGCGGAGCCTCAAAGAGAAGAAAATTTTATCCGATCCGGCTGAAATTTGGTACATGATGTTGGTATATGGTCTCTAACAACCATGCAAAAATTGGTCCATATCGGTCCTTAATTATATATAGCCCCCATATAAACCGATCCCCAGATTTGCTTGTGGAGCCTCTAAGAGAAGCATATTTCATCCGATCCGGCTGAAATTTGGTACATGATGTTGGTATATGGTCTCTAACAATCAAGCAAAAATTGGTCCACATCGGTCTATAATTATATATAGCCCCCATATAAACCGATCACCAGATTTGGCTTGCGGAGCCTCAAAGAGAAGCAAATTTCATCCGATCCGGCTGAAATTCGGTACATGATGTTGGTATATGGTCTCTAACAACCGTGCAAATATTGGTCCACATCGGTCCATAATTATATATAGACCCCATATAAACCGATCTCCAGATTTGGTTGGCGAAGCCTCATAGAGAAGCAAATTGCATCCGATCCGCCTGAAAGTTGGTACATGATATTGGTATATGGTCTCTAACAACCATGCAAAAATTGGTCCACATAGGTTCATAATTATATATAGCCCCCATATAAACCGATCCCCAAATTTGGCTTGCGAAGTCTCCAAAAGAAGCAAGTTTCATCTAAGCCGGTTGTAATTTGGAACATGGTGTTAGTATATGATCTTTAACAACCGTGCCAGAATTGGTCCATATCGGTCCATAATTATATATAGCCCCCATATAAAACGTTCTCCCGATTTGACTTCCGGAGCCTCTTCGAGGAGCAAAATTCATCCGATCCGGTTCAAATTAGGAACGTGGTGTTAGTATATGGTCGCTAACAACCATACCAAAATTGGTCCAATCACACAAAAATTGGTCCATATCGGTTCATAATCATGGTTGCCACTAGAGCCAAAAATAATCTACCAAAAATTTATTTCTATAGAAAATTTTGTCAAAATTTTATTTCTATAGAAAATTTTGTCAAAATTTTATATCTAGAGAAAATTTTGTTAAAATGTTATTCGGTTCATAATAAAATTTTCATCATTTTCAAAATTTTATTTCTATAGAAAATTTTGTCAAAATTTTATTTCTATAGAAAATTTTGTCAAAATTTTATTTCTATAGAAAATGTTGTTCAAATTTTATTCGGTTCATAATCATGGTTGCCACTCGAGCCACAAATAATCTACCAAGATTTTATTTCTATAGAAAATTTTGTCAAAAGTTTATTTCTATAGAAAATTTTGTCAAAATTTTATTTCTGTAGAAATTTTTGTCAAAATTTTCTTTCCATAGAATATTTTGTCAACATTTTTATTTCTATAGAAAATTTTGTGAAAATTTTATTTCTATAGAAAATTTTGTTAAAATTTTATTTCTGTAGAAAATTTTGTCAAAATTGTATGTCTACTTTGTCAAACTGAATTATATAAGTATTGGATCGATCTTTTTTGATTTAATATATACCACGTATGGACTTACATACAATTTAGAAGATGGTGTAAGGAGGTTTTAAGATACCTTGCCATCGGCAAGCGTTACCGCAACTTAAGTAATTCGATTGTGGATGGCAGTGTTTAGAAGAAGTTTCTACGCAATCCATGATGGAGGGTACATAAGCTTCGGCCTGGCCGAACTTACGGTCGTATATACTTGTTTTTTCTCGAGTATTTAGGATTACATAATTTATAATCATTACATAGGGAAACCCCAAAAAAGTTCAAAATCAAGAATCGTACATAATTTTCGGATATTGTACGAAATAAAGAGGATATTACTTCAGAAAAAAATTAAATTAAAACAATGAAGGACAATTTTTAAATACTAGATATAAATGTGTTGTTTTGTGCCTTATTATAATTTTTGATATTGGCCTATCAGCTATGAAAGAGGGAACGAATCAGTCTTCTATCTATTTTTCATATGGCTGCTACAGGTTTATATATACACATTTTAAAACTCTACGAATGTGAAACCAGATTGGGTGCCTCTTTCTTTGGGTTGGCACAGAACAATACTATCACAGATTTCTTATAACCAACTACCTAAATGTTGAGACCATGATATTTAGAGAGATATGAAAATACTAATATACCACCTACTAAATAGAAAACTTATGCAACTCTTTAGGGTTAAAAATAACGATTTGTTTTGACAAATAATTATAACGTAAGATTATTGTAGTGATGTAGGATGGCATGTCTTAAATTTGTCTTTGTTACTAATCGCAGACCTAGTCTACAACATTTGACTTTAGGCCATCTTTGGAAGTTATTACTTTTGTGACTGTCACTGCAGTTGCTAGGTTTTGATTAATTGATGCAGATGCATGTTGCTGATGATTAGGTAGTTGCTGCATTTATTGCTTTGGTTGCTGTTGCAACTGCTAACCTGGGATCTCGTTGACTTACCGAACTGATTAATGCTGAATTTTCTGGGTGATACATTGATGCTCTCATGTGATTTAAGGCCATTCCTTGGGGTCCTATATAGCCAAGGGCCATTACGGGTGGTATAACTTGAACGCCTATTTGTGCTGGTCTTATACCAACTGTTTGTGACAGGACACCTTCAGCAGTTTTGAAAATTGTTTTTCCTGTTCCTCCAAATGCTTTCAATTCTATTTCAAGTTTTCGCTTTTGTAACTCCAGCATATATTCTTTCACTAATTTTTCATTAATCGTTCACCTTTTCAAAATCTCCGCAAAATAAATTAACAATACATTGGTTGAAGAGTTGCACATATGTGCTTTTGACATTCTTTACAATAGAATCGATTAAATACAATAATATCTGGAGGAACCTTTCGACGACTTTAACAATAACAGCTGCATGTTCAATAATTTCTTCGGCCGACATAGTGTTCATATATATATGTTGCAATTAAAAAACTATTTGAGGAAAAAATTTCTAAAATAAACCTACATGTTCTATTTTTGAACTGCTGTCTATTGTGTCTTACTACATGCTTTCATGCACTTAAATGGAAAATGACTTGTTGGGTGCACGCACCTAATACATAATAACCTTCTTCCACTCACTTGTCGTTCTCATAGGCGGACCCAAAACGTTCAGCTGGAATGTAAGAGATTCCCATTTCGCTTCCACAGATTCTTTGCTGCCACCAAAGACTGTCGAGACCTCTTGCGAGACTGTGGTTGTTTTCCATAAACTCGATGAGGCATTGCAGCTGCTGGATCGATGATTTTTTTGTTACACTAAATGTGTTAATAAAATTGAGATTTAGCGTTGATCTAGGTAAAAAATATTTTTTTATACTTACATTTTACCTTCGCTATTTTTTGTGTCCATTTTTTCTAGAAGTTGCACAAAACGAAAGGTCTTTACCAAGTGAGTGGTTTTGACATTTCAGTTTGACAAAATGCGAACGAATTGAGTTAGAGAAACCCAACTTTAGAGCTTACGTTACTTCTTCGTTCGCATTGATTTTCGTTTAGATACCCTTTAGAGAATCCAAAATCAGCTGTTTTTCGTTTTGTATGCGAACGAAGACTACACTGAAAAACAGTGAACCCACCAGGAAGAAAACCTTCGCTTAATTTTAGAAAATTTTGAATATTTGTAGAAAATTTTAACTAAACAGTATTACAAACGTTGGCATCACGCCGATGTCATAAAAATAAGTAAATATTTTTCGACAATTTCAAGAAAATTTTTTAGACATAACTAACTTTTTTCACTTGTTAAAGAAAATTTTGTAGTTTGATGGAAAAACTTGGAGTTTAAAATTGCAAGAATGTCTTTAGTGGCATACGAAGTTCATGATGGACGCATTTGTGGTAAAATTTACAAATCTAAAGAAATTCTGAACTATTTTGTGCAAGACACGAATTTAGTTTTTCTTTATGCTTTATTTGAGTATATTTTTTCCTCGGTTTTAGTTAATTTAACTAACATACAAAAAAAATAATTAGAGTAAAGGAAATTTGCTCCAAACATAATAATTCGAAACATAATAAATTTGCTTTAGTGAAATAGAGAGTTCACTTTTTTTTGAGTGTAGAATCCGGATAGCAGAAATAGGCTGTAAGGCTGATTATCATCTGTGGTCTCACATCACCATACGATGCGAAAGGAATATTTATACCCTGCGCCACACTGTGGAACAGGGTATTAACATATAAGTTAGTGCATATGTTTGCAACACCCAGAAGGAGACGAGATAGACACATGGTGTCTTTGGCAAAAATGCTGAGTCCATATAGCCAAGTCCGTCTGTCCGTGAACACATTTTTGTAATCAAAGTCTAGGTTGCATTTTTAGTACAATCGACTTCAAATTTGGCACAAGTATGTGTTTTGGCTCAGAATAGAAACCTATTGATTTTGGTTTAGATTTAGATATAGCTCCCATATATATATTTCGCCCGATATGGACTTATATGGCCCCAGAAACCAGAGTTTTAGCCTAATTTGCTTAAAATTTTGCACAAGAAGAAAAATTAGTACTATAGTCAAGTGTGACAAATTTTATTGAAATTCGGTTCAGATTTAGATATAGCTCCCATATATATCTTTCGCTCGATATGGCCTAATACGGTCCCAGAAGCCAGAGTTTTACACCAATTTGGTTGAAAATTTGCACTAGGAGTACGATTAGTAGTGTTGTCAAGTGTGCCAAATTTTATTGAAATCGGTTCACAATTAGATATAGCTCCCATATATATCGTTCGCCCGATTTACACTCATATGATCACAGTGGCCAATCTTTAATTTAATCGATTTAATTGAAATTTTGCACAGGGAGTAGAATTAGCACTGTAGCTATGCGTGCCAAATTTGGTTGAAATCGGTTCAGATTTAGATATAGCTCCCATATATATGTTTTTCTGATTTCGACAAAAATGGACAAATTCCAACATTTTCCTTGTAAAGTCGCCACTGCTTAGTCGAAAAGTTGTAAAATTTACTCTAATTTTCCTAAACTTCTAATACATATATATCGAGCGATAAATCATAAATAAACTTTTGCGAAGTTTCCTTAAAATTGCTTCAGATTTAAATGTTTCCCATATTTTTTATACCCTCCACCATAGGATGGGGGTATATTAACTTTGTCATTCCGTTTGTAACACATAGAAATATTGCTCTATATTCTGGGTCGTGGTGAAATTCTGAGTCGATCTGAGCATGTCCGTCTGTCCGTCCGTCTGTTGAAATCACGCTAACTTCCGAGCGAAACAAGCTATCGACTTGAAACTTGGCACAAGTAGTTGTTATTGATGTAGGTCAGATGGTATTGCAAATGAGCCATATCGGTCCACCTTTACGTATAGCCCCCATATAAACGGACCCCCAAATTTGGTTTGCGATTGCTCTAAGAGAACCAAATTTCATACGATCCGGCTGAAATTTGGTACATGGTGTTAGTATATGGTCTCTAACAACCGTGCAGAAATTGGTCCATAGCGGTCCATATTTACCTATAGCCCCTATATAAACCGATCCCCCGATTTGGCTTGCGGAACCTCTAAGAGGACCACATTTCATCCGATCCGGCTGAAATTTGGTACATGGTATTAGTATATGGTCTCTAATAACCGTGCACAAATTGGTCCACATCGGTCCATAATTATATAGCCCCCATATAAACCGATCCCCCGATTTGGCTTGCGGAGCCTCTAAGAGAACCAAATTTCATCCGATCCGCCTGAAATTTGGTACATGGTGTCGGTATATGTTCTCTAATGACCATGCAAAAATTGGTCCACATCGGCTTATAATTATATATAGCCCCCATATAAACCGATCCCCAGATTTGACCTCCGGAGCCTCTTAGAGGAGCAAAAGTCATCCGATCCGATTGAAATTTGGTACGTGGTGTTAGTATATGGTCTCTAACAACCATGCAAGTATTGGTCCCTATCGGTCCATAATTATATATAGCCCCCATGTAAATCGATCCCCAGATTTGTCCTCCGGAGCCTCTTGAAGGAGCAAAATTCATCCGATCCGGTTGAAATTTGGAACATGGTATTAGAATGTGGTCTCTAAGAAACACGCAAGAATTGGTCCATATCGGTCCATAATTATATATAGCCCCATATAAACCCTTCCCCATATTTGATCTCCGGAGCCTCTTGGAGGAGCAAAATTCATCCGATCCGGTTGAAATTTGCAACGTGGTGTTAGTATAAGGCCGCTAATAACCATGCCAAAATTGGTCCGTATCGGTCTATAGTTATATATAGCCGATCCCCAATCACACAAAAATTGGTTCATATCGGTTCATAATCATGGTTGCCACTCGAGCCAAAAATAATCTACCAAAATTTTATTTCTATAGAAAATTTTGTCAAAATTTTATTGCTATAGAAATTTTTTTCTAAATTTTATTTCTATAGAAAATTTTGTCAAAATTTTATTTCTATAGAAAATTTTGTCAAAATTGTATTTCTATAGAAATTTTTTTCCAAATTTTATTTCTATAGAAAATTTTTTCCAAATTTTACTTCTATAGAAAATGTTGTCAAAATTTTATTTCTATAGAAACTTTATTCTAAATTATACACATATTTAATCGGCCTTTTTAATTTAATATATACCACATATGGACTATGTGGTATATATTACGGTGTTAGAAAGTTTTAAGATACCTTGCCGTCGGCAAGTGTTACCGCAACCCAAGTAATTCGATTGTGGATGACAGTCTTCAGTAGAAGTTTCTACACAATCCATGGTGGAGGGTACATAAGCTTCGGCCTGGCCGAACTTACGGCCGTATATACTTGTTTTTTACTAACATTGTGTTCTACTCTATTGCATTAGCCGACTTAAATTTTGATTCTATAGATTTTGTAGAAGTCTATCAAATTCTGTCCAGATCGAGAGATATTTAAATGTATGTATTTGGGACAAACCTTTATATATAGCCCCCAACACATTGGACGGATGTTATATGGTATCGAAAATTTAGATCTACAAAGTGGTGCAGGGTATAATATAGTAGGCCCCGCCCGACTTTAGACTTTCCTTACTTGTTTTTTTCGTACGTTCGTTAAATGAACTCAAAAATGGCAAAAATATTATACACAAATGAAGCAAAAAGGTTTACTAAATTCGTGTTTCTCACAAAATAGTTCATTATTTCTTTAAATTTGTAAATTTTACAAAAAAATGCACCCATCTTGAACTTCGTATGACACTAAAGGCATTCTTGCAATTTTGAACTCCAAAATTTTCTTTAACAAGTGAAAAAAATTAATTATGCCTAATAAATTTTCTTGAATTTGTCGAGAAATATTTACTTATTATTCTGATATCGGTGTGAGGTAAACGTTTCTAATACTATTTAGTTAAATTTTTCTAAAATAATCTATATTTTCTACAATTAACCAAAATTGTTCTTCCTGGTGGGTTCACAGTTTTTTCAGTGTAGTGTAGTAATAAAGCGAAATCAAGATATAAGATTAAAGGATTGTAGTTATATGAGAAGATGATGCACAGTGGTGGTGAAACATGGTTCAATTTTTGAAGCCAGCGATAGGCAGTGTTGTGTAGATAGGTATCTGGCATTTTATTTTCAATTCCATCCTCAAAGCAAAATCCTTTCTTTAACATACACTATCTCAAACAATTGTACACCATACGGATTGTATCTCAGAAACTACACTGAAAAAAACAGTGAACCCACTGGGAAAGAAAATTATAGTTAATTTTAGAAAAATTAGATTAATTTTAGAAATTTTAAACTAAACTTTAGAAACGCAGATGACACGCCGATATCACAAAAATAGTTAAATAATTTTCGACAAGTTCAAGAAAATTAATTAGATTAAATTATTAGTTTCGCTTATTAAAGAAAATTTCATAGTGTGAAAGAAAACATTGGGGTTCAAAATTGGAAAAATGTCTTTTGTGTCATACGAAGTTCAAGATGGGCGCATTATTGTACAAATTTAAAAAAAAATTTGAATTACTATGTGGGAGACACGAATTTAGTTTATCTTGTGAATAATTTTTTCCCCTGTTCCACACTCAAAAAAAAAGTGAACTCCCTATTTCACTAAAGCCAATTTTACTTTATTTTAGCTCATGGAATTATTATGTTTCGAGAAAGTTTGCTTTACTCTAATAATTTTTTGCATACGTTAGTTAAATGAACTAAAAAACGGGAAAAATTATACACAAATTAAGCAAAAAGATTAACTAATTTCATTCTTCTCACAAAATAGTTCATTATTTTTTTAAGTTTGTTAATTTTACCAAAAATGTGTCCATCATGAACTTCGTATGCCACTAAAGACATTCTTGCATTTTTTAACTCCAATTTTTCCTTCAAACTACAAAATTTTCTTTATTAAGTGAAAAAAATTAATTATGACTAATAAATTTTTTTGAATTTGTCGAAAAATATTTACTTTTTTTTTTCATTTCATGTTAGCCTGAGACCGGAACAGGCAGTTGACGTCCAAATGCATTATATCTAATTATACAATTATTTTTCGAGCTTTATGGACAGATATAGGTTAAGGAACATGGTTAATAGAGTCATTGAAAAGAAAACGCCAGATACAAATCTATACACGCCTGGACTGTACATGTTTCGGTTCGGGCGAATGAACCTTTCCACAGCCTTTAGTATAGATCTGGCTGGGAGAGATAACTCAATTTTGGGCCCTTTAAGCTAACTCCTTATGGAGAAAACATTTGGGAAATTTCCTCTTACAAATTGAATCCTCTTTTCTCCCACTGTACATCATCTTTTCATATAACTTACAAGTCCCTTAATCTTATTTTTATTTCGTTTTGTTACATAGTAATGCAACAACACGAAATTTATTTTTAGAAAGCTAATTTGTTAGAATTCACCTAAGTGGTGAACAGTCGTTGTTGCATTACTATGTAACAAAACGAAATAAAAACAAGTATATACGGCCGTAAGTTCGGCCAGGCCGAAGCTTATGTACCCTCCATCATGGAGTGCGTATAAACTTTTTCTAAACACTGCCATCCATAATCGAATCACTTAAGTTGCGGTAACGCTTGCCGATGGCAAGGTATCTTAAAACCTCCTAACACCATCTTCTAAATTGTATGTAAGTCCATACGTGGTATATATTAATTCAAAAAAGATCGATCCAATACGTATATAATTCAGTTTGACAAAGTAGACATAAAATTTTCACAAAATTTTCTATAGAAATAAAAATTTTGACAAAATATTCTATAGAAATAAAATTTTGACAAAAATTTCTACAGAAATAAAAATTTTGACAAAATTTTCTATAGAAAGAAAATTTTGACAAAAATTTCTACAGAAATAAAATTTTAACAAAATTTTCTATAGAAATAAACTTTTGACAAAATTTTCTATAGAAATAAAATTTTGGTAGATTATTTGTGGCTCGAGAGGCAACCATGATTATGAACCGAATAAAATTTGAACAAAATTTTCTATAGAAATAAAATTTTGACAAAATTTTCATAGAAATAAAATTTTGAAAATGATGAAAATTTTATTATGAACCGAATAAAATTTTAACAAAATTTTCTCTAGAAATAAAATTTTGACAAAATTTTCTATAGAAATAAAATTTTGACAAAATTTTCTATAGAAATAAAATTTTGGTAGATTATTTTTGGCTCTAGTGGCAACCATGATTATGAACCGATATGGACCAATTTTTGTGTGATTGGACCAATTTTGGTATGGTTGTTAGCGACCATATACTAACACCACGTTCCTAATTTGAACCGGATCGGATGAATTTTGCTCCTCCAAGAGGCTCCGGAGGTCAAATCTGGAGAACGTTTTATATGGGGGCTATATATAATTATGGACCGATATGGACCAATTCTGGCACGATTGTTAAAGATCATATACTAACACCATGTTCCAAATTACAACCGGCTTGGATGAAATTTGCTTCTCTTGGAGACTTCGCAAGCCAAATCTGGGGATCGGTTTATATGGGGGCTATATATAATTATGAACCGATGTGGACCAATTTTTGCATGGTTGTTAGAGACCATATACCAACATCATGTACCAAATTTCAGGCGGATCGGATTAAAGTTGCTTCTCTTTGAGGCTCCGCAAGCCAAATCTGGGGATCGGTTTATATGGGGGTTATATATAATTATGGACCGATTTGGACCAATTTTTGTATGATTGTTAGAGACCATATACCAACACCATGTACCAAATTTCAGCCGGATCGGATGAAATATGCTTCTCTTAGAGGCTCCACAAGCCAAATCTGGGGATCGGTTTATATGGGGGCTATATATAATTAAGGGCCGATATGGACCAATTTTTGCATGGTTGTTAGAGACCATATACCAACATCATATACCAAATTTCAGCCGGATCGGATGAAATTTTCTTCTCTTTGAGGCTCCGCAAGCCAAATCTGGGGATCGGTTTATATGGGGGCTATATATAATTATGGATCGATGTGGACCAATTTTTGCATGGTTGTTAGAGACCATATACCAACACCATGTACCAAATTTCAGCCAAATCGGATGAAAATTGCTTCTCTTTTAGGCTCCGCAAGCCAAATCTGGGGATCGGTTTATATGGGTGCTATATATAATTATGCACCGATGTGAACCAATTTTTGCACGGTTGTTAGAGACCATATACCAACACCATGTACCAAATTTCAGCCGGATCGGATGCAATATGCTTCTGTTAGAGGCTCCACAAGCCAAATCTGAGGGTCCCTTTATATGGGGGCTATACGTAAATGTAGACCGATATGGCCCAATTTTTGCACGGTTATTAGAGACTATATACCAACACAATGTACCAAATTTCAGCCGGATCGGATGAAATATGCTTCTGTTAGAGGCTCCACAAGCCAAATCTGAGGGTCCCTTTATATGGGGGCTATACGTAAAAGTGGACCGATATGGCCCATTTTCAATACCATCCGACCTACATCGATAACAACTACTTGTGCCAAGTTTCAAGTCGATAGCTTGTTTCGTTCGGAAGTTAGCGTGATTTCAACAGACGGACGGACGGACGGACATGCTTAGATCGACTCAGAATTTCACCACGACCCAGAATATATATACTTTAGGGGTCTTAGAGCAATATTTCGATGTGTTACAAACGGAATGACAAAGTTAATATACCCCCATCCTATGATGGAGGGTATAATAAGATTAAGTGACTTGTAAGTTATATGAAAAGATGATGTACAGTGGGAGAAAAGAGGATTCAATTTGTAAGAGGAAATTTCCCAAATGTTTTCTCCATAAGGAGTTAGCTTAAAGGGCCCAAAATTGAGTTATCTCTCCCAGCCAGATCTATACTAAAGGCTGTGGAAAGGTTCATTCGCCCGAACCGAAACATGTACAGTCCAGGCGTGTATAGATTTGTATCTGGCGTTTTCTTTTCAATGGCTCTATTAACCATGTTCCTTAACCTATATCTGTCCATAAAGCTCGAAAAATAATTGTATAATTAGAGAAAAATATTTACTTATTTTTGTGATATCGGCGTGATGCTAGCGATTCTAATAATGTTTAGTTAAAATTTCCTAAAAATATACAAATTTTTCTAAAATTAACAAAAAGTTTTCTTCTTGGTGGGTTCACATTTTTTTCAGTGCAGGTAAATTAACTAACACACGCAAACAATGATTAAAGTCAAAATTTTTAACAAAAAATTTTTTTTTTGTTTTTTAAAAATTCTTTAAAAAAAAATGGGACATAAATCACATTTTTCGTCTAGAAACAGTAAGTTAAATATATTTCGAATAAAATAAGCTTTATTTCAATCGATGCACAACTTGTGATTTTGTTCACGATTTAATTAATTGATATAAATCGCGATTTCCATGCAAAAATAACACTTTCTAATGTGTAAGTGTGTATGTAATAAGTTAGTTTTTTTTATGATTCTAAGAACTAAAAAAATTATGTAATAAAACAGATTATTTTATTTTTATGGTTGCAGTATCAAACTCATAACGACTATAAATATTTTTGTTCCTCTATGACAAAAAACTTACTTCCATTCTTTACCGAAGACGATGAATTTTTTTATTGTTCAGATGTTCCTGGTTTAGTAACAGCGATGTGATTAGAGGAGTATGATCCAAATGACGATATCTCTAAAACGAATTGTAAAATTTAACAACAATGTAAGCACGGCTGAAAGAGAATATTGATTGGGAGTTTCGGATTTTTTACACTTAATACGGTGAACCGTTTTCAAGTTATTCTAATATATGTAGCGAAAGTGCCTTAATTTTTAACATAACGGTATATCTCAAAAAGTCGAGTTGATAGAAGAAAACCAAATACAGATTAGGATTCAGCGACCTCAAATTACTAAAAATTTCCTATAAATTTCAAATCAACACAAAAAAGTGAAATTTTGTTCCCCTGTGTAATTATTCAAGCTTGATCTTTAAATTAGAATTTACTCGGAACGAATCCGCCATATAGTTTCTGAGATACAAAGAAATACTGCTCTAACATTTTGGTGTACACGCAGAGAAGGAATATGATCACCTCAAACATGTTTCAAGAGCAAAATGTTATTTTTGTATGGTGACCATGTAACATGTTTGTCACTAAAATGTTATTTTCTCGTCAAATAAAACCTGCTTGCCGAAAACCATGTTACATGGTCACCACCCAAAAATAACATTTTGCTCCTAAAACATGTTCGAGGTGATCATATTCCTTCCCTGGATGTACGGACACATTCCGCTTCAAGCATATATATTTTCAGGGTTGGTTCTTTGAATTGTTCGAATATATTACGTTTCACCTTAGGCAGACACTGGTAGAAAAAAACTTTTAATGACATTTTCTTTGTGTGTATATATTTTGAAAGCGCTAATTGATTACTTCCATTTTGTACTTGCAGCATACTCTCTCGGTTTCTCATTCTAAGATTTTAAAAAATGGTATGTCCCAAACATAATATGCTCTAGCATATTAACATATGTGTCGCAAACATGTTATGCTAGTTTATCAAAATAATGTGTTAAAAATTTGAATTCCAAACATATAGTTCTTACACTGAAACATTTCATATGTTTCAGTGTAAAAACAGTCTTTTGTACTTACTTAGCCTCAGACCTGGTGATGTTTTTCTTTTGGAACATGACGAAACTAGATTTCCAATTATGAGAACCTTTTCTTTTAAATCTTTTCTGATTTACCCCCATTTTCATAAAGCTCCGTTAGTGTTCCGTTAACTAACCAACTTTTAAACCATAGTATGGTCGAAGCTGTCATCTTGCCTATGTATTCCATATGCGAATTAGGAACTTAACTGACGAAAGTTTTTCAGTTAAAGTTAACCGAACAGAAGATATTTCCAATTTACTTTCTGTTAACTGGCAGTTAAAGCCTAACGGAGCTACATGAAAATGGCCGTTAAGCACATTTTGCTAACTATGAATATCCAACCCATAAAACATGGTTCTGCACAATCAACGTTTGATCACACTGTCAGTACCGTATATGAAATATTATATGCGACTAGCAAAACTAATAATCTGCAAAGAGCTCTCCAGAGCAGAACAAAGCAAACAATATATTCAGCTTAATCGTTCAAAAGGACACTTATATTTAAGCAAGGAAAATGAAGGCCAGATGTGACCTAATATACATCAATGGAAATACACATTTATATCAAACTTAGGCGAGCACTCAATATACATTATGTATATGACGGAAAAATGGAACTCTACGACATTTGATAGGAATGTGCCCTAGGCTGGGCAGGATTACTTTGGAAACTATCAACTATCGAAAGTTATATCAATATTAGATGAAGAAAAAGCGCAAACTTGGTTGAATATGATTTCTTATATAGAAACGGCGATACATTATAAGGCTTGTTTTCGTTAAGTACTTTTAGTACACAATCTTTGACGGACTAAAACACAACAGAGTACCCTTTTATCCAGGACATGTGCAACCAGTGTTGCCAACTCCCCAAGCCAAAAAGCACCAAAAAAATATTATATATTCTAACATACCACCTTCCACCACAAAATCGAAAATTAAATGCTCTAAAAAAAAAAAAAAACTTCTGAAGATGTATTATAGAACTTTTGTGAATTGAATTTCAAGAAGTATTAAGATGGAGTTTAGCCGCTAAAATATAAAATAGTCATTTTTCCACAATTACTTTTCTTTAATAAATCATTTTAAGGAATACAAACTTTGTGAAAATTTGCTTTTGGCTATTCCCCATCAAGTTATAATAAAATTTGCAGCAAATATGCATAATTTTATGCCCATTTATGCAAAACTCAAACTTAGTACTCACCATTATGAACCGCTATTCAAGTATACACCTTGATCAGTTTTAATGCTTTCGTCCAATTCATTTTGATCAGTGATGTTTTTCAACTTTCAAAATATTAATATATGGAAGGAGTCTATTGCTTATTTCAGTTGTGCGTGCTTTTGTGAATTTAATACAAACGTTTTTAATGACATCTTTACCAAATTCAAAAATTAGACACTTATCGCTCTACTTTCCTACAGAATACCCTAAATAACAATATTAATTAAAAAACAAGTAAGGAAAGTCTAAAGTCGGGCGGGGCCGACTATATTATACCCTTCACCACTTTGTAAGTCCACATTTTCGATACCATATCAAATCCGTCCAATGTGTTGGATGCTATATGAATCTATACACATATATTCTGTATATCTGAGCAGATCTGTTCAGAGTTCTGCAATACTTATAGATTTTACATTTAAGTCGGCTAATGCGCTGAGGTGGAACACAATGTTAGTAAAAAAATATAGGAAACATTTAAATATGAACCAATTTTGAGGCAACTTCGCAAAAGTGTATTTATGATTTATCGGTCGATAGATGTGTAATAGAGTAGTAGGAAAATTTGAGTCATTTTGATAAGTTTTCGACTTAGCAGTGGCGATTTGATAAGGAAAATGTAGGTATTTCGGCCAGTTTTGCCTAAATCGGAAAAACATATATATGGAATCTAATTTCACATGCATAGTTACTATGTTGAATCTACTCCCTGTGCAAAATTTCACGTAAATCGGATAACAACTTTGACATCTGTGGTCATATGACGGAAAATCGGGCGAAAGATATATACAGGGTTGGCCTGTCACAAACTGTGACTTTTGCGACATACGTTTGCGACGGTATAATACGTATGTCGCAAAAGTCGTAAACCTACTGTAGAAAACCAAATTTTGAATAGAAGAAATCCTGAACATTTTTTAATTTAGTTTGACAGCATTTGCTGTGAGTTTCTGCAGAAATTTGTGAAAGTTTTCCCATGGTCAAGCCTATTTTCTTAGGTGGTATCGAAATTCCCGTTAGTGAGTGTGTAAAATACCTTGGAGTTATATTGGACAGGAGACTGAACTTAAAGCTAAGAAAGGACAAGGAAATCCACGGTTACCCTGTACTCGTGCAAAAAGCAATAGGGAAAATGTGGGGACTAAAACCGAAAATTGTGAACATTCCTAAGAATTGAAACTTCTTCGCACATACCATCGTCTTGAACATCATCGAATTCGCTGCCTAGCCGACGCGACTAAAGTATTTTCAGTTTGCGACTTTTGTTACTTTTTCTACGTTTACGACACGTATGTGTCGTTTACGACGTTTACAACTTTGCGACAGTCGCAAACCTAAAAAAGTTTGATACAGACCATCTCTGGATATATATGGGAGCTATATCAAAATCTGAACTGATTTCAACCAAAAAAAAAAAATTCTACTGCCTGTGCAAAGTTTCAAGTTCAATTATACTTCCTCTGCATAATTTCACGTAAATCAGAGTAGCACTTTTGCCTCTGTGGGCATATTAGTCCAAATCGGGCGAATGATATATATGGGAGCTATATCTAAATCTGAACCGACTTCAACTAAATTTTGCACAATTAACGATACTATAAAACGTACTCCTTGTGCAAAATATCAATATTTTGATAGTTGCAGTTTTTACGGGACTGATAAAACATTCAGATGTACAAAATTTGAAGAACGTCGGTTCATAAATACGTGAAATATGATCAAATCGGTGATAATTATATATGGCAGCTATATCTAAATCTGAACCGATTTTTTCCAAAATCAATAGCGATTGTCTTCTACCCGAAGAAAGACGTTATGTCAAATTTGAGGACGATCGGACTTAAACTGCGACCTGTACTTTGTGCACAAAATTACATATACAGACAGACGGACGGACAGACAGACAAACAGACAGACGGACATCGCTAAATCGACTCAGAATTTAATTCTAAGCCGATCGGTATACTAAAAGATGGGTCTATGACAATTATTTCTTGGCGTTACATACAAATGCACAAACTTATTATACCCTGTACCACAGTAGTGGTGAAGGGTATAAAAAGCACTAAATGAAAATGCCAGAAAGCACCAAGTTGGTGCTTTTTTTGAAAAGGCACTAAAAATGCAATTTGGTGCTTTTTAGAAATCAAAAAGCACTAAATTTGGTGCTAAAAGCACCAAATTGGCAACAATGTGTGCAACTCTGGCATCGGCAACAATCAGAGAAAACAATCTGAAATCTTACATTTTTAATGTATGAAGAGCTCAAACTGTTATAAATATTTACTTTGTGATAAAGGAAAATAGACCTAATATCGCTACATAATTAGATGAGCAAATGTGATTGTGAATGTAGAATTTTTCATGCAATCCATGATGGAGGGAACATAAGATTCCTCCCTGCCGAACTTTTGGCTGCATGTTCTTATTTCATTGTTACGCATATCATTCTGATGCTGAAAAATGCTATGTGGGATGGCTACATTTCCATATATATATTTTTTACACCCTCCACCATAGGATGGGGGGTATATTAACTTTGTCATTCCGTTTGTAACACATCGAAATATTGCTCTAAGACCCCATAAAATATATATATTCTGGGTCGTGGTGAAATTCTGAGTCGATCTGAGCATGTCCGTCAGTCCGTCCGCCTGAAATAACGCTAACTTCCGAACGAAATAAGCTATCGACTTGAAACTTGGCACAAGTAGTTGTTATTGATGTAGGTCGGATGGTATTGCAAACGGGCCATATCGGTCCACTTTTACGTATAGCCCCCATATAAACGGACCCCGAAATTTGGCTTGCAGACCCTCTAAGAGAAGCAAATTTCATCCGATCCGGCTGAAATTTGGTACATTGTGTTAGTATATGATCTTTAACAACCATGCATGAATTGGTTCATATCAGTCCATAATTATATATAGCCCCATATAGACCGATCCCCAGATTTGACCTCCGGTGCCTTTTGGAGAAGCAAAATTCATCCGATCTGATTGAAATTTGGTACGCGGTTTTACTATATGATATTAAACAACCATGCCAAAAGTGGTCCATATCAGTCCATAATCATGTATAGCCCCCATATAAACCGATCCCGAGATTTGGTTTTGAAACCTCTTGGATGAGCAAATTTCATCCGAGTCAGTTGAAATTTGGTACATTGTGCTAGTATATGGCCGTTAACAGCCATGCCTAACTAGGTCCATATCGGTCTATAGTTATATATAGCCCTCAGATAAATCGATCCCCAATCACACAAAAATTGGTCCATATCAAGTTCATAATTGGCTCCCTACGTACCGTGCAAAAGTCCATTTCGATTCGTAATTATTTGTAGACTTACATACATTTTTGTCTTATATATACCACGTGTGGACTAACTCACAATTTAGAAAACGATTTAAGATACAACAACCCAAGTAATTCGATTGTGTATAACAGTCTTTCGTAGAAGTTTCTACGCAATCCATGGTGGAGGGTACATAAGATTCGGCCTGGCCGAACTTACGGCCGTATATACTTGTTTTTGTTCATTTGTATGTGAAATAATTCTGATGATATTTGCTTTTGGTTTATTCATTCCCAGAAGAGCCACAATCATTTGAATTTTTCAGTGAGGGCGGCATTCGATATTGACATTGTCAACAGGAATGTTTTTACATAATGGCGACTTTGTTTATGGAATTATAGAAATATTTTACGAGGATTTCAGTAAAAAAAATTGACGATTTATTCACAGTTAGTAATGGAATGGAAAACATTTTTGGTACATACAAGAATAACAACAAAGGGAGTTGTTCACAGGCAGTCCAGTTTCCAAGAATGCTCATGTTAAGAATTCAAGGAAATTTCAGACATTTCTAAGTAAATACAAAAGAACTTAATTGTTAAGATACATTTCATAAAAAGTGTACCCAAAGAACTAAGCGAAAGTTCGCTCAGGCCAAATGCCCGACCAGCCAATGCACTGTAATTTTCAACTCAAAAATTTTAACTTAAAGCAGTGATTAATAAAATTATACAAGGAAAACAGCACGTTCTGGTTCTAAAAATGTTATCTTTACATTAATACTTTGGCATTTTTGCCGAATCAAAGAAGAAGAGAAGTGAAGCAAGGATACAATTATGACACATTAAAATTTGACGATAACTTCTATTTTTAAACACTTTTTAACTTTGTGGTCATGATACAAAAAGTCAACAAATAAATAAAGATAAAGATGATTTCATTAATTTTGAAAATATTTTCAGAAATATTAAAGTTAATTTGACCTTAGTTCCAGAAATTTTATTTTCATGGAAAGATACCCATTTTAACTCGAATTATTTAAGTGTAAGGATATTTTTGCAGTGTACTTAATTTTTAAACAAAAATGTGTTAAAAATTAAACGAGAAAAAAAGTTGCCCAGTATGTGTTTTTGGTTGTTTCTTTGTATGTTCCGATTAAACACATAATAGGCTGATCCGGTTTACTTGAAATTTTCTGAGAGCGTAGATCACGATTATGTGGTGAAAAGTACCTCATTTTTTGATATCTGGTCGGGAGGGGGACTTCCCCTTTGTCGACTTTTTTAAAGTACGGTGAAAAAATTAAACCTCCTCGATTCGCATGAAATTTACAGAACACGAGCTTATGAAGTTAAAAAGGGGTACCTGATTTTTTAATTTTTCAACGGGAAGGGGGAGCTTTGCCTCGTCCCACTTTTTGAAAATTGGATCAAAGTTCTCCGCTTGAAATTTTTAGAGAAGGCTGATGGTGACGTTTAGACAAGGATTCGCTATTTTTATTTTTTATTTTTAGATATTTTTCATTTTTAGATATTTGGACAAGGCAGGGGACTTCCCCTTGCCACATATTTTGAAACTGTAAGGATCTTCTTGAAATTTCACGAATGTTTAAGGTTGTAACTGGACAAAACCCTTAAACAAATATAGGTGACATGATTTTCTATATATGGTCGAAGAGTCACATCTTCTCATTGCTCGATTTTTTGATAACAGAAAGTTTTCCAAATTCCTTGAAATTTGCAGGATGCTCTCTAGATGAAAGGCACTTAATTTTTTGACAATTTTTTTGATATGATTAATGAGAAATGGGTGAAGGGTTAGGGGTAAAGACAAAACTAGTCATGTACTGCAGGGTCACAATTTGGTCCTCAAAATAATACCAGATTTGCAAATCGTAGTGGATTACTCACTGGCGACACCGTTTTTAGATAACAAGTTTGAAACTCTAATTCTCAAGACTAATGCTTAAACGCTATATAGATTTCTACACCGATAGTTCCAACTTGGATGGACAAGTGGGATTCGGAGTATATTTAAAAGACCGGGAACTTCGAATCACAGCAGTAATAAAGTAAATTGACTGAAAAGTAATATTCCAACAAATTTTGGCATTAATATATACTCAGACAGTCAACACACACAGAGAAGAGAAGAGAATGGTTGGAATTTGGTTGTTCTTATGAACATTCTATATTTAGAAATTATTAGAATTTTCTGTATTTACATATATTTATTCATAACTGTTACCATTTGATGAGATTTTCAACAGATTTTCTTTTGTGCCACAACATAAATGGTAGTAGTAACCAAATTTACCTCCTTTGAATAATTTTGATTTGATGATTAACTATCATTTAGTAACCACCATTGTCATATATTATTCATAGCCGAATATCATTTAAAATATTTATAAAATGGCATTTGTTTTTTTTTTTAAGAAGAATAAAGAATTTTATTTAAAAAATTTAAATAAAGGCAACGAAAACAAAAACAGTCTCTACCAGAGGTGTGCGCGTGACACGCGTGAACAAAATCCAAAGCAACTGTCGTGAATGTGTGTGAATGGGATAAAAATAAATATGTCGTGCGTGAGAAATAAAATCGATGCAAAATCACGCTCACGAAAAAAATCAGGATATAATTCATACTTGTATGTTAACCCTTTCACTAACGACGTCAATTTAGAAGGACATTCACAAAACACACCAAATTCAATTTTTCCACTTAGTTTCGATTTACTTTTCGATGTTATTTTAAAGTAGAGGCTTTTATCTAAATAAGCTATAAATATTATCCATATTGGTGAGGTCTAAAATACATTTGTATAAACTTCTTTAATTGAAGTAATTGCGGTAGGTTTTCAAAATTAAAATTTTTGTTCCACATGCTGTTAGTACAAGTAAAAACAGAAGCAAAATAAAAGATTTTAACATTAAGTTTATTTCGGTATTGAAAGGGTTAACTGAAATTAATTTAGCTCTCGAACTATATTCTATTTTTATACCCTCCATCATAGGATGGGGGTATATTAACTTTGTCATGCCGTTTGTAACACATCGAAATATTGCTCTAAGACCCCATAAAGTATATATATTCTGGGTCGTGGTGAAATTCTGAGTCGATCTAAGCATGTCCGTCCGTCCGTCCGTCTGTTGAAATCACGCTAACTTCCGAACGAAACAAGCTATCGACTTGAAACTTGGCACAAGTAGTTGTTATCGATGTAGGTCGGATGGTATTGAAAATGGTTCACTTTTACGTATAGCCCCCATATAAAGGGACCCTCAGATTTGGCTTGTGGAGCCTCTAAAAGAAGCATATTTCATCCGATCCGGCTGAAATTTGGTATATGGTGTTGGTATATGGTCTCTAACAACCATGCAAAAATTGGTCCACATCGGTCCATAATTATATATAGCCCCCATATAAACCGGTCCCCAGATTTGGCTTGTGGAGCCTCTAACAGAAGCCTATTTCATCCGATCCGGCTGAAATTTGGTATATGGTGTTGGTATATGGTCTCTAAAACCATGCAAAAATTGGTTCACATCGGTCCATAATTATATATAGCACCCATATAAACCGGTCCCCAGATTTGGCTAGTGGAGCCTCTAAGAGAAGCATATTTCATCCGATCCGGCTGAAATTTGGTACATGGTGTTGGTATATGGTCTCTAACAATCATGCAAAAATTGGTCCACATTAGTCCATAATTATATATAGCCCCCATATAAACCGATCCCCAGATTTTGGCTTGCGGAGCCTCAAAGAGAAGCAAATTTCATCCGATCCGCCTGAAATTTGGTACATGATGTTGGTATATGGTCTCTAACAACCGTGCAAAAATTGGTCCACATCGGTCCAACCCGATCCCCAAATTTGGGTTGCGGAGCCTCAAAGAGAAGCAAATTTTATCCGATCCGCCTGAAATTTGGTACATGATATTGGTATATGGTCTCTAACAACCGTGCAAAAAATGGTCCACATCGGTTCATAATTATATATAGCCCCCATATAAACCGATCCCCAGATTTGGCTTTCGAAGTCTCCAAGAGAAGCAAATTTCATCCAATCCGGTTGTAATTTGGAACATGGTCGATATCGCTCCATAAATATATATAGCCTCCATACAAAATGTTCTCCAGATTTGACCTCCGGAGCCTCTTGGAGGAGCAAAATTCATCCGATCCGGTTCAAAGTAGGAACGTGGTGTTAGTATATGGTCGCTAACAACCATACCAAAATTGGTCCAATCACACAAAAATTGGTCCATATCGGTTCATAATCATGGTTGCCACTAGAGCCAAAAATAATCTACCAAATTTTATTTCTATAGAAAATGTTGTCAAAATTTTATTTCTAGAGAAAATTTTGTTAAAATTTTATTCGGTTCATAATAAAATTTTCATCATTGTCAAAATTTTATTTCTATAGAAAATTTTGTCAAAATTTTATTGCTATAGATAATTTTGTTCAAATTTTATTCGGTTCATAATCATAGTTGCCACTCAAGCCAAAAATAATCGACCAAGATTTTATTTCTATAGAAAATTTTGTCAAAAGTTTATTTCTACAGAAAATTTTGTTAAAATTTTATTTCTGTAGAAATTTTTGTCAAAATTTTCTTTCTATAGAAAATGTTGTCAAAATTTTTATTTCTATAGAAAATTTTGTGAAAATTTTATTTCCATAGAAAATTTTTTAATATTTTCTTTCTGTAGAAAATTGTGTCAAAATTTTATGTCTACTTTGCCAAACTGAATTATATACGTATTGGATCGATATTTTTTGATTTAATATATACCACGTATGGACTTACATACAATTTAGAAGATGGTGTTAGGAGGTTTTAAGATACCTTGCCATCGGCAAGCGTTACCGCAACTTAAGTAATTCGATTATGGATGGCAGTGTTTAGAAGAAGTTTCTACGCAATCCATGATGGAGGGTACATAAGCTTCGGCCTGGCCGAACTTACGGCCGTATATACTTGTTTTAATTTTGTTACCTTTACTGATTTCCGTTTGGAAAATGTCGTGAGTCTCGTGTATTTATCGTGAATCAAGCGTGAGTGTGAGTCTTTTAAAGTAGTTCGTGCGTGAGTACTGGTTTTCATTTCGTGAATGTGCGTGAGTGGGGTTGGCTACCACACATAACGTGCATGAGCGTGTGTGAATAAACATTTTGCTTCTTGATTGTGCGTGAGTGTGAATACAATTTCAGTCACGCGCACACCTCTAGTCTGTACCCAACTGCCGATATAGGCTCTTTATCTTTACAATTGTTTTGAACATCACAAATAAAACAGCCTCCCTATAGGAATTTCTCGAACTCACTCAAAATCAAACTAACTTTCTACTAACTAATTTGAGGCGACTTTTAGCTAACTCAATATTAATGCAGTCTTGAGTCAGTTGATTTTTTCCAAAACTCACTTTTTCTCGATCAGCAATGATATACCTTTTCGCTCACCCTAAGCTGATGCATATTTTAGTGAAGTAAAGTCATGGAAACAATTCAAATAAACAAACAAAAAATATGTATTGACTTCTATAACTGTCAATTTGGATTTGGTTTTTTATATTTGTTTCAATTTAGCTTGTAATTTCAGAGAACTTTTGTAATTTTTTGTCATGGATAGTGGTAAGTAACATATAAATGCATAATTAAAATGCAATTTAATAATTAAACTTTCCTTTTTTCCACTAACACAGAACCCATCATTATCAGTGACGGAATAAATGGAAACTTCGAATAAAAGTATTAAATGGCTGTTTGAGGACGAAGACATTAGGAAATACACTTAAGCCTTTTGGACTTCCCTGACGAATGCCATTTTCATTCAGTGTGCGTCATTACAAAAGTAGGTACAAATTCCTCTGAGTTAAACGAGAACATTAAGACAACACTCAAACTCAAGACAAGATTAACTAAACTAATATTACCCGAATTTTTATTTACGTTATATTTTATTAATTGTAAAATAATTTTAAAAAATCTGAATTGTTATTATTTTTTAATAATAATTATAAATGAATTAAAAATAATAAAACAAAAACAAAATATTTTATTATCCACAAAGAGCTCGCCATAAACTAATCAGTTAGGAGCTAACTCATAGTATGCTCATATATTATCAGCCTAAAGCTAACTCACTTTAAGCTGAGTGAGGACTGACTCGTTCTAATGACAACACGTGTTAAAACTGAATAGGATTTTACATGGGAAATGCGTTAGGTTTTGAGTCACCTGTGACTCAGTTATGACTAACAATTTATTAACTTAAAGTCACCTCAATTTCCTACAGGGCTCTAGAAGCCGAACAAGTGGAAATATATTTTAATTTATTGTGTGCTCACTCATACAATTATGTACTTGTCAATTTTTTTTCTTCGAAGCGAAGAAACAAGCAAAGTATTGAGCAGTGTATTTATTGTGTGTGTATTTATACCAGATGATTAATATGAACATGGACCCGTATACGTAATTCTTATGGAATTGCGTATACGCATGGGTGGCCGTAAGTGAAAAACAACACAGAAAAAACAATTGGAAGGTGTTCCACAAATATTTCTTTTGAAGTTCATCTCTTGATCTTGATTTTGATTTTTTTTATACTTCCATGATTTTTTTCTACTCCCGATGATGTTCTTTTGGACAATTCTTAGAATATATGCGCAAATGTCGAAAAAAGAATAAAAAAATGAAAATCAAATTACAAATTTTCACCCCGAGTGGTTCTGAACTTTTTCACTTCTAGGGAAATATTTGTGAGAAGGTTTCGACAATTATGAGAAATTTTAAAATTTTTGTTCAAAAATACATTCTTACAAATATGTGTGCCGAAAATAACAAAATTTTAAATACAGTAGGGGACAAAATTGTTCACGAACTTATAGAGAAAATATTAATGTAACAAATATTCATTAAAGATAGTGGCTTGGCAACTCTAATACTTTGTTTATGGTCAAGGGACTAGTTAGTGATAATATGTCATCTTTCGTTTCGAAATTTACTCTTTGTCTAGTTTTATATTCATGTAACAATTTCAATGAACTTAAATTGTTGTTTGTGGATTTGATTAAGAAAGTAAGTAAAATAATTACACTAGTTTACAAAAAAAAAAAATCATGTACACTTGATGAAAATAAACTTTTCTTATGTATTTTGAACGGCTTTTTTATGGAACAGTTTTTAAGATATCCCGTATTTTTAAATTTTCGCTCTTTTTTCACTAAACCCAATATATCTCGAGTTAAAAATGTCCGATTATAAAGTTGTTTGCACGAAAGGTAATAAGTTGACGAATAATTGTGCAAATATGAGCCAATCACCCACACAAAATTTTCTCTCGGCCACAGAGAAATGCATTTTTGTGTGGGTGAGTGACTCATATTTGAATGATGTGAAATCATCATTCAATTGCTTATAACTTTGTCATTTTTCGGTCGTTTTCCGTCTTCTAGTTGGTCTTATTACTTACGTTAGAGTATCGACCATGAAGAGATTTTTTAAATGGTTTATACTTTTCTGGTGGAAAAGGTCCATTGTAAAATACGATTTTTTTTGTACATTTTGAGAGTAAACTAGACGATTTCTTCTTATCTATTTAGTTTATTTTTGCGATGGGAAAAGCCAAGGGAACTTTTTTGGAATTAATTTGGAAATTATTGGTAATCCGGCAGATCGACCAAAAAAATCTTTCTCCGGCTGATAGACGCTAAGATAAGCGATTGCTCGTTACCGGTGCAGTAAATACACCTGTAATTTAAACGTGAGTACCAAAATTGTTCGTAGAAGCTTGAAAGCCACCCAGCAGCGGAAATAGGCGTACAGCAGGCGTTTTATAATGCCTCCTTACACATGCAGTAGGCATGCAAAGCACATACGTACTCGCCTTCAGATTTACACGCAAATGCAGGCATTTAATAAGGCATACAAAAGTGTCATTTTGGAATGTGCTCATTTGGAATGTGTGGGTCTCATTCTTGCTTGTCCTGAGTTCTACTCACTCATCCATCGCCTGTTATAATAAGTTGATGCTAAAACCTCCACATATGCTAATGTCTATTTATAGAACAAACAACAGCACACTTGCATTCTTCTAGTAGTCATGATATTATGGCTGCTCTGAGAAAGCAAGTTTATATGTGATGAGACTTTACTGAGAGTAATTTGAAGAGAAAAAGACAACATCATACTTGCATTCTACGTTTAGTCATGAGCAGTCATTACTCTTAGCATGCAAGTTTACATGTGATGGACTCGTACTTAAAGTATTTTTAAGAACTTAACATTTTTCATGGGGTTTGTATCTATTCAAATTCTACACAGAGAAAATGCTTGCCGGGTCCCAAAAATTTTATCTTTACACTAATGATTTTGGTTTGATTCCGACGCTGAGAAGCGGAGAATTCAAGTAAGGATACGTTCAAAACATGATTCTCTTTAAATTTGAATTTTGCGTACTTGACAATTCTTCTTTATAAGTACAGACTCGAATTCAAGTAGAAATTTTGCTATGTTTTAAGTAAAATACGTCTTTAAAATAAAGTTTTGAAACACATTTCCTATATTTGAACTTATTTTTCCTTGTAATCAAAATACAAAAAGTCAACAAATTTAGAGGCGATTTCATTAATTTTGAAGAATTTTTCTGAATTAGTAAAACTAGTTGGCCTTTGTCAAATAAAAGTTTGTTTAATGTAAAGATACCCATTTTAAAGTCGAATCACTTAATTATAACAAAACGATTTCATTGACAGGTTTATCGACTTTTTGAGTAAGTAAGGAAAGTAAGGAAAACAAGTAAGGAAAGTCTAAAGTCGGGCGGGGCAGACTATATTATACCCTTCACCACTTTGTAAGTCCACATTTCCGATACCATATCATATCCGTCCAATGTATTGGATACTATATGAATCCATACACATATATTATGTATATCTGAGCAGATCTGTACAGAGTTCTGCAATATTTATAGATTTTACATTTAAGTCGGCTAATGCGCTGAGGTGGAACACAATGTTAGTAAAAAACAAGTAAGGAAAGTCTAAAGTCGGGCGGGGCCGACTATATTATACACTTCACCACTTTGTAAGTCCACATTTTCGATACCATATCAAATCCGTCCAATGTGTTGGATGCTATATGAATCCATACCCATATATTCTGTATATCTGAGCAGATCTGTACAGAGTTCTGCAATACTTATAGATTTTACATTTAAGTCGGCTAATGCGCTGAGGTGGAACACAATGTTAGTAAAAAAACAAGTATATACAGCAGTAAATTCGGCCTGGCCGAATTTTAAATACCCACCACCATGAATCAAGTATAATTGTTTACTATGACAACTCTTCGTCGTAGTGGGTTACTTGATAATATATAGAATTGTAGGGGGTTTGATGACAAATCTTCTCCCAAACGAGCCAGCTCCCGAAGACAAACTTTAAAGATACTACCTATAGAGACCAGATAAGATTCTGGATTTATGAGAACCAAATTTGTTTGAGTTTTAGAGAAAACATAAACATATCGTGTATATGTTGAAATCACGCCTTGATTTAAAAGCTTAAATCTGTAGATTTTTCCGCATTTATTTAAATACGATGAGTAAAATCTGGAACTTTTACTTTCGGTTTGAAGCAATTTTCATGATCAGTGCGCCTGCTATACCCTGAAAGAAGTGTTTTCTTTTTTGAGAAACGTAATTTCAGACAAGCAAAGTTTTCTTTTGACACAAATTTTAGAGACAATCGTTGAATAAACGAAAACACTTTATAAGAAAATGAAATTTCGTTTGTCTAAAATTTTATTATAGATTACTAATTTCCAGCAAATCGGATAAAAACTATATGGGGGTTATACCAAAAAATGGACCGATATACCTCAATTTCGGCACTCTTATTTGTGGTCTAAAAATACCTCTAGATTTCGAATTTCAGGCAAATCATGTAATAAATACAGTTTATTGTAGCTCAAGAATTTCAGGCAAAGCGGATGGTAAATATAGTTTCTTGAAACCCAAGAAACAACATGGGAGATCGGTCTATATGGGGACTATATCAAAAAATGGACCGATGGGCATCATTTTCGGCACACCTTTTTATGGTCCCAAAAGAACTCTAGATTTTCGATTTCAGGAAAATCGGATAGAAAATATAGTTTCTAGAAGCCCAAGAAGCAAAATCGGGAAATCAGTCTCTATGGGGTCTATATCAAAACATGGACCGATGATCACCATTTTCGGCACACCTTTTTATGGTCCCCAAATACCTCTAGATTTCCAATTTCAGGCAAATCGGATGGTAAATGTAGTTTCTAGAAGCCCTAAAAGCAAAATCGGGATATCGGTCTATATTGGGGCTATACCAAACATGGACCGATGAGCACTATTTTTGCACACCTTTTTGTGGTCCGCAAATACTTCTATATTTCAAATTTCAGGCAAATTTGATAAAAACTACGGCTTTTATAGGCCAAAGACTCCAAATCGGGAGGTTGGTTTATATGGGGGCTTTATCAAAACATTAACCAATGCGGACCATTGTCGACATACCTCTTTATGGTCCCAAAATACCTTTAGATTTTCAATTTCATACAAATCGGATAGAAAATATTGTTTCTAGACGCGTAAGGAGCAAAATCGGGAGATCGGTCTATATGGGGGCTATACCAAAACATGGACCGATATGGACCATTTTCGACACACCTCTTTATAGTCCCACAATACCTATAGATTTCCAATTTCAGGCATATCGGATGGTAAATATAGTTTCTAGACGTCCAAGAAGCAAAATCGGGAGATCGGTCTATATGGGGGCTATATCAAAACATGGACCGATACGAACAATTTTCGACACACCTCCTTATGGTCCTAAAATACCTCTAGATTTTCAATTTCAGACAAGTCGGATAGAAAATACGGATTCTAGACGCCTAAGAAGCAAAATCGGGAGATCGGTCTATATGGGGGCTATACTAAAACATGGACCGATACGGACCATTTTCGACACACCTCTTTATGGTCCCAAAATACCTCTAGATTTCTAACTTCAGGCAAATCTGATAAAAACTATGGTTTTTATAGGCCCAAGACCCCAAATCGGGAGGTCGGTTTATATGGGGACTATATCAAAACTTGGACCGATAAAGCCCATCTTCGAACTTGATCTGCCTGCAAACAAAAAACTAATCTGTGCCAAATTTCGGGACGATAGCGCCATTATTGAAGGCTGTAGCGTGATTACAACAGACAGACAGACAGACAGACAGACGGACAGACGGACAGACGGACATGCTTATATCGTCTTAGAATTTCTCCCTGATCAAGAATATATATACTTTATATAGTCGGAAATCCATATTTCGATGTGTTACAAACGGAATGACAAACTTATTATACCCCCGTCACCATTTTATGGTGGTGGGTATAACAAGTAAGGAAAGTCTAAAGTCGGGCGGGGCCGACTATTTTATACCCTTCACCACTTTGTAAGTCCACATTTTCCATACCATATCAAATCCGTTCAATGTGTTTGATGCTATATGAATCCATACACATATATTCTGTATATCTGCGCAGATCTGTACAGATCTGTACAGATCTAAATCTGAACCGATTTCAACCAAATTTGGCACGCATAGTTAGAATGCTACTTCTACTCCCTGTGCAAAATTTCAACAAAATCGGAGTTAAAACTTGGCCTCTGTGGTCATATGAGTGTAAATCGGGCGAAAGCTATATATGGGAGATATATCCAAATCTGAACCGATTTCAACCAAATTTGGCACGCATAGTTGCAATGCTAATTCTACTCCCTATGCAAAATTTCAACTAAATCGGAGTTAAAAATTGTCCTGTGTGGTCATATGAGTGTAAATCGGGCGAAAGCTATATATGGGAGATATATCTAAATCTGAACCGATTTCAACCAAATTTGGCACGCATGACTACAATGCTAATTCTACTCCCTGTGCAAAATTTCAACTAAATCGGAGTTAAAAATTGGCCTCTGTGGTCATATGAGTGTAAATCGGGCGAAAGCTATATATGGGAGATATATCCAAATCTGAACTGATTTCAACCAAATTTGGCACGCATAGTTACAATGCTAATTCTACTCCCTATGCAAAATTTCAACTAAATCGGAGCAAAAAATTGGACTCTGTGGGCAAATGAGTGTAAATCGGGTGAAAGCTATATATGGGACCTATATCTAAATCTGAACCGATTTGGCTGATATTTTGCAAGCTTTTCGAGACACATAAAATATTCGGATGTACGGAATTTGAGGAAGATCGGTTGATATACACGCCAATTATGACCAGATCGGTGAAAAATATATATGGCAGCTATACCTAAATCTGAACCGATTTTTTCCAAAATCAATAGGGATCGTCTTTGAGCCGAAACAGGACCCTATACCAAATTTTAGGACAATCGGACTAAAACTGCGAGCTGTACTTTGCACACAAAAATACATCAACAGACAGACAGACAGACAGACAGACAGACAGACGGACAGACAGACAGACGGACATCGCTAAATCGATTCAGAATTTAATTCTAGGCCGATCCGTATACTAAAAGGTTGGTCTATGATTACTCCTTCTTGGCGTTCCATACAAATGCACAAACTTATTATACCCTGTACCACAGTAGTGGTGAAGGATATAAATATGGGAAACATTTAAATCTGGAGCAATTTTAAGAAAACTTCGCAAAAGTTTATTTATGATTTATCGCTCGATATATATGCATTAGAAGTTTAGGAAAATTAGAGTCATTTTTACAACTTTTCGACTAAGCAGTGGCGATTTGACAAGGAAAATGTTGGTATTTTGACCATTTTTGTCGAAATCAGAAAAACATATATATGGGAGCTATATCTAAATCTGAACCGATTTCAACCAAATTTGGCACGCATAGCTACAATGCTAATTCTACTCCCTGTGTAAAATTTCAACTAAATCGGAGTTAAAAATTGGCCTCTACGGTCATATGAGTGTAAATCGGACGAAAGCTATATATGGGAGATATATCAAAATCTGAACCGATTTCAACCAAATTTGGCACGCATATTTACAATGCTAATTCTACTCCCTGTGCAAAATTTCAACTAAATCGGAGTTAAAAAATGGTCTCTGTGGTCATATGAGTGTAAATCGGGCGAAAGCTATATATGGGAGCTATATCTAAATCTGAACCGATTTTAACCAAATGTGGCACGCATAGCTACAATGCTAATTATACTCCCTGTGCAAAATTTCAACTAAATCGGAGTAAAAGATTGGCCTCTGTGGTCATTTGAGTGTAAATCGGGCGAAAGCTATATATGGGAGCTATATCTAAATCTGAACCGCTTTCAACCAAATTTGACACGCATAGCTACAATGCTAATTCTACTCCCTGTGCAAAATTTCAACTAAATCGGAGCAAAAAATTGGCCATTGTGGGCAAATGAGTGTAAATCGTGCGAAAGCTATATATGGGAGCTATATCTAAATCTGAACCGATTTGGCTGATATTTTGCAAGTTTTTCGAAACTCATAAAATATTCGGATGTACGGAATTTGAGGAAGATCGGTTGATATACACGCCAATTATGACCAGATCGGTGAAAAATATATATGGCAGCTATATCTAAATCTGAACCGATTTTTTCCAAAATCAATAGGGATCGTCTTTGAGCCGAATCAGGACCCTTTACCAAATTTTAGGACAATCGGACTAAAACTGCGAGCTGTACTTTGCACACAAAAATACATCAACAGACGGACAGACAGACGGACAGACAGACAGACAGACAGACAGACGGATATCGCTAAATCGACTCAGAATTTAATTCTAAGACGATCGGTATACTAAACGATGGGTCTCAAACTTTTCCTTCTTGGCGTTACATACAAATGCACAAACTTATTATACCCTGTACCACAGTAGTGGTGAAGGGTATAAATATAGGAAACATTTAAATATGAACCAATTTTGAGGCAACTTCGCAAAAGTGTATTTATGATTTATCGGTCGATAGATGTGTAATAGAGTAGTAGGAAAATTTGAGTCATTTTGATAAGTTTTCGACTTAGCAGTGGCGATTTGATAAGGAAAATGTAGGTATTTCGGCCAGTTTTGCCTAAATCGGAAAAACATATATATGGAATCTATATCGAAATCTGAACCGATTGCAATCAAATTTCACATGCATAGTTACTATGTTGAATCTACTCCCTGTGCAAAATTTCACGTAAATCGGATAACAACTTTGACCTCTGTGGTCATATGACGGAAAATCGGGCGAAAGATATATATGGGAGCTGAACCGATTTCAACCAAAATAATCACGCATATGCAGAACCTTAATTCTACTGCCTGTGCAAAGTTTCAAGTTCAATTATACTTCCTCTGCAAATTTTCACGTAAATCAGAGTAGCACTTTTGCCTCTGTGGGCATATTAGTCCAAATCGGGCGAATGATATATATGGGAGCTATATCTAAATCTGAACCGACTTCAACTAAATTTTGCACAATTAACGATACTATAAAACGTACTCCTTGTGCAAAATTTCAAGCAACTCAGGGCAAAACTCTGGCTTTTGAGGCCATATAAATCCAAATCGGAAGAAAGATATATATGGGAACTATATCTAAATCGGAACCGATTTCAACCAAAATAAACACGCATATGCAGAACCTTAATTCTAATGCCTGTGCAAAGTTTCAAGTTCAATTCTACTCCCTCTGCAAAATTTCACGTAAATCGGAGTAGCACTTTTGCCTCTGTGGGCATATTAGTCTAAATCGGGCGAATGCTATATATGGGAGCTATATCTAAATCGGAACCGATTTTAACCAAATTAAGCATACTTAACGATACTATCAAACGTACTCGTTGTGCAAAATTTGAAGCAAGTCAGGGCAAAACTCTGGCTTTTGGGGCCATATAAGTCCAAATCGGTCAAAAGATATATATGGCAGCTATATCTAACTCTGAACCGATTTCAACTAAATTTGGCACAATTAACGAAACTATTAAACGTACTCCTTGTACAAAATTTGAATCAAATCAGGCCAAAACTCTGGCTTTTGAAGCCATATAAGTCAAAATCGGACGAAAGATATATAGGGGAGCTATATCTAAATCTGAACCGATTTCAACTAAATTTGGCACAATTAACGATACTATTAAACGTACTCGTTGTGCAAAATTTGAAGCAAATCAGGGCAAACCTCTCGCTATTTGGGCCATATAAGTCCAAATCGGACGAAAGATATATATGGGAGCTATATATAAATCTGAACCGATTTAGCTGATATTTGGCAGTTTTTACGGGACTGACAAAACATTCAGATGTACAAAATTTGAAGAACGTCGGTTCATAAATACGTGAATTATGATCAAATCGGTGATAACTATGTATGACAGCTATATCTAAATCTGAACCGACTTTTCCAAAATCAATAGCGATTGTCTTCTACCCGAAGAAAGACGTTATGTCAAATTTGAAGATGATCGGACTTAAACTGCGACCTGTACTTTGTGCACAAAATTACATATACAGACAGAAGGACGGACGGACAGACAGACAGACGGACATCGCTAAATCGACTCAGAATTTAATTCTAAGCCGATCGGTATACCAAAAATGGGTCTATGACAATTATTTCTTAGCGTTACATACAAATGCACAAACTTATTATACCCTGTACCACAGCAGTGGTGAAGGGTATAGGTTAGGTTAGGTTAAAGTGGCAGCCCGATTAAGATTCAGGCTCACTTAGACTATTCAGTCCATTGTGATACCACATTAACTAAAAGTACCTATTACATATGGGCACTTCTAGTTTTAACCGCTGAACCTTCTTGATTATTTTTCTTTGTTGAACCAACCAGATTGTTCCAAAAACATTAGCAGACTGCTTAAGTTAACGTTTTCCAGATCCGCTAGTAATCTGAAGCTATATGCTCCTAAAAGTTGCTTGCGCTTTACACAAAATGCAGGACACTCACACAAGAGGTGTTTAATTGATTCTTTTTCCTCCGCATCATGACAGCTCATACAATAGTCATTATACTTCGCGCCAATAGTTTTTGCAAAATCGCCTATCAGGCAGCGACCCGTTATAGCAGATATCAGGAGTGATATCTGACGTCTCGAGAACATTAGCATATCTAGTGTGCGGTTTAAGTTTAAATGGGGCCATATTTGCTTGGTGTCGTTACAACCCTTGCAATTCTCCCATCGAACATTTGCCATCCTAACAGCCTTCTCACGCAGCATGAGCTTGCAGGTAGCTAGGGGCATACCAACAAATTCCAGTTCCCCTGGAATATGTAAGGTAGTCCCTAGCCTTGCCAACTCATCCGCTTCGCAGTTCCCCGGTATGTTCCTATGGCCAGGCACCCATATTAGGTGAATATTGTACTGCTCAGCCATCTCATTGAGAGATTTGCGGCAGTCGATGGCCGTTTTCGAGTTGAGGAACACAGAGTCCAAGGATTTTAATGCAGGTTGACTGTCTGAGTATATATTAATGCCAATATTTGTTGGAACATTACTTCTCAGCCAATTCGCCACCTCTCTTATTGCTAATATTTCAGCCTGAAAAACACTACAGTAATTAGGTAATCTTTTCGCTATTCGAATTTCCAGATCTTTAGAATATACTCCGAACCCAACTTGTCCATTCAATTTGGAGCCATCAGTATAGAAATCTATATATCTTTTATTCCCCGGGGTCTGTGTACACCACTCCTCACTGTTGGGAATTAGAGTTTCAAACTTTTTGTCGAAAAGTGGTTTTGCCAGGGTATAATCCACTACGTTAGGCACATCTGGCATTATTTTGAGGACCGAACTATGACCGTACATTTTTTCCGACCACAGCGATAGCTCGCGCAACCGCACAGTCGTTGTTGCAGCTGACTGTTTGGCCAAAATGTCTAAAGGCAATAGATGTAGCATGACATTAAGGGAGTCTGTTCCTGTCTTACTAAATGCGCCTGAGATACATAAGCTCGCCATACGCTGAACTTTATCTAAACAAGTCGGTTTCTGAAGTGCCGGCCACCAGACTACAACACCATATAGCATTATAGGTCTAACTACTGCAGTGTATAGCCAATGCACAATTTTTGGTTTTAGTCCCCACTTTTTCCCTATTGCCTTTTTGCACGAGTACAAAGCTACCGTGGCTTTTCTCGCCCTCTCTTCAATATTAAGCCTAAAATTCAGCTTCCTGTCCAAAATAACGCCAAGGTATTTTGCACACTCACCAAAGGGAATTTCAGTACCCCCTAAGGAAATGGGCCTAACCGTGGGAGTTTTACGATCTTTGCAGTACATGACTAGTTCTGTCTTTGCTGGATTTACACCAAGACCATTATCTTTCGCCCATTTCTCAGTCATCCGGAGAGCTCTCTGTATAATATCTCTGATTGTGGATGGGAATTTTCCCCTGACTGCTAGCGCCACATCATCTGCGTATGCCACCACTTTTATCCTTTCTTTTTCTAGGGAAACCAGAAGGTTGTTTATAGCAACATTCCAAAGAAGAGGTGATAGAACTCCTCCTTGGGGAGTGCCTCTGTTCACATACCTTTGTATGTTTGTTGCCCTAGTGTGGCTAAAATACGTCTCTTTATTAGAAGTTCGTCTAACAGCCTAACTATACCTGGATCAACATTCAGAGTTGTCAGTCCATTTAATATCGAGCTCGGATGGACATTATTGAACGCCCCTTCGATGTCTAGAAACGCCACGATTGTGTATTCTTTGACAGATAGTGAGCTTTCAATAAAGCTGACTAGTTCATGCAATGCGGTCTCAGTAGACCTGCCCTTCGAGTATGCATGCTGTCGTTTCGAGAGCAAACTTGAATCCACGCTAGTTCTAAGATACATGTCTATCATCCTCTCCAGGGTCTTAAGTAGGAATGAGGATAAGCTGATTGGTCGGAAATCCTTCGCACACGAGTGAGAGGCTTTTCCTGCTTTAGGTATGAAGACAACTTTTGTTTCCCTCCACTTTTCTGGAATATATGCTAAGTTTACACATCGTTTATATATCACCGTCAACCAGGGGATAACTCTTTCAGCCACTGCCTGTAACTCCGCCGGAGTAATTCCATCAGGTCCGGGGGATTTGAATGGTCCAAAGCTATTTAAAGCCCATTTTATTCTAGATTCCGACACAATTTCCTCGATAGGAAATGATCGCTGAGCCTCTGTTACACCGCCGGAACATGGTTCAACCGTCTGATTTCCAGGGAAGTGTGTGTCCAAAAGTACCTCCAACGTCTCCTCACTGGACGTTGTCCAATTTCCCTCCGATGTTTTAATGAAACCTGGAGCGGTGTTAGTGGATGCTAGTACCTTCCGTAGTCTGGAAGCCTCTGACGTATTCTCAATACTGCTACAGTAATCATCCCAAGAGTTTTGTTGAGACCTTCTCAGTTCTCGTTTATATTCTCTCAGATTCATCTTGTAAGTGTCCCAATCCTCCGGAGCTCTTGTGGACTTTGCTTTGTTAAAGAGCTTCCTGCAGGATTTCCTCATATTACTTAACTCCGTAGTCCACCATGGCGGCCGATTTTTTCCCCTTGGCTTTCCTCTAGGGCAAGCAGCTTTCAGTGAAATGTTGAAGGCCTTAGTAATCCGCTCCACTGCGTGTTCGATATCTTGCACAGTGCTCATATTTGTCTCCGGCATTTCCGGTATCATCGAATTGAACGATTCCCTATACCTATTCCAATCAGCTTTCCTAACATTTGGCGGAAATATGGTCTTTGAAGTACGAACAGCCAATCTGAAACTGATGTAGCGATGATCTGAGAAGCTATGTTCCCTCAAAACTTGCCACTCAGATATCTTATCATTCAGTTCCGGAGAGGTCAGCGTTACGTCCAAAACCTCTTGTCTGTTCCTGGTGACGAAGGTTGGTGCATCTCCCTTATTGCAAACTACCAGGTTAGTACGCAAAATAAACTCTATTAGCGACTCTCCCCTTGCATTAGTATCACTACTTCCCCAAATACTATGATGTGCATTTGCATCGCATCCCATAATGAGTTTTGTCTTTGTTTTTAGTGACTCCTCAACTAAGGTCTTAACGGCACAGGGTGGCATCTCCCTATCATGTCCCATGTAGACCGAAGATACCCAATATTTGCATGTGGATATCTCTAGACTGGCTAGGTTAGGTTAGGTTAGGTTATGTGGCAGCCAGATGTATCAGGCTCACTTAGACTATTCAGTCCATTGTGATACCACAGTGGTGAACTTCTCTCTTATCACTGAGTGCTGCCCGATTCCATGTTAAGCTCAATGACAAGGGACCTCCTTTTTATAGCCGAGTCCGAACGGCGTTCCACATTCCAGTGAAACCACTTAGAGAAGCTTTGAAACCCTCAGAAATGTCACCAGCATTACTGAGGAGGGATAATCCACCGCTGAAAAATTTCTTGGTGTTCGGTCGTAGCAGGAATCGAACCCACGACCTTGTGTATGCAAGGCGGGCATGCTAACCATTGCACCACGGTGGCTCCCTGGCTACGACAGTGTCTGCATTGCTCAATGAAGGAAGCAGAAACAAGTTTAGTTCGTTTTTAGCAATTATACATGCTCGATTTATATCGGTACCGGTATTATGCAAAAGTTTGAAACCCGGAGTGCTTAATTCACAGATCTTGTTCTTATATATGTATGGTTCTTGAATAAGAACTATATCTATGTCTCCTTTCATCAGGAGAACTTTTAAGGCAGCACAAGCGGCCTTACAATGGTGAAGATTTATCTGGAGGAACCGTAGAACCATCCAAATTTTCAACCACCGTCACATCAGCCGCTTCAATTGAGTCATCAAGGGCTTCCTCTTCACAGATCTCGGTGACTCTCGCAACAATCCGCGGTTCAGTTTTGGTGAGGCTTGAGCCTGTAGAAACTTCCCGCATATGATTTTCGCCATAGTCTGCAGGTTTTATGTCTCCTTCGGCTTCGCGAGGAGATTTTTCCACTGCTGGCTCTACCGGAGGCTTGTCCGTTTCGGAATCCTTTGGCTGATCGCTTTTGTATACCTTCATATGGATATCATGAAAGCCATAACTTACGCGTCCTTGGGTCTGGGCTAGATGTGGCAGCGACTCTATGTTTAATATAAACACCGCATGTCGTCTTGGTCCATCCACCTCATCCAAACGACCAACCTTCCAATCGGCGGTTGGAAGATCTGGGTTACATTCTTTTAGTCTCTCTAGTATTGACTCAGGATCAGGAGGGTTTGCCGGTATCCATGCATGTGCTCTAGGTTTAGCCGGTATGTCTTTTTTATCGACTAACTCCAAAGCGGCTCCTTCCCAAACTTCACCAATTAGCATCAATGCAGCTTTAAAGCAATCCATAGACCTCTGGTCTGCAAAAGCTATTAACTTATATCGTCCTTGATACCATCCAGCATCTTGCCGTCGAGGACTTGGTCCGGGAAACTTTTTTCGCACCTCTGAGTAGACACCAGACATCGCGTTCTCAATTTCCCCCCATTTTTGCCTTGGAATCATACCGTCCAATGCTCCTTTATTAATAATAGCCATCACAAGGCTGTCTTTTGCAACTGAGGCAAACGATCTTTGATCCCGTTTAGAGGATGGCAGCTCATCCGGTGATCGTTCCCTTTTTCCAGCTTCAAGAATTCCTTGAGCCCATTTTAAGGAATCGCTTTGCTTAGCCGACAACGTGCTTGGGTCGACTGATCCTAATTTCTTTAGGATAAACAAAGCATTTCTTCGTTCCTTGAATCTCTTTCGAGAGGGATTGCCTCCTTTTGATGTCGTCACCTTAGAAAAGGTTCGACTTGCCAAAGTGTCACCGCCAGTCGACCCGTCTACAGGTCGACTAATTGGGCCTGACTCTTGGTCGATGCCCAAATTTATAACTTCAGTCGTTACCCGTCCACTGGGCCCTGAAGTTAGCAACCCAGTGGATGACTTTGAATTTCGCTGCATGGTGGTTTATTATTTCCACCACACGTGAAATTCGTAATAAGTACTTATTACGATGAAATACTCCGCTATTAAAAAACACGTCCGTTCAGTTCGACGGTTGAAGAACACTATGTGAAGGGTATAAATATGGGAAACATTTAAATCTGAAGCAATTTTAAGGAAACTTCGCAAAAGTTTATTTATGATTTATCGCTCGATATATATGTATTAGAAGTTTAGGAAAATTAAAGTCATTTTTACAACTTTTCGACTAAGCAGTGGCAATTTTACAAGGAAAATGTTGGTATTTTGACCATTTTTGTCGAAAACAGAAAAACATATATATGGGAGCTATATCTAAATCTGAACCGATTTCAACCAAATTTGGCACGCGTAGCTACAATGCTAATTCTACTCCCTGTGCAAAATTTCAAATAAATCGGAGCAAAAAATTGGCCTCTGTGGTCATGTGAGTGTAAATCGGGCAAAAGCTATATATGGGAGATATATCTAAATCTGAACCGATTTCAACCAAATTTGGCACGCATAGCTACAATGCTAATTCTACTCCCTGTGCAAAATTTCAACTAGATCGGAGCAAAAAATTGGCCTCTGTGGTCATGTGAGTGTAAATCGGGCAAAAGCTATATATGGGAGCTATATCTAAATCTGAACCGATTTCAACCAAATGTGGCACGCATAGCTACAATGCTAATTCTACTCCCTGTACAAAATTTCAATTAAATCGGAATAAAAGATTGGCCACTGTGGTCATATGAGTGTAAATCGGGCGAACGATATATATGGTAGCTATATCTAAATCTGAACCGATTTCAATAAAATTTGGCGCACTTGACTACACTACTAATTATACTTCTAGTGAAAAATTTCAACCAAATTGGGGTAAAACTCTTACTTCTGGGACCGTATTAGTCCATATCGGGCGAAAGATATATATGGGAGCTACATCTAAATCTGAACCGATTTCAATAAAATTTGGCACACTTTACTATAGTTCTAATTGTTTTTCTTCTGCAAAATTTTAACCAAATTATGGTAAAACTCTGGTTTCTGGGGCCATATAAGTCCATATCGGGCGAAGTACATATATATGCTAGCTTTATCTAAATCTGAACCGATTTCTTCCAAAATCAATAGGGTTCTATTCTGAGCCAAAACACATACTTGTGCCAAATTTGAAGTCGATTGGACTAAAACTGCGACCTAGACTTTTGTGTTCACGGACAGACGGACAGACCGACATGGCTATATCGACTCAGGAGCCCACCCTGAGCATTTTTGCCAAAGACACCATGTGTCTATCTCGTCTCCTTCTGGGTGTTGCAAACATATGCACTAAATTATAATACCCTGTTCCCCAGTGTGGCGCAGGGTATAATAATTGCAGATTTTTTCATTGTTAGGTTTCCTTTTTTCGCAAATTAAATATCAAATATATTCGCTTTATATATTCCTCATATAAAATATGCACTAAAGTTTAGCAATTTCTTTCCAATAGCGTTGACTACCATGTAGGCAATCCTATACCACACAAATCCTTTACAAGTGGCTTTGGTGTAGTTTAAGCTCTTTCGTTACGATGATTTTTGGAAAATATCCTAGATAATGGCAAAAACAAACACAAAAGTTTAAATCAATTTAATGTGCTCAGGTTATGCACATTTAACCTTATTTATACACATTTACACGACATTTATTACACCTACCAGCAGGAGACACAGCCACATTATGAAAATCCTATTCAACGTGAAAGCGCTGTCAAACATTTTCGCACACATACCCCAATTCATCATTCTTAGAGGGTGAGTGTCCTCTAGAGTCATAAATCATCCGGGTTCATGACAACAACGACGACGACGATAGAACAGTAACCTAAAGATATTTAAATGCTAGTGGCATCATAGGCACATTTTTGTATTCATGTGTGTAAACTAAAATATTTGGTTTAGATGAACGCAAGTAAAAATTTTTAGATGAACGCAAGAAAAACAAAAAAAAAATAGATGGGCAGTATGTTCAAATATGCCCCAGAATTATTACTATTGGATAATATATCTGAATACTACGTTAGCAAATTTGGCGCTAAATTCGTTGTAGTTTCAAAACTCTTCAATATCACCACTCCATGCCACTGCCGCATTTTTAAAATTTTTAAATTAATACTGTGTCCATGATTTTTCGATATCTGATGGGGAATAGGGAACTACCCATTGGAACAGTGATAAATTAAAACATCTTCAATTTATTTGGAGTTTATAGGAAACGTGTAGGATATTCTGAAATTAATATTTCCGGGTGGTCCCTAAATGGGAACTATATACATAATTTTTATACCCTCCACCATAGGATGGGGGTATATTAACTTTGTCATTCCGTTTGTAACACATCGAAATATTGCTCTAAGACCCCATAAAGTATATATATTCTGGGTCGTGGTGAAATTCTGAGTCGATCTGAGCATGTCTGTCCGTCCGTCCGTCCGTCTGTTGAAATCACGCTAACTTCCGAACGAAACAAGCTATCGACTTGAAACTTGGCACAAGTAGTTGTTATTGATGTAGGTCGGATGGTATTGCAAATGGGCCTTATCGGTCCACTTTTACGTATAGCCCCCATATAAACGGACCCCAAATTTTGCTTTTGATTGCTCTAAGAGAAGCAAATTTCATCCGATCCGGCTGAATATGGTCTCTTACAACCATACAAAAATTGGTCCATATCGGTCCACTTCTACGTATAGCCCCCATATAAACGGACCACCAAATTTGGCTTGTGATCGCTCTAAGAGAAGCACATTTCATCCGATCCGGCTGAAATTTGGTACATGGTGTTAGTACATGGTATCTAACAACCATGCAAAAATTAGTCCACATCGGTCCATATTTATATATAGACCCCATATAAACCGATCTCCAAATTTGGCTTGCGAAGCCTCAAAGAGGAGCAAATTGCATACGATCCGGCTGAAATTTGGTACATGGTATTGGTATATGGTCTCTAACAACCGTGCAAAAATTGGTCCACATCCGTTCATAATTATATATAGCCCCCATATAAACCGATCCCCAGATTTGGCTTGCGGAGCCTCAAAGAGAAGAAAATTTCATCCGATCCGGCTGAAATTTGGTACATGATGTTGGAATATGGTCTCTAACAACCATGGACAAATTGGTCCATATCGGTCCTTAATTATATATAGCCCCCATATAAACCGATCCCCAGATTTGGCTTGTGGAGCCTCTAAGAGAAGCATATTTCATCCGATCCTGCTGAAATTTGGTACATGGTGTTGGTATATGGTCTCTAACAATCATGCAAAAATTGGTCCACATCGGTCCATAATTACATATAGCCCCCATATAAACCGATCCCAGATTTGGCTTGCGGAGCCTCAAAGAGAAGTAAATTTCATCCGATCCGGCTGAAATTTGGTACATTATGTTGGTATATGGTCTCTAACAACCATGCAAAAATTAGTCCACATCGGTCCATATTTATATATAGACCCCATATAAACCGATCTCCAAATTTGGCTTGCGAAGCCTCAAAGAGGAGCAAATTGCATCCGATCCGGCTGAAATTTTGTACATGGTATTGGTATATGGTCTCTAACAACCGTGCAAAAATTGGTTCACATCGGTCCATAATTATATATGGCGCCCATATAAACCGATCCCCAGATTTGGGTTGCGAAGCCTCAAAGAGAAGCGAATTTCATCCGATCTGCCTGAAATTTGATACATTATATTGGTATATGGTCTCTAACAACCATGCAAAACCGATCCCCAGATTTGGCTTGCGAAGTCTCCAAGAGAAGCAAATTTCATCCAATCCGGTTGTAATTTGGAACATGGTGTTAGTATATGATCTTTAACAACCGTGCCAGAATTGGTCCATATCGGTCCATAATTATATATAGCCCCCATATAAAACATTCTCCAGATTTGACCTCCGGAGCCTCTTGGAGGAGCAAAATTCATCCAATCCGGTTCAAATTAGACACGTGGTGTTAGTATATGGTCGCTAACAACCATACCAAAATTGGTCCAATCACACAAAAATTGGACCATATCGGTTCATAATCATGGTTGCCACTCGAGCCAAAAATAACCTACCAAGATTTTATTTCTATAGAAAATTTTGTCAAAAGTTTATTTCTATAGAAAATTTTGTGAAAATTTCATTTCTATAGAAAATTTTGTTCAAATTTTATTTCTGTAGAAAATTTTGTCAAAATTTAATGTTTACTTTGTCAAACTGAATTATATACGTATTGGATCGATCTTTTTTGATTTAATATATAGCACGTATGGACTTACATACAATTTAGAAGATGGTGTTAGGAGGTTTTAAGAGACCTTGCCATCGACAAGCGTTACCGCAACTTAAGTAATTCGATTGTGGGTGGCAGTGTTTAGATGAAGTTTCTACGCAATCCATGATGGAGGGTACATAAGCTTCGGCCTGGCCGAACTTACGGCCGTACACCCTCAAAAAAAATCGCTTCTTTAACATATGTTCCAAACATATTTTGCAGGAAGCACATATATTATTGCATACTGCCGAAACATTAATATGTTTGTTTTATGTGAACATATTATATGTTTGGAAGCATTTTGAGCCAAAAATATTATATGCTTGGAAGAATTTTTCCCAAACACGATTGTGCTCATTCCCTAACATACTCGTAATTTTCACTTCCACGAAATTTTTTAGTTATTGGCACATTTTTCTGTAATACAAATAATGTTGAAGAAATTATTCACTTTTATAAATTTTTTTAAATTTTACCTTTCGCCTGCACGGAGAATCGAACCGAGGACCATACAGTTTGTAAGCCAACACACTATCCACTGGGCTACGTAGCTGTTATAGTCACCAGTAGATAATTATCGTTTTAAGTTACGTTTATATAGCATAGTTTGCAGCGCCAACGAGCCCATGCAAACATAACATTATTTAACAGAAACATGCATTTGTTTGCCACGTGGAGCAGTGGTTAGCATGCCTGCCTGGCATACAAAGGGTCGTGGGTTCAATCCCTGCTCCGACCGAACATTTTTTTTTTTTAATTTACACATTTATATTTATACTATATTAAATTTTTTTAAATGAAACTTCGAAATGTGTGTTATTAAAGATTTATAGTCAGTAACAGTGCTTGATATAAACGAAATTGACTGATTTTTGGATAAAATATTATTTTTTATTGCAAAAATAACAATTTTTTAATAAAAAACTGTTTTTGTACAAAACTTTAAAATTTGGAAGGAATTCAAAAACTAACAAAAGAACGTGGAGTCGAGTATAAACATACATACATAATTTTATAATATAAACATAAATTTATTTAGGAGTGAACAGTTTTTTACTTGCATTTAACACCATCGCTCTAAAATTCCTTTTATTTTTCTTTAATAATTCATTTTAAAGAAAATAAACTTTTTAAATTGTTTTAGCTGTAAAACTCGAACTTAATGCCCGCTTTTATATTTGATGGTGTCCGTCAACTCCTCGTGGACTACTTTTTAATAAAGAGGAACTAAAGTTTGTTTTTTTTACATTTTACTGTGTAATTTTTCACTATTTCCTCCTTATTTCATTTTACTGTCCCAACTCTAAAAAGAGTATAGTGCCCTTTCGTTATTTTTATGTAGACCCCTGATTTATTTTAACGAAAAATTGTGCCCATAATGCCAAAATGATAAACAAAACACATGTTCACATATGCATAAAATGCTGCTCTCAAGGCGAAAACATTGCAGTTTGTTTTTCAAATGTCTATTTTCTTGGTTCCGAATGTCTATTCTCTTTATTCAAATTAAATAATATTTAGACTTAAGCATATCAAAATTTTTAGCCTTATCATAAAACAGTTTTCCGAAACAACAGTGGTTTCACAGAAATTGTTCTTTTTTCATTCTCCCGCTTTGTTATGTTGATATCTTTCGTCAACCCTCCCGGTTTCCATCTCTATTTCTTTCTCTATACTCTCTTTTTGTCGCTCTCTGAATAAAATATCACAACATATATATGTTTACTCGAAATTTGTTAATTTATATATGTTTACATTCACACATATTATTTTTATGAAACATTCATGCCCCAAACATAATATATTCTAACATATTAACATAGATGTCCCAAACATTTAGTGTTAGTTTAGGAACATTACATGTTCACACTTAAATATATTGTGGTTTAAAATCGTGCCCGAAACACATTTTGTTTATATCGGAACATATGAAAAACATATTTTTCTAACAGTGTATATACTAGTTTTTTACTATCAAACCCTTTTTCGGGAGGTTCAAGTGAAGTTCACTTTGGGTTGAGTGAATTACCCGAATTTATTCTGATAATTGGTTGATAGTTTTGCTGCAAGTAGAGGATGCTGATGAGGAATGTGGTAATTCCGAAACAGCTGTACATCCAACCATCTTGCAGTCTATAGGGCTTTGCCCAAATAAATTTGACAATCATACTTTTCCTCTGTTGGTTAAGCTACACTTGTAGTTTAGTCAATGCATGGCTTTAAGCTGAGATCAAAAAAAAAAAAAAAAAAAAAAAAACAATAAAAATGTTATTTCTATAGAAATTTTTTTCAAATTTTACTTCTATAGAAAATGTTGTCAAAATTGTATTTCTATAGAAACTTTTGTCAAAATTTTATTTCTATAGAAAATTTTGTCAAAATGTTATTTCTATAGAAACTTTTGTCAAAATTTTATATATATAGAAAATTTTGTCAAACTTAATTATATACGCATTTGATCGGTCATTTTTAGTTTAATATATACAACGTATGGACTATGTAGTATATATTTCGGTGGTAGGAAGTTTCAAGATACCTTGCCATCGGCATGTGTTACCGCAACCCAAATAATTCGATTGTGGATGACAGTCTTCAGTAGAAGGTTCTACGCAATTCATGGTTGAAGGTACATAAGCTTCGGCCTGGCCGAACTTACGGCCGTATATACTTTTTGAAACTAATTTTGTTTGTCGAAAGTCGAGTATAATCATTAATATTTTTCCATCGAATCCTATAGTTTTTTTATGATAAACATTCAAAAGTACATTACTTTTAAAACCTAAATATTTTTTTCAAAACCACACATAAATTTAGTTAGTAGTGAACTCTTTTTTATACCCACCACCATAGAATGTCTGCCTATTGTAATCACGCTACAATCTTCAATAATGAAGCTATCGTGTTGAAAATTTGGATCAATTATTTTTTTGTCTGCAGGCCGGTCAAGTTCGAAGATGGGCTATATCGGTCCAGATTTTGATATAGCCTCCATATTAACAAACCCCTCGATCATTAGGATCATTAGGTACCTCAACAAAAAAAGAGCTTCCAAAAAATAGTTTGGATCCCCAATTTGTGATCCGGAAGTAGTGCAAACTTGGATCATCTCCAATGAATTTTACATGAGCTTGTCATAGGACGGTAGTACTAAGATATTGGATCCTTTGCATTGCTTTATAAGTTGTTGCTTGGAAGTGTATTTGAGTAAAGAAATTAAAAAAAAAAAAATAAAAACTAATTTAAACTAATTCCAGGTTTTATTTTTTATCAAAGCAATAAACAATTATTAAATAGTTTAGGTGAAGGTCCTGGCAACCAGTCCTAATGTTACTTTTTATATTTTTTGTAAATTAATTTACACTTAATAAATACATAAATAAATAAAATTTTTTTATCAATATTTTTTTACACTCCACCATAGGATGGGGGTATATTAACTTTGTCATTCCGTTTATAACACATCGAAATATCTCTAAGACCCCATAAAGTATATATATTCTGGGTGAAATTCTGAGTCAATCTGAGCATGTCCGTCCGTCCGTCCGTCCGTCTATTGAAATCACGCTAACTTCCGAACGAAACAAGCTATTGACTTGAAACTTGGCACAAGTAATTGTTATGATGTAGGTCGGATGGTATTGCAAATGGGCCATATCGGTCCACTTTTACGTATAGCCCCCATATAAACGGACCCCCAAATTTGGCTTGGGGATCCTCTAAGAGCAACAAATTTTATCCGATCGGGCTGAAATTTGGTACATGGTGTAAGTATATGGCATCTAGAAAATATGCAAAAATTGGTCCACATCGGTCAATAATTATATATAGCCCCCATATACACCGATCCCACGATTTGGCTTGCGGAGCCTCTAGGAGAAGTAAATTTAATCCGATCCGGCTGAAATTTGATACATGGTGTTGTATATGGTCTCTAATGACCATGCAAAAATTGGTCCACATCGGTCAATAATTATATATAGCCCTCATATAAACCGATCACCAGATTTGACCTCCGGAGCCTCTTGGAAGACCAAAATTCATCTGATTCAGTTGAAATTTGGTACGTGGTGTTAATGTATGGCCTCAAACACCAATGCAAAAATTGGTCGAAATCGGTCCATAATTATATATAGCCCCCACATAAACCGATCTCCAGATTTGACCTCCGGAGCCCCTTGGAAGGGCAAAATTCAACAGATTCGGTTGAAATTTGGTACGTGATGTTAGTATATGGTATCTAGCAACCATGAATTGGTTCATATCAGTCCATAATTATATATAGCCACCATATTAACCGATCCCCAGATTTGACCTCCGGTGCCTCTAAGAGAAGAAAATTTCATCCGATCTGGTTGAAATTTGGTATGTGGTGGTAGTATGTGATATTTACAACCATGCTAAAAGTTGTCCATATCAGGCCATAATCATATATAGCCCCCATATAAACGATCCCGAGATTTGGTTTTGGAGCCACTTGGAAGAGCAAATTTCATCCGAGTCTGTTGAAATTTGGTACATTGTGCTAGTATATGGCCGTTAACAACCATGCCTAACTAGGTCCATATGGGTCTATTGTTATATAAAGCCATCAGATAAATCGATCCCCAATCACACAAAAATTGGTCCATATCAAGTTCATAATTGTATATAGCCCCTATATAAGCGACCCCCATATTTCAATTCTGGCTCTCTGCGTACCGTGCAAAAGTCCATATCGATTCGTAATTATTTGTAGACTTACCTATACATACCTTTTTTGTCTAATATATACCACGTATGGACTAACTCACAATTTAAAAAACGATGTTAAGATGATTTAAGATAACACAACCCAAGTAATTCGATTGTGGATGACAGTCTTTCGTAGAAGTTTCTACACAATCCGTGGTGGAGGGTACATAAGATTCGGCCCGGCCGAACTTACGGCCGTATATACTTGTTATTTTTATACCCACCACACACAAAGAAAATTTCATTAAAAGTCAGCCAACGAAAAATTTTCATTGATATAACGAAACATTTTCATTAATACAATGAAAATATTCGTTAATAGTACGAAACGTTACGTTGATTTGCAGAAAATTCGTTATATTAACGAATTCGTTTCATTGGCTGACTTTTAACGACACATTTCGTTAATATAACGAAACTTTTTCTATTAGTGCACCATAGAATGGTGAAGGGGGTATAATAAGTTTGTCATTCCGTTTGTAATACATCAAAATATTGCATCAAAATATTGCTCTATATATTCTGGGTTGTGGTGAAATTCTGAGTCGATCTTAGCATTTCCGTCCTTCCGTCTTTTGAAATCACGGTAACTTCCGAACGAAACAAGCTATCGACTTGAAACTTGGCACAAGTAATTGTTATTGATGTAGGTAGGATGGTATTGCAAATGGACCATATCGGTCCACTTTAACGTATAGCCACCATATAAACCGATCCCCAGATTTGGTTTGCGGAGCCTCTAAGAGAAGCAAATTTCGTCCGATCGGTCTGAAATTTGGTACATGGTATTAGTAAAGGGTGATTTGTTAAGAGCTTGATAACTTTTTTTTAAAAAAAAACGCATAAAATTTGCAAAATCTCATCGGTTCTTTATTTGAAACGTTAGATTGGTCCATGACATTTACTTTTTGAAGATAATTTCATTTAAATGTTGACCGCGGCTGCGTCTTAGGTGGTCCATTCGGAAAGTCCAATTTTGGGCAACTTTTTCGAGCATTTCGGCCGGAATAGCCCGAATTTCTTCGGAAATGTTGTCTTCCAAAGCTGGAATAGTTGCTGGCTTATTTCTGTAGACTTTAGACTTGACGTAGCCCCACAAAAAATAGTCTAAAGGCGTCAAATCGCATGATCTTGGTGGCCAACTTACCGGTCCATTTCTTGAGATGAATTGTTCTCCGAAGTTTTCCCTCAAAATGGCCATAGAATCGCGAGCTGTGTGGCATGTAGCGCCATCTTGTTGAAACCACATGTCAACCAAGTTCAGTTCTTCCATTTTTGGCAAAAAAAAGTTTGTTAGCATCGAACGATAGCGATCGCCATTCACCGTAACGTTGCGTCCAACAGCATCTTTGAAAAAATACGGTCCAATGATTCCACCAGCGTACAAACCACACCAAACAGTGCATTTTTCGGGATGCATGGGCAGTTCTTGAACGGCTTCTGGTTGCTCTTCACTCCAAATGCGGCAATTTTGCTTATTTACGTAGCCATTCAACCAGAAATGAGCCTCATCGCTGAACAAAATTTGTCGATAAAAAAGCGGATTTTCTGCCACTGATTTTGATAATAAAATTCAATGATTTGCAAGCGTTGCTCGTTAGTAAGTCTATTCATGATGAAATGTCAAAGCATACTGAGCATCTTTCTCTTTGACACCATGTCTGAAATCCCACGTGATCTGTCAAATACTAATGCATGAAAATCCTAACCTCAAAAGAATCACCCTTTATATGGTCTCTAACAAGCATGCGAAAATTGGTCCATATCGGTCCATAATTATATATAGCCCCCATATAAACCGATCCCCAGATTTGAACTCCGGAGCCTCTTAGAGGAGCAAAATTCATCCTATCCGGTTGAAATTTGGTACGTGGTGTTAGTATATGGTCTCTAACAACCATGTAAAAATTTCCCCATATTGGTCCATAATTATATATAGCCCCCATATAAACCGATTCCCAGATTTGTTTTGATGATCCTCTAAGAGAAGCAAATTTCATCCGATCCGGCTGAAATTTGGTACATGGTATTAGTATATAGTCTCTAACAATCATTCAAAAATTTGTCTACATCAGTCCATAATTATATATAGCTCGCATATAAACCGATCCCAGATTTGAACTCCGGACCCTCTTGCAACGTGGTGTTAGTATATGGCCGCTAATAACCATGCCAAAATTGGACCATATCGGTCTATAGTTATATATAGCCGATCCCCAATCACACAAAAATGGGTCCATATCGGTTCATAATCATGGTTGCCACTCGAGCCAAAAATAATCTAGAAAAATTTTATTTCTATAGAAAATTTTGGCAAAATTTTATTTCTATAGAAAATTTTGTGAAAATGTTATTTCTATAGAAAATTTTGTTAAAATCGTATTTCTATAGAAAATTTTGTTCAAATTTTACTTCTATAGAAAATGTTGTCAAAATTTTATTTCTATAGAAAATTTTGAAAAACTTTATTATATACGTATTTAATCGCCGATTTTAGGTTTAATATATACCACGTATGGACTACGTGGTATATATTACGGTATTAGGAAGTTTTAAGATACTTTGCCATCGGCAAGTGTTACCGCAACCCAAGCAATTCGATTGTGGATGGCAGTGTTTAGAACAAGTTTCTATGCAGTCCGTGGTGGAAGGTACATAAGCTTCGGCCTGGCCGAACTTACGGCCGTATATACTTGTTTAGTATTCTTGTTTGGATTGCGCAGAAACTTCTTCTAAACATTGCCAACCACAATCGAATTACTTGGGTTGCGGTAACGCTTGCCGATGGCAAGGTATCTTATAACCTCCTAACACCGTCTTCTATTGTAGGTAAGTCCATACGTAGTATATATTTAATTAAAAAAGATCGATTAAATACGTATATAATTCGGTTTGACAAAATTTTCGGTAGAAATAAACTTTTGACAAAATTTTCTGTAGAAATAAAATTTTAACAAAATTTTCTATAGAAATAAAATGTTGACAAAATTTTTACAAAATTTTCTATAGAAATAAAATTTTTACAAAACTTACTTAGAAATAAAATGTTTACAAAATTTTCTATAGAAATAAAATGTTGACAAAATTTTTTATAGAAACAAAATTTTTACAAAATTTTTACAAAATTTTCTATAGAAATAAAATTGTTACAAAATTTACTTAGAAATCAAATTTTTACAAAATTTTCTATAGAAATAAAATTTTAACAAAATTTTCTATAGAAATAAAATTTTGGTATATTATTTTTGGCTCGAGTGGCAACCATGATTATGAACCGATATGGACCAATTTTTGTGTGATTTGGGATCGGCTATATATAACAATGGACTGAATCTAAGTGATTCTGAAACTTATCGGGCTGTCACTTTCACCTAACCTAGCTATAGACCGATATGGACCTATTTTGTTATGGTTGTTAGCGGCCATATACTAACACTACGTTCCAAATTTGAACCGGGTCGGATGCTCCAAGAGGCTCCGGAGGTCAAATCTGTAGAACGGTTTATATGGGGGCTATTTATATATAATTATGGACCGATATGGACCAATTCTGGCATGGTTGTTAGAGACCATATACTAACACCATGTTCCAAATTTCAACCGGATCGGATGAAATTTGCTTCTCTTAGAGGCTCCCCAATCCAAATCTGGGGATCGGTTTATATGGGGGCTATATATAATTATGAACCGATGTGGACAAAGTTTTGCATGGTTGTTAGAGACCATATACTAAAACCACGTTCCAAATTTGAACCGCGTCGGATGTATTTTGCTCCTCCAAGAGGCTCCGGATTTCATGGTTTATATAGGGGCTATATATAATTATGGACCGATATGGACCAATTCTAGCATGGTTATTAGAGACCATATACTAACCCCATGTTCCAAATTTCAGTTGGATCGGATGAAATTTGCTTCTCTTTGAGGTTCCGCAAGCCAAATATGGGGATCGGTTTATATGGGGGCTATACGTAAAAGTGGGCCGATATGGCCCATTTGCATTACCATCTGACCTACATCAATAGCAACTACATGTGCCAAGTTTCAAGTCGATAGCTTGTTTCGTTCAGAAGTTAGCGTGATTTCAACAGACGGACGGACGGAAATGCTTAGATCGACTCAGAATTGTTGAAATTAAATAATGAAAATAACTTGTCAAACGTTTTATTTACAATCTAGTTATCATAAATTTCTTGTTATAATTTGTGTATTGAAATGCAAGGCATACTAAGATTTTTATGTTAACATTTTCTATCATTTTTGTTCATTTTGAATTTTATGAGTCTCAGTCGTTTTTGAATTCTCGTCAGAATAAATATAATTTGTTTTTGTAAATATTCGTGTTTCGATTCATTTATTTTTCCAACAAAGGTTATGGGCCTTTAGCTGAAAAAATGGCATCGGCGTTCAATATAGAAAAATTAGAAAATGGAAACTACGATGGATGGAGAATTCACATGAAAAGCTTATTGATTCATTCCGATCTGTGGGGCTATGTGACTGGAGATATTTGTAAACCGGAAGATAGAAATGAATTAGCCGTGTGGCATAGGAATGATCAGAAGGCCTTGTCATCAATATTTCTTTGTATGAAGAGCGAACAACTTGGGACTGTAAAGAATTGTCAGACATCCCGAGAGGCATGGAAGAAGCTGGAGGAAAAATTGCAATCAAAAGGACCTTCTCGAAAAGTATTATTATTTCGAAAACTATTGTCGACCAAAATGGCGTCTAACCAAACCATGAATTAAACAATAAGCTGCTGGAGGAATATGAGAGAAAAAATTCAGTCATCGGTGTAGAAGAGGGAGCTCAAGCCTTTTTGTCAAGAATCAATGAAAGAAATTGTCAAAAATATCTAGGTGAGAATAAATATAAAAACTTTAAGTGCTACAAGTGTGGAAAAGTTGGACATATCGCGCGAGACTGTTGGAAAAAAAACGCAGAAGCAAATGCACTGCTGCATGGAAGTGATTCGTACAACTTGTCTGAAAGAACATGGGTATTTGACAGTGGAGCCACATGTCACATGATTTGCAGTCGACAAAATGCAAATAATTTCCGAATCCACAAAGAACGAATTGAATTGGCTGGTGGTTATTATTTGCATTCCGAAGGAATTTGTAATGTAAACTTGTCGACAGGTGACAAAGTTATTGAATTAAAAGACGTTTTCTTTATTCCCAAGATAAAATACAACTTTATTAGTATTGCAGAGTTGTCAGAAGAAAAACTAACTACAATTTTTGAGAACGATAGAGTAAAAATAGTGGATGCTTTGGGTAATATAACTTTACCCGGCCATCGTAAGGGTCGACTTTATGTTTGTGGACACGAAATGTCTAACAAACTATATAGCATGTGTTCTGAAGATGAGTTCTTAAAGTGGCATCAGCGTTTAGGTCACCTGAATGGGCAAAGTATGTTGGAGCTTGCAAAGAAAAACATGGTGCATGGATTAAATATAAGTAGCATTCCGCAGAATTTTAAGTGCGAAATATGTTTAAAAGCAAAAATATGTGTTCAGCCGCTTCCTAAAGAGGCGACATCCAGGGCACAGGAGCCGCTTGAATTAGTTCACACAGATGTTTGTGGGCCAATGAGAGTACCATCAGTCGGGAAAAATAGATTTTTTGTATTATTTATTGACGATTATTCCCGGATGATGTTTGTTTACTTTTTAAAAAATAAGAGCGATGTTTACAAAACATTCCAAAGTTTCATTGAGATGGCAGAACGGCAGACATCGAAAAAGCTCAAGACAATTAGAAGTGACAATGGCCGAGAATATCTGAATTCTGAATTTTCATTTCACCTAGAGAAACTTGGAATAAATCGGCAACTTTCTGTGGAATATACTCCCCAACAAAATGGGGTAGCCGAAAGAGCAAATCGAACTGTTGTAGAAATGGCTCGATGTATGCTGCTTGGTTCTAACTTGCCTGAAAATTTGTGGGGCGAAGCGGTTGGTACATCTGTTTATATAAGGAATAGAAGTCCCTCGAAAGCGTTGTGCGAAAAAACTCCGATTGAGCTTTGGAGTGGCATAAAACCAACAGTATCACATTATAAAGTATTTGGATGTAAAGCAATTATGCTAGATAAAAAAACCTGGAAAATCAAAATTCTCGGCTAAAAGTAAAGAGTGCGTTTTAACAGGATATTCTGCTGAATCTAAATCATATCAGCTTTTTGATACAAAAACCGGAAAAATACACAAAAGCCGATATGTTAAGTTTCTTGAAAATTCTTTAGGGGCTAAGGACTACGATTTATTTCCACAAGTTGAATATGAAGAAACCGATATGGTAAGATTTGAAGCAGATATTCAGCCGAATACATCATCTCAAGATGAAATTTATCATGATGAGAATACATCTAACATGAATGAGGAAAGTGCAAATGATATTAGCATAATTGATAATGAAAGGGATTTCAGAGTTCTGCGATCTGGTAAAAGAATACCCATGAATCAATTACAGATTGCGCAAAGCAATGTGAACAATTTGCCAAAAAAATATTTCAGAGGCTATGTCCAGCAGCGACTGGGAGTTTTGGAAGAAAGCTATGTGTTGTGAGATTGAATCGCTTAAGTCAAAACATACCTGGGAGTTAGTAGATAAGCCGCCTGGAGAGCCAATATTAAGAAATAAATGGGGTTTTAATATAAAATATGATAAAGATGGAAGAGTAGATCGCTATAAGGCACGACTGGTGGCCAAGGGATGTGCACAAAGATATGGAATAAATTATACAGAAACATTTTCTCCTGTGGCAAGGTATTCCACTGTAAGAACTGTGCTTGCTTTGGCTGTAGAATACAAATTATACGTCCATCAAATGGACGTTACCACCGCCTATTTAAATGGAGAAATAGATGAGGACATATTTATGGCTCAACCCGATGGTTTTGTGGACGTCAATTACCCGGAAAAGGTATGTAAGATTAAAAAATCAATCGGGCCGAAAATGGAATGAAAAGCTTGATACAGTTTTAAAACAAATTCGATTTACCCGATGCACTGTAGACCAATGTGCTTACACATTGAACAAAGATGGTGAAATTAACATAATTATTGTCTATGTAGATGACTTATTGTTGGCAAGTTCGAAAGAATCAAGTCTAAATATTATAAAATCTAAGATAATGAACGAATTTGAGACTGTAGATAAAGGTCCAGTTGATTATTTCCTAGGGATGGAGATAGAGAGGAAAGAACCAACTGGAGCTTTGAAGTTATCACAGAAAAATATGATCAACGAGCTTCTAGAGAATCACAATATGTTGGACACCCGCAAATGTAATACTCCTCTAGATCCTGGAGCAAAGTTTAGATCCTGTCAAGATTGCACTACGTGCGAGAAAGTAGATACGACCAAATATCAATCACTTATCGGATCGTTAATGTATTTTGGCATATGTACGCGCCTGCAGTTAATATATTGTCTCAGTTTAATAAAAATCCTCATTTGGAACACATAAATGCAGCAAAACACGTATTGAGATATCTTGCTAATACACGTGATTATGAACTTTTTTACAAACCTGATGGAAAAATATTAAGAGGATTTGCAGACGCCGATTGGGCCAACAGTTCTGATGGTAGAAGGTCATATACTGGGTATGTTTTCCTGTTAGCTGGATCAGCAATTTCGTATGAGTCAAAGAAACAACAAACTGTTGCACTAAGTAGTACCGAGGCAGAGTACATGGCAATATCTGCAGCTACGAAAGAAGTAATATACTTGAGATATTTGTTGAATGAATTAGGATTTCATGATATTGTGAAATCTGCGACAACTATTTATGGAGATAATTTGAGTGCTCAAAAATTAGTTCGGAATCCTGTTTACCATGCTAGGAGGAAACATATTGACACTCGCGTTCATCATGTCAGAGAGGTCCATGAAAGAGGCGATATTAAATTGGTATTTACACCCTCCACTGAAAACACGGCGGATATCTTAACAAAAATCCTGAAACCACTTCCACAGAAGAAGTTTACAAAGAAACTTGGTATTGGAGAATTTTCATTAAGGGATGGTGTTGAAATTAAATAATGAAAATAAATTGTCAAACGTTTTATTTAAAATCTATTTATCATAGATTTCTTGTTATAATTTGTGTATTGAAATGCAAAGCATACTAAGATTTTTATGTTAACATTTTCTATCATTTTTGTTCATTTTGAATTTTATGAGTCTCAGTCGTTTTTGAATTCACGTCAGAATAAATATAATTTGTTTTTGTAAATATTCGTGTTTCGATTCATTTATTTTTTCCAACAAGAATTTCACCACGGCCCAGAATATATATACTTTATGGGGTCTTAGAGCAATATTTCGATATGTTACAAACGGAATGACAAAGTTAATTTAACCCCATCCTATGGTGGAAGGTATAAAAATGATATGAAATTCAGATATTTAAGTTTTTGTCAATGTACCACCAAGATGGCCAATAAGGGAAAATTTTTCTAATTTTATATGTTTCGCAAACTTCTGAAAAATAACGTTATATTCTCAAAATTAACAAAATTTTATTTTTTGAGTTGAAAGCTAACAACAAATACATATAAAACAAATTTATTCAACAAAGCGGGCCAAAATTCTAAAAAAAATTGAAAAGTTAATAAACTTTTCCCATAGCCGAGGGGGGGGGGGGGGGCAAATTTAGAAGCCTGTCAGTAAGGTTCCGTTCCATCTAGGGTCTTAAAGTGATCTGCAACCGTTCCCAAATGGCGTACATTGTGCTGCGTTATCTCACCCTTTTATGCATCCAGATATTTTTGGTCCAATCGGAGCCAAACTTTGCTTTTGTCTTAGTTCTGATCATCAAAGTATCGCTTTCCTACTTAGCATATATTCCAGAAAAGTGGAGGGAAACAAAAGTCGTCTTCATACCTAAAGCAGGAAAAACCTCTCACTCGAGTGCGAAGGATTTCCGACCAATCAGCTTATCCTCATTCCTACTTAAGACCCTGGAGAGGATGATAGACATGTATCTTAGAACTAGCGTGGATTCAGGTTTGCTCTCGAAACGACAGCATGCATACTCGAAGGGCAGGTCTACTGAGACCGCATTGCATGAACTGGTCAGCTTTATTGAAAGCTCACTATCTGTCAAAGAATACACAATCGTGGCGTTTCTAGACATCGAAGGGGCGTTCAATAATGTCCATCCGAGCTCGATATTAAATGGACTGACAACTCTGAATGTTGATCCAGGTATACTTAGGCTGTTAGACGAACTTCTAATGAAGAGACATATTTCAGCCACACTAGGGCAAGCAAACATACAAAGGTATGTGAACAGAGGCACTCCCCAAGGAGGAATTCTATCACCTCTTCTTTGGAATGTTGCTATAAACAACCTTCTGGTTTCTCTAGAAAAAGAAAGGATAAAAGTGGTGGCATACGCAGATGATGTGGCGCTAGCAGTCAGGGGAAAATTCCCATCCACAATCAGAGATATTATACAGAGAGCTCTCCGGATGACTGAGAAATGGGCGAAAGATAATGGTCTTGGTGTAAATCCAGCAAAGACAGAAATAGTCATGTACTGCAAAGATCGCAAAACTCCCACGGTTAGGCCCATTTCCTTAGGGGGTACTGAAATTCCCTTTGGTGAGTGTGCAAAATACCATGGCGTTATTTTGGACAGGAAGCTGAATTTTAGGCTTAATATTGAAGAGAGGGCGAAAAAAGCCACGGTAGCTTTGTACTCGTGCAAAAAGGCAATAGGGAAAAAGTGGGGACTAAGACCAAAAATTGTGCATTGGCTATACACGGCAGTGGTTAGACCTATAATGCTATATGGTGTTGTAGTCTGGTGGCCGGCACTTCAGAAACCGACTTGTTTAGATAAAGTTCAGCGTATGGCGAGCTTATGTATCTCAGGCGCATTTAGTAAGACAGGAACAGACTCCCTTAATGTCATGCTACATCTATTGCCTTTAGACATTTTGGCCAATCAGTCAGCTGCAACAACGGCTGTGCGGTTGCGCGAGCTATCGCTGTGGTCGGAAAAAATGTACGGTCATAGTTCGGTCCTCAAAGTAATGCCAGATGTGCCTAACGTAGTGGATTACACCCTGGCATAACCACTTTTCGACAAAAAGTTTGAAACTCTAATTCCCAACAGTGAGGCGTGGTGTACACAGACCCCGGGGAATAAAAGATATATCCCTTTCCGACCGTGTACGCACAATTGTGCGGGTAAGTTTAAGTCTCTATAATTTCTTTAATATATGACGTACTGCGATAAGAGCGGCAAAAAAATAATTGTGTATGCTCTCTCTTTGTCTAAGAATGTGAAGAACCGTTATAAATATTTGTTTTTCATATTATTTTTGTAGTTTCAGCAGTGTACTTTGCGTATTTGTAAAAATGAGTGTAAGAGGTAAGTTTGCAAATAAATTAAAATTATTTAAGTTGTGGAATATTTCATCAAACAAGTGTTTTCAATAAGATAACATATTAAATATTGTATGCAAACAGTAACTTCGTGATTATTTTGTGTTTTTTGATATTTTTACGTCCGTACTTTTACCGGAATTTACCAGACTGCAACAATTTTGCGTATCCTGAAAAAACAGGATACAGGATCAAACTGAACAAACTTAATAATTTAAAATGTTCTATGTACACATAAATAACAGAATTCAAAAATTTAGGAAAATCTACCACGTGGATCGGCTATAGGTCGGAAAGGGATATAGATTTCTATACTGATGGCTCCAAATTGAATGGACAAGTGGGGTTCGGAGTATATTCTAAAGATCTGGAAATTCGAATAGCGAAAAGATTACCTAATCACTGTAGTGTTTTTCAGGCTGAAATATTGGCAATAAGAGAGGTGGTGAATTGGCTGAGAAGTAATGTTCCAAAAAATATTGGCATTAATATATACTCAGACACTCAACCTGCAATAAAATCCTTGGACTCTGTGTTCCTTAACTCAAAAACGGCCATAGACTGCCGCAAATCTCTCAACGAGATGGCTGAGCAGTACAATATTCACCTAATATGGGTGGCTGGCCATAGGAACATACCGGGGAACTGTGAAGCAGATGTGTTAGCAAGGCTAGGAACTACCTTACATATTCCAGGGGAACTAGAATCTGTTGGTACGCCTCTGGCCACCTGCAAGCTCTTACTGCGTGAGAAGGCTGTTATGATGGCCGATATTCGATGGGAAAATTGCAAGGGTTGTAACGACACCAAGCAAATATGGCCCCATTTAAACTTAAACCGCACACTAGATATGCTAGTGTTCTCAAGGCGTCAGATAGCACTCCTAATATCTGCTATAACGGGTCGCTGCCTGATAGGCGAATTTGCAAAAACTATAGGTGCGAAGTATAATGACTATTGTATAAGCTGTCATGATGTGGAGGAAAAGGAATCAATTAAACACCTCTTGTGTGAGTGTCCTGCTTTTTGTGTAAGGCGTAAGCGAATTTTAGGAGCATATAGCTTTAGATTACTGGCTGACCTGGAAAACGTTAACTTAAGCAGTTTGTTAATGTTTTTGGAGCAATCTGGTTGGTTCCACAAAAGTAAATAATAGAGAAGGTTCAGTGGTTAAGACTAGAAGTGCCCATATGTAATAGGTACTTTTAGTTAAATGTGGTATCACAATGGACTGAATAGTCTAAGTGAGCCTGAAATTTAATCGGGCTGCCACTTTAACCTAGCCTAACCTAACCTACGATGTCTCCTATTTTGTTCCATTCGTTGTATGGGATCGAAGCACTATACGATGACTCAAAATGAACTGAGAAAACTAAATGCAGCAAAGATACGTGTTACCTTGATTTTATTTGTCTCGTTTTGTATGCTTGTACGATATTGTATACATATGAGACTAACACTGTGCTGTGACTCTCTCACGCTAAAAGAAAGTCGGTATGTTTGGATGTATTATGTTAGGATTCATGAATTTTATGGAAGAGTCCAGTTACATAGACGTCTATAAATTTTTAAAAATTTACAAATTTATGCACAAATTCATATTTTATTTGTTTATGTAGATTATGAGTAAATATTGAATTGAATCTGAGATTGCTTCTCATATACACTTCAACTAAAAACGCTTCTCGAAAATGAACTTTGTTGCACATTTAATTGTCCCTATTTGTATTTATTTCAGTGTATTTAAGCAATTTAATCTAAAGCTGAACTTTAAGGACGATCGACCATGAAACTGTCAGGACATCCATTATATTGCAGTTTAATTGAAAGGAAGTTCTGAATAGAGCTTTTTATAAAAACAAACAAAAAACTTTTCCTTTTTTGGCATGGCTATATCGACAAACAAAATATTATCCAATCAATTGTTGGCGTCGTGGTGACTGTTGCCTCCGAGTCACTAAAGGCTACTATGGCTTTTCTATAAATAAATGCACCCTGCGAGTTTGCAGATGAACAAGAAGGATTGAAGATGTCACCATCACTATAATGGGGATGACCGATAATTTATAGAGAGTTGCTAAGCCAGCGGTTGGCCACAGAAACCACTGCGAGCAAACTGTTAGATATTGGATTTTTATGCTACGACAAAATAGCCAATCAACAAATAGCATCTCATAAAACAGCAGATAAATCTTTAGTGGAAAATTCATGTGAACACTTTCATAGCCTGTGAAATCGTAAGGAACAAAATGTTGGCTCGCAACCAATTCGAATGACCTACTGAGAAGGAACTGGCACTAGTAATAGGAGTGCTTAGCAGGAGGAAATTTGTCAGCTGTTAAATAAATGTTACAAAGTGCATTTGGGTATAGTGCAATTAGGTATTTGGAACAGGTGCACTTTCTGTTCCCTCTCTAGTAGGGATACAAAAGCCGAAAATCGACTTTATGCCAAAAAGTAGGAGTCGCCTTTGTAATCTTCAAACTGGACTGGACTTCGACTTTTTTATACCCATCACCATGGAATAGTGTTGGGGTAGAATTAGTTTGCCATTCCGTTTGTAACACATCGAAATATCGACTACCGACTACATAAAGTATATGTATATATTCTTGATCAGGGAGAAATTCTAAGACGATGTCTACATTCCAAAGTGTGCTAAGTCTAAAAAGTGAATTTTACAGGAGATGTGTTCAAAGCTTGTTGTTCATCTATGTGCACGCAGAGAAGGAATATGATCACCTCAAACGTATTGCAAGAGGAAAATGCTATTTTTAGACGAAGACCAGGAACATTTTTGTCGCAAAAATGTTATTTTCTCGAAAAAATGTACATGGTTGCCGAAATCATATACATAATTTCCGAGAATATAACATGGTTTCGACAAACATGTTACATTTAGGTTACATCGCTATAACCATCAACGCACAAGCAACGCAGTCAAGCAGTTATATTTATAAAGTCAGAAAAGAACAGTGCTTGATATAAACGAAATGGACTGTGGATCAAAACTTTTTTTATTGCAAAAATAAAAATTTTGCAACAAAAATATTTTTTTGGAAATAAAAGTTTGAAATTGTCTATGTTAAGACATTCAAAAAAGCTTAACAGAAGGAAAACGTTTTCGGTAAACTTTTTTTTTGTTTACTAATTTTTTTTTTTGTAAACTACTTACCCACGATTTGCATAGTAACTTTTAATTTACTAACATAAATTTGTATTAAATTTTAAGCTTTTTGATGAGAATAACTTTAGATTTATTAAAGTCAATTTCACAAATGTATCAATACTCAAATGTATCAAATTTCTATAAAATCACAAAAAAAAAACTACACTTACAACTTTCTCCAATCTAAACTGTTCTAAATTTACTAAGACGTGCGAAGTTTCTTTGTTTAATCGCGGAATAAAATGCTATGTAAACATAGCGACACTCACAAATGTACGAGTAGGTCTAAGTCATTTTAGAACAAAACACACAAATAACAAAAACCAAATTCTTTAGTCTATAGCATAAATATTGAAGATGTTTTATTAGAAACGCATCATCAATTATCAATTATTAATTTAATGGAATCAATTGATTGAGTTTTGGGGCGAAATTTATTAAAATTTTAATTGTTTCAATTAAAACTGTGATTGAATTTTATGTCAAAAACCAATTACTTTTTAATTGATTCAATTCCGTGACAAAATTCAATTAAATTTTTAAATGAAAACCGTGTTGGTTTTCAATCAAAATGGGTGATTGATACTATCATTTTTGTGATTGAAGGCATTTCAATTAAAACCAAGTAAGGAAAGTCTAAAGTCGGGCGGAGCCGACTATATTATACCCTTCACCACTACACACAAAAAAATAACTGCAAATAAATACTACCAACTTTATTTGTATGTAAAATCTGCTGATGCTCAACAAATTTGTCTATTGAATATGAGGCATTTGATGTTGAAACGTGTTTGTATATGCTTGACAGAGCTCATTCATCAGAGAATACAGAAAAGCATTTATGTCTGTGCAAAATTATATTTTTCAATTTGGTAGTTTCTTAAATGTGTTTGTTGTATGAGATAATTAATAAAACCAAATTAATATCGGGATTAGAGTTATTAAAATTCTAATTAACTATAATATATATATCACTGGGCAAAAAGTTGTCAAAATGCTTGCTAGACCCTGGACTACTCAAATTTAAAATCGTCATGCATTTACAAAACTGAGTCCAAAAATAGCATTTTGGTCATATTCCTTCTTTGTGTGTACTTAACCAAATATCTCCAAAATTGTTCCGGCAATTTTGTAATTTTGGTGCAATAATTCTGTCAATTTCAATTTAATTTTTTGTCAGTACACCAATAAATTTGTTACAGGTCATTAATAGACTCCAACAAACAGCGTTCCCAATTTAGCTTTTTTCCCGCTAGATTTGGCTTTTTTTGAAGACGTTTAGCGGGAAAAAATGCATTTAGCTTTTAGCTTTTTTTTCTGGCTTTTTTCCATGACCCTTTTAGCTATTTTTGGCTTTTTATACCCTCCATCATAGGATGGGGGTATACTAACTTTGTCATTCCGTTTGTAACACATCGAAATATTGCTCTAAGACCCCATAAAGTATATAAAGGGTGATTTGTTAAGAGCTTGATAACTTTAAAAAAAAAAAAAACGCATAAAATTTGCAAAATCTCATCGGTTCTTTATTTGAAACGTTAGATTGGTCCATGACATTTACTTTTTGAAGATAATTTCATTTAAATGTTGACCGCGGCTGCGTCTTAGGTGGTCCATTCGGAAAGTCCAATTTTGGGCAACTTTTTCGAGCATTTCGGCCGGAATAGCCCGAATTTCTTCGGAAATGTTGTCTTCCAAAGCTGGAATAGTTGCTGGCTTATTTCTGTAGACTTTAGACTTGACGTAGCCCCACAAAAAATAGTCTAAAGGCGTCAAATCGCATGATCTTGGTGGCCAACTTACCGGTCCATTTCTTGAGATGAATTGTTCTCCGAAGTTTTCCCTCAAAATGGCCATAGAATCGCGAGCTGTGTGGCATGTAGCGCCATCTTGTTGAAACCACATGTCAACCAAGTTCATTTCTTCCATTTTTGGCAACAAAAAGTTTGTTAGCATCGAACGATAGCTATCGCCATTCACCGTAACGTTGCGTCCAACAGCATCTTTGAAAAAATACGGTCCAATGATTCCACCAGCGTACAAACCACACCAAACAGTGCATTTTTCGGGATGCATGGGCAGTTCTTGAACGGCTTCTGGTTGCTCTTCACTCCAAATGCGGCAATTTTGCTTATTTACGTAGCCATTCAACCAGAAATGAGCCTCATCGCTGAACAAAATTTGTCGATAAAAAAGCGGATTTTCTGCCAACTTTTCTAGGGCCCATTCACTGAAAATTCGACGTTGTGGCAGATCGTAAGTCTATTCATGATGAAATTTCAAAGCATACTGAGCATCTTTCTCTTTGACACCATGTCTGAAATCCCACGTGATCTGTCAAATACTAATGCATGAAAATCCTAACCTCAAAAGAATCACCCTTTATATTCTGGGTCGTGGTGAAATTCTGAGTCGATCTAAGCATGTCCGTCCGTCCGTCCGTCCGTCCGTCTGTTGAAATCACGCTAACTTCCGAACGAAACAAGCTATCGACTTGAAACTTGGCACAAGTAGTTGTTATCGATGTAGGTCGGATGGTATTGAAAATGGGCCATATCGGTCCACTTTTACGTATAGCCCCCATATAAAGGGACCCTCAGATTTGGCTTGTGGAGCCTCTAAAAGAAGCATATTTCGTCCGATCCGGCTGAAATTTGGTATATAGTGTTGGTATATGGTCTCTAACAACCATGCAAAAATTGGTCCACATCGGTCCATAATTATATATAGCCCCCATATAAACCGATCCCCAGATTTGGCTTGCGGAGCCTAAAAGAGAAGCAAATTTCATCCAATCCGGCTGAAATTTGGTACATGGTGTTGGTATAGGGTCGCTAACAACCGTGCAAAAATTGGTTCACATCGGTCCATAATTATATATAGCCCCCATATAAACCGATCCCCAGATTTGGCATGCGGAGCCTAAAAAAGAAGCAAATTTCATCCGACCCGGCTGAAATTTGGTACATGGTGTTGGTATATGGTCTCTAACAACCATGCAAAAATTGGTCCACATCGGTCCATAATTATATATAGCCGCCATATAAACCGATCCCCAGATTTGGCTTCCGGAGCCTCTAAGAGAAGCATATTTCATCCGATCCGGCTGAAATTTGGTACATGGTGTTGGTATATGGTCTCTAACAACCGTGCAAAAATTGGTCCACATCGGTCCATAATTATATATAGCCCCCATATAAACCGATCCCCAGATTTGGCTTGCGGAGCCTAAAAGAGAAGCAACTTTCATCCGATCCGGCTGAAATTTGGTACATGGTGGTGGTATATGGTCCCTAACAACCATGCAAAAATCCACATCGGTCCATAATTATATACAGCCCCCATATAAACCGATCCCCAGATTTGGCTTCCGGAGCCTCTAAGAGAAGCATATTTCATCCGATCCGGCTGAAATTTGGTACATGGTGTTGGTATATGGTCTCTAACAACCATGCAAAAATTGGTCCACATCGGTCCATAATTATATATAACCCCCATATAAAACGATCCCCAGATTTGGCTTGCGGAGCCTCAAAGAGAAGCAAATTTCATCCGATCCGGCTGAAATTTGGTACACGATGTTGGTATATGGTCTCTAATAACCATGCAAAAATTGGTCCACATCGGTTCATAATTATATATAGCCCCCATATAAACCAATCCCCAGATTTGGCTTGCGAAGTCTCCAAGAGAAGCAAGTTTCATCCAAGCCGGTTGTAATTTGGAACATGGTGTTAGTATATGATCTTTAACAACCGTGCCAGAATTGGTCCATATCGGTCCATAATTATATATAGCCCCCATATAAAACGTTCTCCCGATTTGACCTCCGGAGCCTCTTGGAGGAGCAAAATTCATCCGATCCGGTTCAAATTAGGAACGTGGTGTTAGTATATGGTCGCTAACAACCATACCAAAATTGGTCCAATCACACAAAAATTGGTCCATATCGGTTCATAATCATGGTTGCCACTAGAGCCAAAAATAATCGACCAAAAATTTATTTCTATAGAAAATTTTGTCAAAATTTTATTTCTATAGAAAATTTTGTCAAAATTTTATTTCTAGAGAAAATTTTGTTAAAATTTTATTCGGTTCATAATAAAATTTTCATCATTTTCAAAATTTTATTTCTATAGAAAATTTTGTCAAAATTTTATTTCTATAGAAAATTTTGTCAAAATTTTATTTCTATAGAAAATTTTGTCAAAATTTTATTTCTATAGAAAATGTTGTTCAAATTTTATTCGGTTCATAATCATGGTTGCCACTCGAGCCACAAATAATCTACCAAGATTTTATTTCTATAGAAAATTTTGTCAAGTTTATTTCTACAGAAAATTTTGTCAAAATTTTATTTCTGTAGAAATTTTTGTCAAAATTTTCTTTCTATAGAATATTTTGTCAACATTTTTATTTCTATAGAAAATTTTGTGAAAATTTTATTTCTATAGAAAATTTTGTTAAAGTTTTATTTCTGTAGAAAATTTTGTCAAAATTGTATGTCTACTTTGTCAAACTGAATTATATAAGTATTGGATCGATCTTTTTTGATTTAATATATACCACGTATGGACTTACATACAATTTAGAAGATGGTGTAAGGAGGTTTTAAGATACCTTGCCATCGGCAAGCGTTACCGCAACTTAAGTAATTCGATTGTGGATGGCAGTGTTTAGAAGAAGTTTCTACGCAATCCATGATGGAGGGTACATAAGCTTCGGCCTGGCCGAACTTACGGCCGTATATACTTGTTTTTATTTTATTTTAAGGCTATGTATATGGTGGAATATTGACAGAAAATTTTTTCTAAGTTGTTTTTTATAGAAAATTTGTCAAAATGTTATTTCTATAAAAAGTTTTGTCAAAATTTTATTTCCATATATAATTTTGTCAAAATTTTATTTCTATAGAAAATTTAGTCAAAATTTTGTTTCTGTAGAAAATTTTGCAGAATTTTATTTACTACAAAAAAAATTTTCTGAAATTGTATTTGTATTGAGCCCGATGTATCAGGCTCACTTAGACTATTCAGTCCATTGTGATGCCACATTGGTGAACTTCTCTCTTATACTGCTATAAAAAATGTATTCAACATTTTATTACTATAAAAATATTTTTTTCACAAAATTTTATTTCTATAAAAAATTTAGTCAAAATTTTGTTTCTATAGAATATTTTGCAAAATTTTATTGCTATAGAAAATTTTGCAAAATTTTGTTTGCTACACAATTTTTTTAATTGTACTTCTATTGATAATTTTTTCAAACTTTTATTTCAATAAAAAATTTTGCTAAATTTTATTTCTATAAAAATTTTGTTCAAAATTTTATTTCTATATATTTGGTCAAAATTTGATTTCTATAGAAAATTTTACCAAAATTTTATTTTATAGAAAAATTCTGCAAAATTTTATTTACTAGACACAAATTTTTTCAAAATTGTATGCTCACTGATACTCACTGTTAAGTCGAAAACTTGTAGAAATGACTCAAATTTTCAAATTTTTCAATGAATGAATCATAAATGCATTTTTGCGAAATTGTGTAAACAATTATAAATATTTCCCAAATATTGCCCGAGATTTTGTAGAAGTCTGATTTGAGATTTGATCAAAATGTAGATCTAAATACAAAGTTGTTCAGAGTATATTATAATCGGCCCGCCCGCCTTTAGACTTTCCTTGCATTTTTTATTAAAATTGTGTTACGTCCCATAACGTTAGATTTAAATTTTAAGTACATAGATTTTGTAGAAGTATATACAATTTTGTCTAAATCGATTCAGATTCAAATGCATGCATATGGGAATATAAACCTTTATATAGCTCGCAACAAATTTAAAGGATTTGAGATAGTATCAATAATTTTGGTCCACAAACACATATACTGTTGGTATCTTCTCATATTAAGATGGGTATTTATATCGTTATTTTATTTATTAAACATTGCCCTAAATTTGAAATATAGAGTTCAATTGGCATCTAATGTGCAATTAAGACCTTTTTTTGCACACATAAATAAATACGATACTTTATATCGATCCACTTACGGTACCCCCACAATAGAACTATAAATTAGTGGTATTAAAATGAGATTTAGTTATATTACCCGGAGTCGGAGTCGGAGTCGAGCTGATGAAAAATGCTGGAGTCGGAGTCGGAGTCGAGCAAAATTGGCTCGACTCCACAGCCCTGATTAAAACAATACGTACCAATTTATGAATAAACTATACGCTGAGATATAACAAAAAATTTCCAAATTCATCCGGAATTGAATATTAATTTTTTACATTGAATAATGAAAATTTCAATACACCTTCAATTTCAACATATTTTACTAAATATTCTTAATAACTTTTTTCTAAACTACCGATAAAATATTAATAACTTTCATTTAAAAAATTTAATAAACAAACACCAATATATGTCTCAAAAATCCAAAATATTCCATGCCTTTATATTCCCTTGTTGCATACCTGCTTAAAAGATGCAACAACCCACGCCAACGCCAACTATACAACTGAAGCATGCCAAACAAAACCAAGCAAAGCCAAAACATCCCTACAACAACAAAAACACATGTGCCTTTATTGAAAACAACACCTCATCCAGCCAAAAGCCATCAACGAATAACAAACACACACACACACACAAACCACTAAATGAACAAAAATAAAACACCCCACGCTCATGTATACACAACAAAACTCAAGTACCATCATCTTTACATTAATCACATTCCACTATTCCGATAAAGATCTCTGCACTATGCATTAGTTCATCGCATCTACTGACAATTTACTCTAAGAATAATATTCGTAAAGGCACACCAGTTTATGAACGATGAAACGTTTAACTTAAAATTTGCAAAATTTTCATGAAATGTTATCTACCATTTTTGACGAAAATGTCTATAAATTTAATTACATGTGAACTAAAAATATTTCATTGGGTAATCTTTTACCAACAATTATTAACTATAGGAATTGTCAGTAAGAAATTGCTATCCACTTTCAAGTTCATTTTTCGTAAAAAAATATTTTCTCATACAAAAAAATCTTATAGTAAATTGCACTTATTATTTAGAAAATACTTTACATTTCACAAGTAGTTTTATAGCATAACAAACGAATTTTTAACTACCAGTTAAGAATTTTTTTAAGGAAATTTCCATCGTATATTGTAGGCCATGAACTAAACGATTGCTACTTAAAATTTGTTCGAGTAGTTTCCTTTCGAGTAGTTAATTTTCGTTGAAGATACGAAAAATGAACTAAAATTCTGGAAAATTCTTGTAATAAATTATTGTAAAAATCTTCTTAAATTTACGAGACACTTTTTTTCTGTGTACAAAATCTATAGACTCAAAATTTAAGTCGGCTAATTCACTAGGGTGGAACACAATGTTAGTAAAAAACAAGTAAGTAAAGTCTAAAGTCGGGCGGGGCCGACTATATTATACCCTTCACCATTACACCCAGAAAAAAGTGCCTTCGAAACTAAAGGAAAATTTTTCATCAATATAGTTTATCCATTTTATTTCCATTAAGGTAAATTTTTGTGAGAAATAATAAAATTTACTCGTTTCAGTAAAAAAATCCTATACTGTAAGCAGTTAGGAATAGTTCATTAACTAGAATAAGGCATGGAATTTTACTCATACTATTTTCTTCGCTGGGTATAAGAATTTACTACTGAACAAGAAAATTTTATTCACCGATAACAAAGCATTCGTAAAAATAAACAAAACCCGAACTAAAACCAAGTTTCCTCAAAATTAGTAAAATTTCTTATAAAATGATAATTGCGACTTCCTTTATAATAGAAAGTTTTTCATACATACGAACAACACTTGGCATAGAAAAATATTTTAGTTCATTCGTACTAAGAAGTATGCAATCCAATCAAAACTTAAGGAAACACACTTGTTAGAATATAGGAAATTTTCCTATATTTCTATTGTCTACCTGTAATCGATACCTGTCATCGCAATCGATGTGTTTGCGCGTGGGTGTAATCGATATGTTTGCGCGTGGGTTGTTTTTTTAGTTGGAATCGCGTTGTTGTGGTATACGGAAAGATTGTTAAAAAATAATATTGTAAAATAATATAATAAATAACAAATAAAATATATAAAATATTTATTATTTTAAATTAGTGAGAAAAAAATTCGTTTTTTGAAAATAAATCTATCAATGTTCGTGATGTTATATAAAGAAAGAAAACACCAGCAGAATAACAACCCTTTCATTTGTCTTCATTTTGGAATCTTCAATTATCAGGTAATATTCAGTGACGCTAACCTTTTGTAACAAAAATGGTTTATGATTTTTTATATTTGTAGGTATTGAAATTTGTAAAAGGAGGACAAAATCGTTAGGCAGCAACTTATTAAAAGTGAAAAGTACAAGACGAAGAAAAAGTGCGTTTTACAGTTGATAATATCACATGGAAATTGGAAACAGCGGAATAATAAACTAATATTTCAAGGAGATTCGATGCTGTTAATTCTTAATAAATATATTCAATATATTAATAAAACATGTCTTTTATTGAAGATAAAATTGCTCATATAAATAAATAAAATTGTATTTAAAAACGAAGGTAAGCAGTTCTAATTATGAAGTAAAAGTTTTACCAAAAATGTGTAAGATTTGTCCAAATGAATGAAAAAATTTCAATAAAATCATTCCATATATGAATTCAAATCAGTTAAATTTTTTCATTCTGTAGTGTAGTGGTACATAAATATAGGAAAATGTTAACTAATATATGGAATGCATTATACCTAATTTCTACGAAAATCACATCGTTCAAACAAATAAAAATGTCTTTGGAGCTATACGAATTTCAACTTTCTTCACAATGAGTTCATTTTAACTTAAAGAAGGGGTCACTTTTTTCTGGGTGTATGTAGGCCAAAATTTGTGTTACCATCTCAACTACTTCACATTTGCTGGAAGCTATATAAAGGAGACAATTTTTTTACTTCTACAAAATCTCTAGAACTAAAATTTAAATCGGCTAAGGCCATCCAGTTAATTGGAGGAAACTTCCATTGAAAATGGGTCTAAAATGTGTAACAGTCTACCATATTTCGTATATATGGGAGCTATATATAATCTGAACCGATTTTGACTAAATTTGACATGTACAGGTAGAATAATAATTCTGCTATCTATGCGAAATTTCACGTAAATGGGTTTATAACTTTGCAAATCACGACAAAACCCTGGATTTTGAGGCCATATAAGTTCAAATCGGACAAAAGATATATATGGGAGCTATATCTAAATCTGAATCGATTTTGACCATATATGGCACATACAATAGTATCGTTAAAAGTACCGCTTGTGCAAAATTTGAAGTAAGTAAGGGCAAAACTCTGGCTTTTGAGACCATATAAGTCCAAATCGGGCGAAAGATATATATGTGAGCTATATCTAAATCTGAACCGATTTTAACTAAATTCGACACACTTAACGATACTATTAAACGTACCCCTTGTGCAAAATTTGAAGCAAATCACGCCAAAACTCTGGCTTTTGTGGCCATATAAGTTCAAATCGGACGAAAGATATATGGGAGCTATATCTAAATTTGAACCGATTTCAATCAAATTTACCAAGCATTGGTAGAATGTCAATTCTACGCTCTGTGCAAAATTTTACGAAGATCGGTAGTAAACTTTGGCCTCTGTGGTAATATGAGTCTAAATCGGACGAAAGATATATATGGGAGCTATATCTAAATCTGAACCGATTTGGCTGATATTTTGCACGATTTTCGAGATTCATAAAATATTTGGATGTACGGTATTTCAGGAAAAGCGGTTGATAAACACGCTAACTATGACCAAATCGGTGATAAATATATACGACAGCTATATCTAAATCTGAAACGATTTTTTCCAAAACCAATAGCGATTGTCTTTGTCCCAAGATACGGCCCTACGCCAAATTTGAGGACGATCGGACTTAAATTGCGAGCTGTACTTTGTGCACAAAATTACATTTACAGACAGACGGACGGCCAGACAGACAGCCAGACAGACAGAAGACAGACGGACATCGCTAAATCGACTCAGAATTTAATTCTAAGCCGATCGGTATACTAAAAGATGGGTCTATGACCAATATTTCTTGGCGTTACATACAAATGCACAAACTTATTATACCCTGTACCACAGTAGTGGTGAAGGGTCAAAATATGGGACATATGAAGCGAGAGAAATTTTAATGCAATTGTACAAAAGAGCATTTATAATTTATCAGGCGATACATATGTATCCGAGATATAGGACAATTTAAGTAATATTTACAATTTGCTACTCATCAGTGGTGATTTTACAAGGATATTGGTTAGTTCTCGCCAAGATATGTGGTCAAGTGTGGGTTGTAATATATTATTTGGTCAAGTCGGGCGACTTGCAGGCTTATTTAAAACTCAACCGTTCTGTGGAAATTCTGGCATTACAGTGTATAGGATATGACTAAGATATGGGGAAATCATCACAGAATTTTGTGTAAAGTGTGGGAATTTTGGCCATATTTGTGTAAAACGAAAAATACCGTGACTCACGAAAAATATCGTGACTCACGGATAATTTTGTGATTAATTTACCTTACCGAAGTGTCTGAAAACATAATCATTATTAAAATCGGGAGTGTTATTAAACTCTTAACATCTCAGGTGTCACTAAAATTGTAATTGAATTTAACTTTTAAGCGTTTTCTGTTGGTGAGCAGGAATATTTTCACGCATATTCACGAAGATATTATTTTCGTGATGCACGCTCACGCACGACATTTTGGTTTGTTAATCACGCCCCGCACACTCACGCTGCTATCATGAGCGTGACACACGCACGAATCACGAAAATGTTCGTGAGTCACGACAATTTCTTGTCACGTGCACACCTATAGGAGCTATATCTAAATCTGAACGGATTTCAGCCAAATTTGGCACACTTGCCGATACTGCTAAACGTACTCCTTTTGCAAAACTTGAAACAAGTCATGGCTTTTGAAGCCATATAAGTGTAAATCGGGCGAAAGATATATATGGGAGCTATATCTAAATTTGAACCGATTTCAACCAAATTTGGTACATTTACCGATAATATTAAACGTACTCCTTGTGCAAAATTTGAACCAAATCACGGCAAAACTCTGGCTTTTGAGGCCATATAAGTGCAAATCGGACGAAAGATATATATGGGAGCTATATCTAAATCTGAACCGATTTCAATGAAATTTACCAAGCATTGGTAGAATGTTAATTCTACTCTCTATGCAAAATTTCACGAAAATCGGTAGTAAACTTTGGCCTCTGTGGTAATATGAGTTTAAATCGGACGAAAGATATATATGGGAGGTATATCTAAATCTGAACCGATTTGACTGATATTTTGCAAGTTTTTCGAGACTTACAAAGTATTCGGATGTACTGAATTTGAAGAACATCGGTTGATAAACACACCAATTATAACCAAATCGGGTATAAATATATATATGGCAGCTATATCTAAATCTGAACTGATTTTATCCAAAATCAATAGCGATTGTCTTTGTTCCAAGAAACTACCCTATGCAAATTTGAGGACGATTGGACTTAAACTGCGACCTGTACTTTGCACACAAAAATACATCAACAGACAGACAGACAGACAGACGGACATCTCTAAATCGACTCAGAATTTAATTCTAAGACGATCGGTATACTAAACGATGGGTCTCAGACTTTTCCTTCTTGGCGTTACATACAAATGCACAAACTTATTATACCCTGTACCACAGTAGTGGTGAAGGGTATAAAAATGATTGAATCCGCGATTTTCGTGATTGAAATCAAAAAAAAAAAATTTTGTGTAGAGCTCAATAGACAATTTCGGATATTATTTAAATTAAACCCCCATTCACAGTTCACATCGTTTTTTACCACTGTTTCATTTCCGTTTAAAATTCAATTTGCTTCACCGACAATTTGTAAAAGTTCTTTTTGTCTTTCCAGGAAACAATTACTGTCACATCATTAACTTTTTTGCGTTTCATCCAAAGGCCTAAATTGAGTTTTAAACTGATGCCTCGTTAGCATTTAAATTATTATTATATTAAATAACTTTTTATGTTTACTTGTGGACAGCAAGTTTTTGTCACCTGGTGCCGACCACACGATAGTCCAATATTCTTTCAGCCTGTGCAAATGGAAAGTCAAACAATATGCGTAAAAACCCACTTCCGTTTCCACAAACAAACAAAATTATACATGGTCTGTGATAATAAAACATATTGTCGCTATATATTTGTGTTGCATGTTTTTGTTGGACCTCATATTCACAGTTATTACACTTTAAAACAGAAAACATGGCGCAGATAGTTCTTTCTTTGTATTTGTACTATATGGCCTCAGAAGCCGGTCTAAATATAATATATCGTTGGAAAGGTATTTGAGAGAAGTTTATTATATGTAATTGAAAAAAACCAAAGATTACAAAAATTGAAATTTTTGTGGCAGGGAATATTTTTATACTCTCCACCATAGGATGGGGGGTATATTAACTTTGTCATTCCGTTTGTAACACATCGAAATATTGCTCTAAGACCCCATAAAGTATATATATTCTGGGTCGTGGTGAAATTCTGAGTCGATCTGAGCATGTCCGTCCGTCTGTTGAAATCACGCTAACTTCCGAACGAAACAAGCTATCGACTTGAAACTTGGCAAAAGTAGTTGTTATTGATGTAGGTCGGATGGTATTGCAAATGGGCCATATCAGTCCACTTTTACGTATATGGGGGCTATACGTAAAAGTGGACTGATATGGCCCAATTGCAATACCATCCGACCTACATCAATATAAACCGATCCCCAGATTTGGCTTGCGGAGCCTCTAAGAGAAGAAAATTTCATCCGATTCGGCTGAAATTTGGTACATGGTGTTAGTATATGGTCCTTAACAATCATGCAAAAATTGGTCCACATCGGTCAATAATTATATGCAGCGCCCATATAAACCGATCCCCAGATTGGGCTTGCGGAGCCTCTAAGAGAAGAATATTTCATCCAATCCGGCAGAAATTTGGTACATGGTGTTAGTATATGGTCTCTAACAACCATGCAAAAATTGGTCCACATCGGTCCATAATTATACATAGCCCCCATATAAACCGATCCCCAGATTTGGCTTGCGGAGCCTCTAAGAGAAGAAAATTTCATCCGATCCGGCTGAAATTTGGTACATGGTGTTAGCATATGGTGTCTAACAACTATGTAAAAACTGGTCGGCATCGGTCCATAATTATATATAGCCCCACATAAACCGATCCCCCGATTTGGCTTGCGGAGCCTCTAAGTGAAGAAAATTTCATCCGATCCGGCTGAAATTTGGTACATGGTGTTAGCATATGGTGTCTAACAACTATGTAAAAATTGGTCGGCGTCGGTCCATAATTATATATAGCCCCCATATAAACCGATCCCCCGATTTGGCTTGCGGAGTCTCTAAGAGAAGAAAATTTCATCCGATCCGGCTGAAATTTGGTACATGGTGTAAGTATACGGTCTCTAACAACTATGCAAAAATTGGTCCACATCGGTGCATAATTATATATAGCCCCCATATAAACCGATCACCAGATTTGACCTCCGGAGCCTCTTGGACGACCAAAATTCATGTGATTCAGTTGATATGTGGTACGTGGTGTTAATATATGGTCTCAAACAAACATGCAAAAATTGGTCGAAATCGGTCCATAATAAATAAATAAATAAATTTACTTACTAACTAAGTCCATATCGGTCTAAAGTTATATATAGCCCTCAGATAAATCGATCCCCAATCACACAAAAATTGGTCCATACCAAGTTCATAACTGTATAGAGCCCGCATATAAGCGACCCCCATATTTCAATTCTGGCTCTCTACGTACCGTGCAAAGTCAATATCGATTCGTAATTATTTGTAGACTTACCTATACATACCTTTTTGGTCTAATATATACCACGTATGGACTAACTCACAATTTAGAAAACGATGTTAAGAAGTTTTAAGATACCACAACCCAATTAATTCGATTGTGGATGACAGTCTTTCGTAGAAGTTTCTACGCAATCCATGGTGGAGGGCCTGGCCGAACTTGCGGCCGTATATACTTGTTTTTTTAATTCCGATTTTTTGGGAATTAAATATATTAATTGAAACCTTTATAAGTTTTGAACTAATTATGATATTATGATTTTTGCAAGGAAGATGATGGTTTTAAAAAATATTGTTGAAATAACCATTCCCAAAATTCGTATAAAAATCCCCAAAATGGGGACCTATGTTAAAAAAAAATACGTTAGTTTTTGTAATTTGCGTCTTTCTCACCTGTTTACCTTTTAAAGTTAGTTTGTGGACTCATGGGGCTTTTTGGAAAAGTGATCGGCTTAGCAATCGGTGCTTTGCTAAATGAGAATTTTTGAAAACAATTTTTTTTCTTTTTGAAAAGTTGCCAATTTTGGTTGGAGAAGAACTCATTAAACGTGTCTTTCTTTAGTGTTCTATAAGAATTTCCCTACAATATTTTTCGTTAAATTTAAAAAAAAAAATTTACATAACAAAAATGGTTCTAAGTACTTTATTATCTTAAAACATGAATATCCAACGTATATAAGTTAGAATATAAATTTGTATTACCACCACGGTTGCCACAGTTGTTAGAAAATAGTAATCTTTTTTGTTAAATCTCTATATAAATAAAATTTTGGAAAAAAGTTTCTATAAACAAACATTTTGTGAGAAATTTTTCTATAGAAATAAAATTTTGACAATAAATTCTATAGAAATAAAATTTTGAGAAAAAAAATTCCATAGAAATTTTGAGAAAATTTTTTATAGAAAAAATATTTTGAAAAAAAATTTCTATAGAAATATAATTTTCTACAGGAATAAAGTTTTGACAAAAATTTCTATAGAAATATTTGTTTGGTAGATTTGTGGTAATCTTCAAATTTTGTTAGATTTTTTTGGCACGAGTAGTAAATGCTGTTACCAAACATTGTTAAAGATCAAGCCGTGCCGGTTTCTAATTTCCTCCTCTAGAGCCACCAAAATGTAAAAATTATTACAAATTGTGTTGAGAGAAAATGTCCGTACATTGTGGTCCTACGTGCCTACAAGATGCTAAATATTAGAAAAACCCTATATATAGTGAATTTCCCCTACTTCTAACAACACTGGCTGTAGTTGATATTGCACCTACGGAGTTAATATTTTGCAGGTTTGATTAATACCCCAAAAGGTTACATTGTGCAAGATTTGAGTAAGATCAGTTAAGAAATGAGGCCTGTATGGTCAAACATAAGGTTACTAGGGGCAAATTTTTCAAAATCGGGCGATACATATATGTGAGCTATATCTACATCTGAACCGATTTCGATGAAATTTTGCACATATAGTAAGTACTATAGAGGACTGGATCTAGCCAACTTTGAGTAAGATCGGTTAATAAATAAGAGTTCTATGGCCAAATTTGGGAAAATCGGGTTATACATGTAAAGGGTGATTTGTTAAAAGCTTTATAACTTTTTTTTAAAAAAAAAAGCATAAAATTTGCAAAATCTCATCGGTTCTTTATTTGAAACGTTAGATTGGTCCATGACATTTACTTTTTGAAGATAATTTCATTTAAATGTTGACCGCGACTGCTTCTTAGGTGGTCCATTCGGAAAGTCCAATTTTGGGCAACTTTTTCGAGCATTTCGGCCGGAATAGCCCGAATTTCTTCGGAAATGTTGTCTTCCAAAGCTGGAATAGTTGCTGGCTTATTTCTGTAGACTTTAGACTTGACGTAGCCCCACAAAAAATAGTCTAAAGGCGTCAAATCGCATGATCTTGGTGGCCAACTTACCGGTCCATTTCTTGAGATGAATTGTTCTCCGAAGTTTTCCCTCAAAATGGCCATAGAATCGCGAGCTGTGTGGCATGTAGCGCCATCTTGTTGAAACCACATGTCAACCAAGTTCAGTTCTTCCATTTTTGGCAACAAAAAGTTTGTTAGCATCGAACGATAGCGATCGCCATTCACCGTAACGTTGCGTCCAACAGCATCTTTGAAAAAATACGGTCCAATGATTCCACCAGCGTACAAACCACACCAAACAGTGCATTTTTCGGGATGCATGGGCAGTTCTTGAACGGCTTCTGGTTGCTCTTCACTCCAAATGCGGCAATTTTGCTTATTTACGTAGCCATTCAACCAGAAATGAGCCTCATCGCTGAACAAAATTTGTCGATAAAAAAGCGGATTTTCTGCCACTGATTTTGGTAATAAAATTCAATGATTTGCAAGCGTTGCTCGTTAGTAAGTCTATTCATGATGAAATGTCAAAGCATACTGAGCATCTTTCTCTTTGACACCATGTCTGAAATCCCACGTGATCTGTCAAATACTAATGCATGAAAATCCTAACCTCAAAAGAATCACCCTTTATATGGGAGCTATATCTAAATCTGAACCGATTTTGATGATTTTTTGCACATATAGTAAGTGCTATAGAAGATTACATTTAGCCAACTTTGAGTAAGGTCGGTTGATAAATAAGGGTTTTATGGCCAAATTTAGAAAAACCGGGTGGTACATATATATGGGAGCTATAGCAAAATCTGAACCGATTTCGATGTTTTTTTTGCGCATATATATTTAGTACTATAGAAGATTACATTTAGCCAACTTTGAGTAAGATTGGTTGATAAGTAAAGGTTTTGTGGCCAAATTTGGGAAAATCGGGCGATACATTTATGTGAAAGCTATATAAATCTGAACCGATTTGGATGAAATTTTGCAGACTTGAAGGGCGATAAAGATGATTAACTTTTGCCAAATTTGGTGACGATTCGTTTGAAAAAAAAGAGCAACGTGACCCCTTTTGTCAAAATCGGTCGATACATATATATGGGAGCTATATCTAAATGTGATCCGATTTCTTCCTTGTGCCCAAAAATCTCCCTGTACCAAATTTCATCAAAATCGGTTAATAACTGCGATAATTGATCTAAAATCAATATTTCTGGTAGGCACATTTTGTGACAGATCAAACTTATTATACCCTGACCACTATATGGTTTAGGGTATAAAAACAGATCTTCTAGGTTCCCTTTTGTCAAAATTTTGCAAAAAAAAACAATAAATTGTAGGGCCATATCTTGCGAACGGTAAAAGATAATCGCGCACGCAACTTGTTTGTAGAGCTTTACAAGTTCAATTTATCGAAATCGCTTCAAAATTGCGGAGTTGATACCTAACACACAATTTCATACCTCCGAGGTGACCAACTAGGGACCCACAAATTTTCAAACTTAGAAGAAAACACCTCAGCTTTCACACAAAGAAAATTATGTTGATATCTTTATCCCTTAAAAAAAAAAAATTGAGATTTGAAACCACTGTGCATCGGCTTCGGAAAAACCCGCTTCGGTCGTGCTCTAATAGATATGTTTAAATACCACATATATTAAATATAACTCCTATGGAGCCCCTATAAACTCACGATTATATCTGCAAGGCCAAATATACACTCATATGCGATAGAAATTTCCCGAATTTATTATTTAAGAAAGCAATTTCATTTTTAAATAGTTGTCCATTCCACTATGTATCTATGTCCTTCGAATCTCCTATTTATGAGAACGAAAATGACGGCAAACAAAAAATATGAAATAAAAAACAAACATAAATTGAAATTATTTGAAGTCGCTTGTAATAAAGATTGCGCAGCACTTTTTTCTGTGCTTCCTCAAATTACAAATTGGAAAAGTTTCATCGATGGGACGTGGATTAATTATATCCAGGGCCATGAAAATGACTTTGCTTCAGTGACGAAAGCAAAAAAAAAAAAAACACAGAAACCAGCAACTTCATAAACATCTTTTTTGGGAGAAATCAATATTTATGTATTATTTTTTATTTTGCCTTGTGGATGGGCTGTTAATTCGCTTAGTTAATTAGATGACAATTCTCAACAAATGACATCTGTGACTCATAGCATTTTCCCTCTAGGCAAATAAAACAAGTTGCCTATGATAATATGTTTTTTTTTCTTGATATGGATCATTATTAATTTAAAAATTTTATACGAGTTTTTAGAATAATGGATACGGAGCGTTAAAGAATGTGAATATATTTCTTGGTAAATGTAATATTTCATGGGAAAAACTAACTCCATTTTATTGTAAGTGTAAAGTTTTAAAAGCATCGCAGCAGGAACTCGGTACAATGAAACAAATATTGTCGTGAATTTTGTTTAGTATAGAAGTCGCATTTCCATGATATAAAGTTTCTTTCCATGTCAAAAATCTGATAAACTTGCCAATGAAATCGTTTGGTTCTTGTAGTCAAGTGAATCAACTTAAAACTGGGTTTCTTTAATTGAAAATCTTGTTTGACTAAAGTTAACTTGGCGTTAATAATTCTGAATTGTGTCTTGACTACAAAGCAAACAAGTGTTCAAAAATAAGAGATATTTTTCAATACATTATAGCAAAGACTTTTTGTATTTGCAACATCGCATAATTTCTTCATGAAGATGAACCTGAATTTGGAAACTAGGGGTTAATTTCCAAATTCATAAAAATACAGTCAACAATCCTTCGTCAAAATGATGATGCGTAATTTAATTTTCGATTTAAAATGCTTTCATGGCGACTGGCAAATGATAAATTTAAGTTATACTGATTGAGCCATTTTATAAATTTTTGCTTTATACTAATTAAAAACAAATTGAATAAGAATATAAACTAAATTTAGTTCTCATTTTTGCTCAAGATGCAAATTATAGCGTTTTGAAATAGGCCGCGATGAGGGATGACGTTAGTATACTAAAAAATAAGGACGATTTTCTACACCCTCAAAAAAAATCGCTTCTCTAACATATGTTCCAAACATATTTTGCAGGAAGCACATATATTATTGGATACTGCCGAAACATTAATATGTTTGTTTTATGTGAGCATATTATATGTTTGGAAGCATTTTGAGTCCAAAAATAGTATATGCTTGGAATAATTCCTCAAAGAAGATTGTGCTCATTCCCTCACATAATTTTCACTTCCACGAAATTTTTGAGTTCTTCGCATCTTTTTCTGTTTTTTTTCAAATGTCTATTCTCTTGGTTCCGAATGTCTATTCTCTTTATTCCGAATACTCATTCTAATATTCAAATTAAATGAAACAGTTTTCCGAAACAACATACAAGCGGTTTCACAGAAATTGCTCTCATTTCATTCTCTCGCTGTGTTATGTTGATATCTTTTTATTCAATCCTCCCGGTTTCCATCTCTATTTCTTTCTCTATACTAACTCTCTCTCTCTCTCTCTCTCTCTCTCTCTCTGTCGCTCTCTGAATAAAGTATCACAACATATATATGTTTACTCGAAATTTGTACATTTATATATGTTTACATTCACACATACTATTTTTATGAAACATTCATGCCCCAAACATAATATATTCTAACATATTAACATATGTGTCCCAAACATTTTGTGTTAGTTTAGGAACATTACACGTTTGCACTTAAATATATTGTGTTTAAAAATTGTGCCCGAAACACATTTTGTTTATATCGGAACATATGAAAAACATATTTTTCTAACAGTGTAGGGTTAAGTTGTCGTTAACACGTTTTTAAAAGACTTGATAGCACATGAAGAAAATAAGCTGGAAAAAACGTCGCAAATCTCAAATTTAGAAGAAATTATTGGCTATTGCCCAAACATTTATATTTATGATTTCTTCTAATATAGCATAGGTTTGAAAGCATGCTGGACTAAACAATATAATATGTCTGAGTAGTCCAAGTTCCAAACATTTTGTATTTTGTGCAACAAAACGTGAGGGAAAGGTATTTGGTCTATGTGCTTAATATAAATATTGTTTAAACAAATAATTTTCCAAACACTTCTGAATTTTGTACGTAAGGACCAGATCTTAGCTGATCTAAGACGACTTTTATAATAAAGGTATGGGAATAATGGATCGCAGAGTACTAACTTCGAGTTTAGAAATAATATTTTTCCCGGCTAATTCTACATTTAAACAAAAAGGCATGGTGACAATCACACTCTCCAAAATTGGAAATGAATATTTCAAAGCATGGAATTTAAAATGAACTATTAATGTAACCCAGAAAAGGATTAAGGACCCAGCAAAAAATTTGGAGGAACCAAAGGCACAACATTAAAAGCACTTCCAGAAGATGTATTTTATTTTAACTACACAGGAAGTTCTTTTAATTCAATTTTTTATAACTAATTTTTTCATATTTTTAATGGGTAAACTTTTCAAAAAAAACTTTTTCAAATAGGTTAAAAACAGAGTAAGAGCTTATAAAATGGTACACGCACAGAAAAAACTTGTTTGGACATGGTTGCCGCATCCATTTAATGCTTATCTAGAGCATGTAATTGTCGCGGAAACCATGTATTTTGTCTTTGTTAAAATAACTTTCGAGCGGAGAAAAATATAAGCATTTAAATGGATCTCAAATGCCGCAAACATGTTCCATTATTTAAATAATAGAATTTGGGACCATTACATGGTCGGGAAAATCATGTACCTAACCATTCAATTTTTCGACTTTTGTGCAGGGAAAAAAGTATTTTTATAGGTTAGGTATAGACATTTTTAGAACCATTAGATGGCCATAAAGACCATGTACATTGTTTTCGTGACCATTTAATTTTTTATTTTTTTAGCGAAAAGAATTTTATAAAAACATTGAGCAGGTACACACGATTTTCATTTTGCGCGTCAGTCGTGCGTTGATTGTTTCTTGGAATGGACGAAGAATACGGAATTACTGTGTTTTGTGTTAATTTATTTATTCAGAAGAGGCAAGTGGTTTTATGTGAACACAAAAAAGGAAAGTGTAATTGAAAAAATTAACCTGGTGTTTGTTCTTCATTTTGATATATGGTATAATTTATTTCTATTTGGATTTACATGATGTCTGCGTTGCTACATTTGATGGGCACGACGTAAATATGGAATGATTACTTATTGTTGAAATTAAACCAAAATATAGTATTTAAAAATATATGATATTTGCTTGCACGACATTATAAATTAGTTTATAAATAAATAAAAACAAATAAATAAAGTTAATTTTGTGTTTTCTTTTCTCAAGTGTCGTCCTTTTTTCGACGACGAAAAAAGTTTTTTCATAAAGTTCAAAACATTTTAGATTGTGACCATGTTCTTTTATCTGCACGCTCACAAAAAATCGCTTCTGTAACATATACTCCCAAACATATTTTACTTCAAGCATATACATTTTTGGGTATTGCCCAAACATTTATATGTTTGATCTCTTCCAATATATAATATGTTTGAAAGCATATTGGTCTAAACAATATATGTTTGGGTAGTCTAAGTTCCAAACATTTTGTATTTTTGCATCCAAATTCAATAATGTTGTCTTCCAAAAAACAATATGTTATTATGTGAACATATAATATGTTTGGAAGCATTTTGCGCCCAAAAATATTATATGCTTAAAAAAATTGTCCCAAACAATATTGTGCTGAAAATTTTATTTATTTATTTATATATTTACAATCATAATGAATTATGAAAATAAACAGGTAATATAGGTGCTAACAACATAGGTTTTCGACCTGAATGCTCAAAATTTTGTTTCTGCCCAATTGTATATTCCCCCACATCTTTCTCACTTCCACGAGATTTTTTAGTTCTTAGCACCTTTTTCTGTAATACAAACATTGTAGAAGAAATTATTCAATTGTATGATTTTTTTTATTTTAATTTTACCTTTTGCCGGATCAAAGAAGTAGCTGATCAATTGGCCAAGGAAAAATAAAATGTTAATTTTGTAATAACAAGCAACAACCACCAACTTAATTCAATATCGCTCCCTGTTAAATAGCGCTCCAAGCTACTAAACACATATATGTTTATAGGCTATTTCTAAATTAATATATGTTTGCATCCAAGCATATTATATTTACAAACATTTTATGTCCCAAACATAATATGTTCTAACATATTAACATATATGTCCCAAACATGTTATGCTAGTTTATGAACATTATATGCTTGCACTCAAAAATATTGTGTTTAAAAATTTGTGTTCCAAACATATAATGTTTACAGCCAAACATATGAAAAACAGTATTTTTCATCCGTGTGGAAGAAAAACATTTTTGACGAATACCATAACATTTTAGATCGTGACCATTGTCTTTTAATGGAAAAAAAATCTTTTTATCAATATAATAATATTTTAGATGAGGACAATTTTATTTTTCTTAGAACCATGTTCATTGAGCCAACATGGTTGCAGGTGAAAATGTTACATGGTCGCCGCAAAAATAGCTCCTATCATATTATTTTGCTCTTCGAATATTATTGTGACAATCATGTTTCTTCTCTGCGTGTACAAATTACTTAAATTTTGTCGACAAAAAATATGCTAAATCCAATCTGAAAAAATTGTGAATTTTTGAAAATATTTGAAGTCAAACGTTTCAGACAAGCGTTGGAGTCCATTAAAAATTATAAAAAAATTATTTATTTGACAAAATGTCACAGAATTTTTTAATTTACATCCAAAACAGTGAATTCGGATAACACCTAATGAAGTGATGCAGATTCAGTGCTGTTGAAATTAAGGATTTCCGTCCTATGACAAGCCCATGTTAAATTCATCGCTTCGGCGTCAATTTTGCACCACTTCCGGATCCAAAAAGAACATTTTCAATACTTTTTTGGCGACGCTTTTTTTGCTGAGCGATTAGTAAATACCAGAAAAAATTATTGAATTGAATTTCTTAATATGAGTAGGTTAATAAATTTGATTTTGTTTCATTGCAATGAAACCACAAAATGAGTTCTCAAATACCGTAATACGTTGTTTCGCGGTAAATACTTATTCCATTATTATGAAACCTTCCCAAACATTACGTGTTTCGCAGTTTGTTGTAAGAATAATACGGTTTTGTATTACAAAATTTATTAACCTAGACTAAAATGTTATTTTTTCATCAAATATAACCTGCTTGCCGAAACCATGGCTGTGAAAGCCATGTTACATGGTCACCATACAAAAATAACATTTTGCTCTTAAAACATGTTTGAGGTGATCATATTCCTTCTCTGCGTGTAAACATATTATCTTGTAACATATCGATTTCAGATATAATATACTATTTTCCAAACGCAATGTGTTTGTACCCACACATATTGTATTAAAATTGTTATTACAAACATCTTATTATGTATCCAAGCATACACAAAAAAGTGAATATTTGACACAAATATGTTACAAAAATTTTGATTTAAATTATTTTTGTATTTGATTTTCAGAATAATACGAAAATAATAAATTCAATTATACAATTTGTAGGGTTTTCCTAATTTATTATACCCTCCACCATAGGATGGGGGGTATATTAACTTTGTCATTCCGTTTGTAACACATCGAAATATTGCTCTAAGACCCCATAAAGTATATATATTCTGGGTCGTGGTGAAATTCTGAGTCGATCTGAGCATGTCCGTCCGTCCGTCCGTCTGTTGAAATCACGCTAACTTCCGAACGAAACAAGCTATCGACTTGAAACTTGGCACAAGTAGTTGTTATTGATGTAGGTCGGATGGTATTGCAAATGGGCCATATCGGTCCACTTTTACGTATAGCCCCTATATAAACGGACCCCCAAATTTGGCTTGCAGACCCTCTAAGAGAAGCAAATTTCATCCGATCCGGCTGAAATTTGGTACATGGTGTTAGTATATGGTCTCTAACAACCATGAAGAAATTGGTCCATATCGGTCCATAATTATAAATAGCCCCCATATAAACCGATCCCCAGATTTGGTTTGCGGAGCCTCTAAGAGAAGCAAATTTCATCCTATCCGGCTGAAATTTGGTACATGGTGTTAGTATAGGGTCTCTAATGACCATGCAACAATTGGTCCACATCGGTGCATAATTATATATAGCTCCATATAAACCGATCGCCAGATTTGACCTCCGGAGCCTCTTGGAAGACCAAAATTCATCTGATTCAGTTGATATTTGGTACGTGGTGTTAATATATGGCCTCAAACACCCATGTAAAAATTGGTCGAAATCGGTCCGTAATTATGTATAGCCCCCATATAAACCGATCCCCTGATTTGACCTCCGGAGCCCCTTGGAAGAGCAAAATTCATCGGATTCGGTTGAAATTTGGTGCGTGATGTTAGTATATGGTATCCAACATTCATGCAGGAATTGGTTCCTATCAGTCCATAATTATATATAGCTCCCATATAAACCGATCCCAAGATTTGACCTCCGGTGCCTTTTGGAGAAGCAAAATTCATCCGATCTGCTTGAAATTTGGTACGTGGTGATAATATATGATATTTAACAACCATGCCAAAAGTGGTCCATATCAGTCCATAATCATATATAGCCCCCATATAAACCGATCCCAAGATTTGGTTTTGGAGCCTCTTGGAGGAGTAAATTTCCTCTGAGTCAGCCGAAATTTGGTACATTGTGCTAGTATATGGCCGTTAACAACCATGCCTAACTAGGTCCATATCGGTCTATAGTTATATATAGCCCTCAGATAAATCGATCCCCAATCACACAAAAATTGGTCCATATCAAGTTCATATAAGCGACCCCCATATTTCAATTCTGGCTCCCTACGTACCGTGCAAAAGTCCATATCGATTCGTAATTATTTGTAGACTTACATACCTTTTTGTCTAATATTTATATACCACGTGTGGACTAACTCACAATTTAGAAAACGATTTAGGATACCACAACCCAAGTAATCGATTGTGTATAACAGTCTTTCGTAGAAGTTTCTACGCAATCCATGGTGGAGGGTACATAAGATTCGGCCTGGCCGAACTTACGGCCGTTTACAGTGTTGCCAACTCCCCAAGGCCAAAAAGCACCAAAAATATATTATAAATTCTAACATACCACCTTCCACCACAAAATCGAAAATTAAATGCTCTGCTAAAAAAACAAAAAAAAAAACTTCCGAAGATGTACCTATTATAGAACTTTTGTGAATTGAATTTTAAGAAGTTAAGGTGGGTATTAAGATCGAGTTTAGCTGCTAAAATAGTCATTTTTTGACAATTACAATTTCTTTAATAATTCATTTTAAGGAATACAAACTTTGCGAAAATTTGCTTTTGGCTATTCCCCATCAAGTTATAATAAAATTTGCAGCAAATATGCATAATTTTATGCCTTTTTTACTGATATAGTTTTCACTTTAGCGGCAAAACTCGAACTTAGTACTCACCATTATGAACCGCTATTCAAGTATACACTTTGATCAGTTTTAATGCTTTCATGCAATTCATTTTGATCAGTGATGTTTTTCAACTTTCAAAATATTAATATATTGAAGGAGTCTATATTAATATATGGAAGGAGTCTTATTTCAGTTGTGCGTGCTTTTGTGAATTTAATACAAACGTTTTTAATGACATCTTTACCAAATTCGAAAATTCGACACTCATCGCTCGACTTTCCTACAGAATACCCTAAATAACAATATTAATTAAAAAATAATCAATACCAACTTCATAACAATCAAATTCTATATTTGGCAATAAATTTGAGTTTCTTCGGATCTTGAAAGTCTAATCAAAATTTTTGTATCAATTAAACTTAATACTGTTCAAAATAAAAAAAGCACCAAAAGCACTAAATGAAAATGCCAGAAAGCACCAAGTTGGTGCTTTTTTTGAAAAGGCACCAAAAAGGCAATTTGGTGCTTTTTAGAAATCAAAAAGCACTAAATTTGGTGCTAAAAGCACCAAATTGGCAACACTGGCCGTTTATACTTTTTGGAATTTGTCATAAACTGAACACTGTGGAATAATCCGGAGTTAAGAAGCAGTTCTACTGGCTAGGAAGGGCTCTCGTGGAACGGACAATCTCTTTGTGGACATTTTCCTCCTCTGTCTTTTTATCTTTACAGGAAAATTATGATGAACTATGGTGAGGCCTTTGGCTCTCTTCGGAAAGTTGCGAACAACCCAAGTATATATGGGGCGAGAAGAACAGGTGGAATTGCGAATTTGAAGCCTTTAATTGGACTTATAACTGGATGTAATGCTCTTGGTAAACATACACCCAGAGAAGGAATATGATCACCTCAAACATGTTTTAAGAGCAAAATGTTATTTTTGGGTGGTGACCATGTAACATGGTTTTCGCAACCATGTTATTTTCTCGGAAATCATGTATCTGATTTCGACAAGCAGGTTATATTTGACGAAAAAATAACATTTTATTGACAAACATGTTACATGGTCACCATACAAAAATAACATTTTGCTCTTGAAACATGTTTGAGGTGATCATATTCCTTCTCTGCGTGTATGGTAAGAATAGACCTCAAAGATAATGACATTTGCAGATGGGTAGGTCGAAAACCTTAGTTGTTAGTACCTTTATTATACCCTCCACCATAGGATGGGGGTATATTAACTTTGTCATTCCGTTTGTAACACATCGAAATATTGCTCTAAGACCCCATAAAGTATATATATTCTGGGTCGTGGTGAAATTGTGAGTCGATCTAAGCCAGTCCGTCCGTCCGTCTGTTGAAATCACGTTAACTTCCGAACGAAACAAGCTATCGACTTAAAACCTGGCAAATTTCATCCGATCCGGCTGGAATTTAGGTTAGGTTAGGTTATATGGCAGCCCGATGTATCAGGCTCACTTAGACTATTCAGTCCATTGTGATACCACAGTGGTGAACTTCTCTCTTATCACTGAGTGCTGCCCGATTCCATGTTAAGCTCAATGACAAGGGACCTCCTTTTTATAGCCGAGTCCGAACGGCATTCCACATTCCAGTGAAACCACTTAGAGAAGCTTTGAAACCCTCAGAAATGTCACCAGCATTACTGAGGTGGGATAATCCACCGCTGAAAAACTTTTTGGTGTTCGGTCGTAGCAGGAATCGAACCCACGACCTTGTGTATGCAAGGCGGGCATGCTAACCATTGCACCACGGTGGCTCCCCTGGAATTTGGTACATGGTGTTAGTATATAGTCTCTAACAACTATGCAAAAATTGGTTCATATCGGTCCACTTTTACGTATAACCCCCATATAAACGGACCCCCAAATTTAGCTTGCGATTGCTCTAAGAGAAGCAAATTTCATTCGATCCGGCTGAAATTTGGTACATGGTGTTAGTATATGGTCTCTAACAACCATGCAAAAATTGGTCCACATCGGTCCATAATTATATATAGCCCCCATATAAACCGATCCCCAGATTTGGCTTGCGGACCAACAAAGAGAAGCAAATTTCATCCGATACGGCTGAAATTTGGTACATGGTGTTAGTATATGGTCTCTAACAACTATGCAAAAATTGGTCCAAATCGGTCCATAATTATATATAGCCCCTATATAAACCGATTCCCTGATTTGGTTTGCGGATCCTCTAAGAGAAGCAAATTTCATCTGATCCGGCTGAAATTTGGTACATGGTATTAGTATTTAGAGACTATATACTAATACCACTACTATATACTAATACAACCATTCAAAACTTGGTCCATATCAGTCCATAAAGAGAATAGAAATTCGGAACCATGAGAATAGACATTTGAAAAAAACATTTTATGTATGTGTGAACATGTGTTATGTTTATCATTTTGGCATTGTGAACACTATTTTTTTCTTGGTTCGTCAAAAGAAATCGGAACGACGAGTAAGTCAAAATATTCAGACAAAGGATTTTAAAAAAACCAGTGGAAAATATATAAAAATTACAAAGGGATCTTCATTAAAAATAACGAAAGTGCACTATATTCGTTTTAAAGTTGTGACAGTAAAATGACGATAGGGGAAAGAGTGAAAAATTAAACAATAAGAAGCATAAAAACCGAGTTTAGTTCAGGGCACTTTCAATTTAGCTTCAAATCTCGAATCTCTAAAAGCAGAATAACATTATAATTTTTTGGCAACTTCTATTATAACTTGGTGGGGAATGATCCAAAGCAACAATTGAAAAAGTTTATTTTCTTTAACATGAATTATTAAAGAAAAGTAAACGTGAAAACATGGTCATTTGAGAGCGATAATGCCAACTTAATGCCGGCCTTAAAGGTAAAAAATTAAGTTGTATTTCTAAATACGATAAATTTTAAATGCATTTAAAATTGTGTTAAATGCTATTAAAAATAGTTCACGACTAAATAAATTTATGTGCATATTGTAAAATTATTTATGTTTATAGTCGACTTTGCGTTCTTCTTTTGTTAGAGTTTTTGAATTTCTTCGAAAATTTGAAACTTTTATAACAAAAGCATTTTTATACCCTGCGCCACACTGTGGAGGTATTATAAGTTAGTGCATATGTTTGTAACACCCAGAAGGAGACGAGATAGACACATGGTGTCCTTGGCAATAATGCTCAGGGTGGGTCCCTGAGTTGACATAACCATGTTCGTCTGTCTGTGAACACATTTTTGTGATCAAAGTCTAGGTCGCAATTTAAGTCCAATCGCCTTCAAATTTGGCACATGTATGTGTTTTGGCTCAGAATAGAACCCTATTGATTTTGGAAGAAATCGGTTCAGATTTAGATATAGCTCCCATATATATCTTTCGCCCGCTATGCACTAATATGGACCCAGCAGCCATAGTTTTATATCGATTTGCTTGAAATTTTGCACAAGGAGTACAATTAGTAATATAGTCACGTGTGCCAAATTTGATTGAAATCGGTTCAGATTTAGATATAGCTCCAATATATATGTTTTTCTGATTTCGACAAAAATAAAATACATGGTCACCACCCAAAAATAACATTTTGCTCTTAAAACATGTTTGAGGTGATCATTTTCCTTCTCTGGGTGTAGATATTAGAGGTGTGCACGTGAGTAATATTTTACTCACGCTCACGCACACTCACGACGGAAAAATCTTACTCACTCACACTCACACACGATATTGTTTGGTAGGACTCACGCTCACGCACACTCACGAAATGAAAATTTGTACTCACGCACGAAAATGCCATGACTCACGAAAAATACCGTGACTCACGAAAAATATCGTGACTAACGAAAAATGTAGTGACTCACGAACAATTTTTTGAGTAATTTACCTTAGCGACGTGTCTGAAAACTTGAGCATTATTAAAATCGAGAGCGTTATTACACTCTTAACATCCCAGGTGTCACTAAACTTGTAAATTAATTTAACTCTTAAGCGTTTTATGTTGGTGAGTGGGATTATTTTCGTGAGCGTAAATCTTTACTCACGCACACTCACGAAGATAATATTTTCGTGACTCACGCTCACGTACGACATTTTGGTTTGTTAATCACGCTCACGCACACTCACTCCGTTGCCGTGAGCGTGACTCACGACTCACGCGTGAGTCACGAAAACTTTCGTGAGTCACGACAATTTCGTGTCACGTGCACACCTCTAGTAGATATAGCTCCCATATATATTTTTCGTCCGATTTGAACTTATATGACCACAAAAGCCAGAGTTTTGCCGTGATTTGCTTCAAATTTTGCACAAGGGGTACGTTTAATAGTATCGTTAAGTGTGTCAAATTTTGTTAAAATCGGTTCAGATTTAGATATAGCTCACATATATATCTTTCTCCCGATTTGGACTTTTATGGTCTCAAAAGCCAGAGTTTTGCCCTGACTTACTTCAAATTTTGCACAAGCGGTACTTATTACGATACTATTGTATGTGCCAAATATGGTCAAAATCGATTCAGATTTAGATATAGCTTCTATATATATCTTTCGTCCGATTTGAACTTATATGGCCTCAAAATCCAGGGTTTTGCCGCACAAATTTCGCACAAGGGGTACGTTTAGTAGTATCGGTAATTGTGCCAAATTTGGTTGAAATCGGTTCAGATTTAGATATGGCTCCCATATATATTTTCCATCCGATTTGCACTCATAGCATAGATAGCAGAATTATTACTCTTACTATACATGTCAAATTTAGTCAAAATCGGTTCAGATTATATATATATATATATATATATATATATATATATATATATATATATATATATATATATATATATATATATATATATATATATATATATATATATATATATATATATATATATATATATATATATATATATATATATATATATATATATATATATATATATATATATATATATATATATATATATATATATAGCTCCCATATATATGTACACCAGAGTTGGGGAAATATGGTAGACTGTTACACATTTTAGACTCACTTTCAATGGAAGTTTCCTCCAATTAACTGGATAGCGTTATCCGATTAAAATTTTAAATTTAACCCTTTCGACCCTAATGTTGCCTGTGGACAACTTTTTGTGTTTTGAGACTCACTGTCAGCGTTGTTTTTGTTTTTGTTCATAAAACTGTAACGGTATCGAAAGCTACAAGTGTTTTCTTCAAGTTGAAGGAAAAATCAGCTAATTTGGTTGTCAATTAACAAAACAATTTTCATTAATACGCACGTACCTCAAGAAAAAAATATTTGCGAATTTAAAAAGAGGTTTTTATACATGTGACTTATTTCAAAAATTACTACTAAAATGTTGAAAGTTTTTATTAAATCTATTGTAGTACATGTCAAATAAAATATTTCTGGAAGTCAAATCTTAGAATTGCAAAAAAACAACAGATGGGAAATTTTTAAAATTGAAAAGTTGCCTGTGGGCAACTTTGGGCAATTGTGGTAGTAAAATTACATATTTTTGAACATAAGACCTGGAGAAAAAAGGTTTGAAAAACAATGATTTTGAAAAAATTTTGAACTTCAATTGGGATGTCCCAGAGAAATGCGGCGATGATGTGGAAAACATATCTGCAGTGCAGTGGGGAATTTGGAAGGAATCGTAAAAAGGGAGGAAACCACTTCTTGGCAACATACTAGTGGATTAGCACGAATAGTGACGCTTTATAATACTTTGGTTTTTTACACCGCCAGTTTAATTTACATAGGTTAAAAACAAAAAAACCAAACATTTTCGTGAGTCACGCGAAGCCGTGAATGAAATTTAAACGAAATCTCGTGAATGAAATTTAAACGAAACCTCGTGAATGTGCGTGAACGGGATTAAAGAAAAATGTGTGGCGCGTGAGCGTGAGTAAAAATCAAATTGTGTTCGTGATTGTGAGTGAGTAAACTTCCTCCGAAATCACGCTCCCGATAAAAATTTACTTTCACGATCCAACCCACACTCACGATCCAACTCACGCTCAAGATAAAATTCACGTTAACAATAAAATTCATATTCACGATAAAATTCGCACTCACGGTAAAACAGACACAAAAAGTCACAATCACGAACAAATTCACGTTCACGATTAAATTCAAGCTCACCGATTTTAATCACATTTACATATTTAATCACGCTTAAGATTTCAATAGCGTGAGTCACGAGAAATTTCGTTAATTACCAGAATTTTATTGAGCCACGAAAATTGTCGTGTTCCGAAAATATTCGTGACTTACGAGATTTGTCGTGAATTACGAAAATTGTCGTGAATCGTGCGAAAGCGTGAGACATAAACATTGTTCATGTGTGAGCGTGTGCGAGTATGACGTGACCGTGAATTCCTACCCACATGGCATGCGTGAGTACAAATATTTCTTCGTGAATGTGTTTGAGCGTGATTGAAATTCCACTCACGCGCGCATTTAAGTACATATTTACTGTAAAATAACAAAAAACTTAACAAAAATCCAACAAACCGTAATACGTCTATCATTACAAAACAAAATAGTTTGTAGTCACAATTGCCCAAAGTTGCCCACAGGCAACATTCTCTACCGCCTAAACGAATGGGCGTGGCGACCCGAAATTTTGGCTAGACGCTTCTTAAATGACTTCAACATGATTAAAAGTAAAAAAAAAAAAATTAGCGATACCTATAAAAATTCGGGGTCGAAAGGGTTAAAGAGATTTTGTAGAAGTAAAAAAATTGTCTCCTTTTTATAGCTTCCAGCAAATGTGAAGTAGTTGAGATGGTAATATAAATTTTGGCCTACATAGGGGTGAAGGGTATAATATAGTCGGCCCCGCCCGACTTTAGACTTTACTTACTTGTTTTTACTAAAATTGTGTTCCACCCTAGTGCATTAGCCAACTTAAATTTTGAGTCTTTAGATTTTATAAAAGTCTATCAAATTCTGTCCAAATCGAGTGATATTTAAATGTATGTATTTGGGACAAACCTTTTATATATAGCACCCAACACAATTGACGCATGTGGTATGGTATCGAAAATTTAGATCTACAATGTGGTGCAGGGTATAATATAGTCGGCCCCGCCCGACTTTAGACATTCCTTACTTGTTTCTCATTTCGAAGTTGCATTATAAAAATTTAATATAGTAATATGTAATGTCGAACATCTTTTCGGAATTTTTGGAATATATGTAAACATAAATGTAAACAAATTGGTGTTTGGTCGGAGCAGGGATTGAACCCAGGACCCTTTGCATGTAAGGCGGATATGCTACGCATTGCTTCACGTGGCCAACAAATGTATGTTTCCGTTAAATAATGTTTTGTTTGCATCGACTCGTGGGCGCCGCAGACTATGTTATATAAATTTAACTAATAACGATAATTGTCTATTGATGACAATAACAGCTACGTAGCTCAGTGGATAGTCTGTTGGCTTACAAACTGTATGGTCCTCGGTTCGATTCTCCGTCCAGGCGAAAGGTAAAATTAAAAAAAAAAAAAACTTTATAAAATTGAATAATTTCTTCAACATTGTTTGTAATACAGAAAAAGGTGCTAAGAACTCAAAAATCTCATGGAAGTGACAAAGATGTGAGGGAAGTAGGCAGAAATAATTTTTTTTTTGAGCACAACCTTCTTTGGGAGAAAATTCTTCCAAGCATATAATATTTTTGGGCTCAAAATTCTTCCAAACATGTAATATGCTCAAATAAAACACATGTGCTTCCTGCAAAATATGTTTGGAACATATGTTAGAGAAGCGATTTTTTTGAGTGTGTAATGTGTCAAACCAAAGACGTAAATAACAAACAGGGACCTAGTGCTTTCAATCGTATGAAAGTTTCAGATGCTAATTTCACATCTTTTTCATGATATTGTCTTTGGTTATAGAGCAGAAACTAATCGCATTATGTTTTGTAATACCCCTTTTGTAATGTCATTGTTAGTTTCTTTTTGAATCTTTTCATTGCTGTTTTCCCTCTATCGGTTAAGCTACTCTTGTAGTGTAGCCAAGTTTCATGCGGAAATAAAAATAGTAATGAAAATATTGAAGAAGAATCCAACAATAACAAAACAAAAAGAGTGAAGTAAAAGGAAACGTGCTCATAATAGAAACAAAGCCATGCAGCTGTGAAAGTAAAAGTTTGAAAGTAAAATGTTTGTACGACGAGATGAAGGCAAAGTCTACTATAAAAACTTTTTTCGGGTGATTAGAGAGTAATTCGCAATGGGGTAGAGGCCAGGGTATATAACATTGATCTGCCAAAAAATGTGCCAACCAGAAGTATTGAGTTTGGACCCCATAAAATATATACAGATCGGTCTAGCCATTGGTGTCCGTCCGTCCATCTATTTCTTGTTCACAGGATTCCGGATTAATTAAAGGGTTTTGATAAAATTTGCCCAAATCGATACATATATATTTGGGGCTGTATCTAAATTTGATACGTTTTTTTTTTCATATTCAGTAGCCTTCATCCGTGTGACAGAAAACGCCATGTTCCAAGCTCCCATACACGATGTATACAGGTATGAAATGATCGTTTTTCATGTGTCATCTCCAAATCACCATTTTACAGAAACATACATTTGTTTGCAACGTTAGCATGTCTGTCTTGCATGCAAAAGGTCGTGGGTTCGATCCCTGCTTCGACCGAACACTAAATTTTTATACCCTCCACCATAGGATGGGGGTATATTAACTTTGTCATTCCGTTTGTAACACATCGAAATATTGCTCTAAGACCCCATAAAGTATATAAATTCTGGGTCGTGGTGAAATTCTGAGTCGATCTGAGCATGTCCGTCCGTCCATTTGTTGAAATCACGCTAACTTCCGAACGAAACACCCTATCGACTTGAAACTTGGCACAAGTAGTTGTTATTGATGTAGGTCGGATGGTAATGCAAATGGGCCATATCGGTCCACTTTTACGTATAGACCCCATATAAACGGACCCCCAAATTTGGCTTGCAGACCGTCTAAGAGAAGCAAATTTCTTACGATCCGGCTGAAATTTGGTACATGGTGTTAGTATATTGTCTGTAACAACTATGTAAAAATTGGTCCACATCGGTCAATAATTATATAAAGACCCCATATAAACCGATCCCCCGATTTGGCTTGCGGAGCCTCTAAGAGAAGCAAATTTCATCCGATCCTACTGAAATTTGGTACATGGTGTAAGTATATGGTCTCTAATCACCATGCAAAAATTGGTCCACATCGGTTCATAATTATATATAGCCCCCATATAAACCGATCCCCAGATTTGGCTTGTGGAGCCTCTAAGGGAAGAAAATTTCATCCGATCCAGCTGAAATTTGGTACACGGTGTTAGTATATTGTCTCTAACAACTATGCAAAAATTGGTCCACATCGGTGCATAATTATATATAGCCCCCATATAAACCGATCACAAGATTTGACCTCCGGAGCCTCTTGGAAGACCAAAATTCATCTGATTCAGTTGATATTTGGTACGTGGTGTTAATATATGGCCTCAAACACCCATGAAAAAATTGGTCGAAATCGGTCCATAATTATATATAGCCCCCATATAAACCGATCCCCAGATTTAACCTCCGGGCCCCTTGAAAGAGCAAAATTCATCCGATTCGGTTGAAATTTGGTAGGTGGTGGTAGTATATGATATTTAATTTATATGATATTTAATTGGAGAATTTTCCAGCTGCCCACCATCAACATGGATTCCGTAAGGTACACCGTACGACGACAGCCTTACATGCCATTTCGACACATATCAATAAGGGACTTAATCAGCCCAGGCCGTGTCATAGGACGGTCCTCGTGGTGCTTGACCTATCGAAAGCATTCGATACGGTCAACCATGCCAAATTATTTGAGGACATCGAGAATACGTCCCTACCGGCAGGAGTGAAACGTTGGGTGCTGAATTATATGTGTGGACGCCAGTCGTACGTGGAATTCAGGGACAAAAAGTCAAAAAACCCGTAGAGCTAAACAGGGAGTTCCCCAGGGTGGGGTGATATCTCCGGCACTGTTTAACCTCTACCTTTCCTCGATTCCACGCCCACCTGACGGCGTCGAGATTGTATCATATGATGACTGTACAATCTTGGCATCTGGGCCCAATGTTGATGACATCTGCGATCGTTTAAATGTCTACTTAGCTAATCTTACCAGTTATTTCACTGCGAGAAACTTGAGGATATCCCCCACCAAATCCTCAGCCACACTATTCACTACATGGACGGCAGAAGTGCGCAGGCAGTTGAATATTAGTGTCGATGGCGAAATAATTCCGACCACAAATTACCCCAAGATTCTTGGGGTCACATTCGACAGCCTTTTCAGGCCGTCTGCCCATGCCACTGCAATTTGTAATAAGCTCCGTGGTAGAAACAAGGTCCTCAAGTCACTTGCCGGCAGTACTTGGGGTGCGGACAAAGAAACCTTGTTAGCTACCTATAAGGGGAGCCACCGTGGTGCAATGGTTAGCATGCCCGCCTTGCATACACAAGGTCGTGGGTTCGATTCCTGCTTCGACCGCACACCAAAAAGTTTTTCAGCGGTGGATTATCTCACCTCAGTAATGCTGGTGACATTTCTGAGGGTTTCAAACTTCTCTAAGTGGTTTCACTGCAATGTGGAACGCCGTTCGGACTCGGCTATAAAAAGGAGGTCCCTTGTCATTGAGCTTAACATGGAATCGGGCAGCACTCAGTGATAAGAGAGAAGTTCACCAATGTGGTATCACAATGGACTGAATAGTCTAAGTGAGCCTGATACATCGGGCTGCCACCTAACCTAACCTAACCTACCTATAAGGCAATTGGCCGGTCAGTGGTAAACTATGCAGCGCCAGTGTGGACACCGCAGACTAGTGATACGCAGTGGAATAACATACAAACCTGTCAGAACGCTGCCCTTAGAACTGCGACTGGGTGTCTCCGCAGCACACCCCTGGATCACCTTTATGTGGAGACAAAGATCATCCCTGTGCGAAGATACAACTACATGTTGTCAAAGCAGTATCTCCTGGGTTGTTATCTCAGTAATCATCCAAACCACCATCTCATGGATGCACAACCACCACCCAGGAACGTAAGGGTTGATATACATAATCTAGAGCGCGAGATCCAGCGCTACAAAAGAGAACCTCTAGATCAAGCAGCGTACCAGGCAGGTTTGAACAGGATTCATGAGGATACTGTAGCTGAAGCGGTGAGAAGCTACAAGGTTAATCCTGTTCTCGGAGTCCGTCCACCGCCCATAGCACCGGAGGAAAGAGACCTCCCACGGCAGACTAGGGTAGTTTTAGCCCAGTTAAGATCAGGCAAGTGCAGCCGCCTCAATTCATATTTATCAGTGATTGATAGCAGCGTAGCTGACGTATGTCCAATTTGCAACCAAGGGCCACACGACACGCGTCATCTTTTCTCTTGCCCAGCTAAACCAACCCGACTTACCGCCAGGTCACTCTGGACGCACCCCACCTTAGTCGCAGAGTTCCTCGATCTGGCCACAAGCTGAAGTACCAAAGCGCATAACATAAAAATGGATGAAATCACAATAAACTGTTACAACAACAACAACAACAACCATGCCGAAAGTGGTCCATATCAGTCCATAATCTTATGTAGCCCCCATATAAACCGATCCCGAGATTTGGTTTTGGAGCCTCTTGGAGGAGCAAATTTCATCCGAGTGAGTTGAAATTTGGTACATTGTGCTAGTATATGCTCGTTCACAACCATGCCTAACTAGGTCCATATCGGTCTATAGTTATATATATCCCTCAGATAAATCGATTTCCAATCACACAAAAATTGGTCCATATCAAGTTCATAATTGTATATAGCCCCCATATAAGTGACCTCCATATTTCAATTCTGGCTCTCTACGTACCGTGCAAAAAGTCCATATCGATTCGTAATTTTTTGTAGACTTACCTATACATAACTTTTTTGTCTAATATATACCACGTATGGACTAACTCACAATTTAGAAAACGATGTTAAGAATTTTTAAGATACCACAATCCAAGTATTTCGATTGTGAATGACTGTCTTTCGTAGAAGTTTCTACGCAATCCACGGTGGAGGGTACATAAGATTCGGCCTGGCCGAACTTACGGCCGTATATACTTGTTTTCCCTTATTTGTTATACCCTTCACAACTACTGTGGTACAGGGTATAATAAGTTTGTGCATTTGCCTGTCTGTTGATGTATTTTTATGTCTGTCTGTCTGTTGATGTATTTTTGTGTGCAAAGTACAGCTCGCAGTTTTAGTCCGATTGTCCTAAAATTTGGTATAGGGTCCTGTTTCGGCTCAAAGACGATCCCTATTGATCGGTTCAGATTTAGATATAGCTGCCATATATATTTTTCACCGATCTTGTCATAATTGGCGTGTATATCAACCGATCTTCCTCAAATTCCGTACATCCGAATATTTTATGAGTCTCGAAAAACTTGCAAAATATCAGCCAAATCGGTTCAGATTTAGATATAGCTCCCATATATAGCTTTCGCCCGATTTACACTCAATTGCCCACAGAGGCTAATTTTTTGCTCCGATTTAGTTGAATTTTTGCATAGGGAGTAGAATTAGCATTGTAACTATGTGTGCCAAATTTGGCTGAAATCGGTTCAGATTTGGATATATCTCCCATATATAGCTTTCACCCGATTTACACTCATATGACCACAGAGGCCAATTTTTTACTCCGATTTAGTTGAAATTTTGCACAGGGAGTAGAATTAGCATTGTAGCTATGCGTGCCAAATTGAAATCGGATCAGAGTTAGATATAGCTCCCATATATATGTTTGTCTGATTTCGACAAAAATGGTCAAAATACCAACATTTTCCTTTTTAAATCGGCACTGCTTAGTCGAAAAGTTGTAAAAATGACTCTAATTTTCCTAAACTTCTAATACATATATATCGAGCGAAAAATCATAAATAAACTTTTGCGAAGTTTCCTTAAAATTGCTTCAGATTTAAATGTTTCCCATATTTATACCCTGTGCCACACTGTGGAACAGGGTATTATAAGTTAGTGCATATGTTAAATAAAATGTTGAGAATCGAGTGATATTTAAATGTATGTATTTGGGACAATCCTTTATAGTGCTATATATAAAGGTTTGTCCCAAATACATACATATAAACACATTTTTCGGATGTGATATGGTATCGAAATAATATAGTCGGCCCCGCGCGACTTTAGACTTTCCTTACTTGTTTTTATATACATTAATTTTTTAAGGTGTTTATGTTTATCGAGAAAACAAAAGTTTTGCGACAAAAAATATTCCGTGTGGAACATGTGGCAGTGCCGACAAGTTTAGATAAAGTTCAGCGTATGGCATGCTTGTGTATCTCAAGCGCATTCAGTAAAACAGGAACAGATTCCCTTAAAATCATGCCTTTAGACATTTTGACCAAACAGTCAGCTGCAAAAACGGTTGTGCGGTTGAGCGATCTATCGCTGTGGTCGGAAAAAATGTACGATCAGAGTATGCTCCTCAAAATAATGCCAGATGTGCCAAACGTAGTGGATTGCACTCTGGCGAACCCACTTTTCGACAAAAAGTTTGAAACTCTAACTCCCAACAGTGAGCCGTGGTGCACACAGGCACCGGGTTAGGATAGGTGGGAGCCCGATGTATCAGGCTCACTTAGACTATTCATTCCATTGTGATTCCACATTGGTGAACTTCTCTCTTATCACTCAGTGCTACCTGATTCCATGTTAAGCTCAATGACAAGCGACCTCCTTTTTATAGCCGAGTCCGAACGGCGTTCCACATTGCAGTGAAACCACTTAGAGAAGCTTTGAAAACCTCAGAAATGTCACCAGCATGACTGAGGTGGGATAATCCACCGCTGAAAAAATTGTTGCTGTTCGGTCGAAGCAGGAATCGAACCCACGACCTTGTGTATGCAAGGCGGGCATGCTAAGCATTGCACCACGGTGGCTCCCCCACACAGGCGCCAAGGAATAAACGTTCACTGCAGTGTTTTCCAGGCTGAAATATTAGCAATAAGAGAGGGGCGAATTGGCTGAGAAGTAATGTTCCAACAAATATTGGCATTAATATATACTCAGACAGTCAACCTGCAATAAAATCCTTGGACTCTCTGTTTTCCTTAACTCGAAAACGACCATCGACGGACCAAATTTCTCAACGAGATGGCTGAGTAGTACAATATTCACATAATATAGGTGCCTGGGGTTTATACTTTTCTGGCGGAAAATGTCCATTGTAAAATACGATTTTTTTGAAAAATTTGCCTTTTCGCATCGATTTTTATTTGTTTAGTGAAAAAAGAGCGAAAAACTAAAAAGCGGGATATCTCAAAAACTGTTCCATAAAAAAATTTTCGAATTCAGCAGATCAAAATATATTATATAAGAAAAGTTGCTTCTCATCAAGTGTACATGAAAATTTTTTTGTAAACTAGTGTATTTGGAATGAGCTTTGAAATATATGGAAAATTTTATTCTGGCTTCAAGCATTACACTCAAAAAAGTTTACTTGGATCGAAAGATTTTGTACTTCCCATGAGGATTTTGGTATTGATTCCGAGCCAAAGATGGCTGTCTGGCTTTAAATCTAGGACCAATAAAATTAAAGTAAGGATACAGATTTCATTTATCAAATTTTCATTCTCTTTTCGCGGTTTATTAATAAAGGTACTCACGTACAAACAAATGCCATTTTAAAAATTCAAATTATAACGGATACTTCAAAATACTTAATTACAAAAAAAAAAACTTTAAACCAAAGACACTAAATCCTCAAAATAAATCTTAGTCTATATTTGAAGCGTTTTTATCTTAAATCAAAAGTTTCAATATTTCAGTTAATTTAAGGCAATTTCTTCAAATCAAAAATGTGTTTCTTTACTTTAAGGAAAATTAGCATTAGTCCAAAGACATGCGACTTTAACGAAGGGACTCAAATTTATAACATGTGTGTTCTAAATTTAATGAAAACATTTTGGAAGCAAAGATTATGAACTTCATTTTAATTAAAATTTCATTATTTTAAAGAAATTTCTCCTTAATATTTTGTATCCTAACATTTAGGTTGCGAAATTTTTAATATCACGTAAATATTTTTTCAGTGTAGATAAAACGCAGTTTTGTCCATATTTCAATATAAATTTGCCGAAAATAAAATAAAGGGTAAAAATCGCCAGACTTTAAAAAGGCAAGTTATGGCGGGAAGCCCCCAAATTGTCAACATTGATGCACACGCAACACGAAACAAACTTCCTTAGCAGCGATGGCGTTACTGCTTCAACTTCCTTGACATAGCAAACACATTTTTCAACAAGATGTGTTGGGTTCTCTTTTAACTTTTGCCCATTTCAATCCTATTTCTGGATCATATATTTTAGATAGATTTAATATAATGCGTGTTTTGTTTACACAAAAACGCACATCTATTTACAAATGAAATCCCAAAAATGCAAAAGGAATGTCCCCCACATTGCTGTTTTTTTCATCCATCCATAATGGGAAATCAAAGGATTCTGGTGTCAGTATATGACAAGAGATTTTAAATTGTTTCTCTGTGATACGTCAATAGTCCTGGTGATAAACGACCTTTTTTTATTGATAAAGGTCACATTTTTCTAGCACACAGTTAAGGGAACTCTTTATGTGACATATTTACATGAACTTTAATCGATGGCAAATTGAGAATATTCGAAACAAAGGGAACATTAGCAACAATGCTAAAACCCCATTAAAAGTATATTTTAACCAGGTATACCAGAGGTTAGAGCTGTGGAACATGAAAAAAAAACTACGTCATTGCCAGAAGTTTCACAATGTCAAACCGCTTTCATTGAAGGGAGGGTGAACTCCGCATATGTAAAGCAGTTACAAACAAGTAAGGAAAGTCTAAAGTAGGGCGGGGCCGACAAAAGTACATTTAAGATTTATCGACCGCCATGGTGGTCTACGGAGTTAAGTAATGTGAGGAAATTCTGTAGGAAGCTCTTTAACAAAGCAAATTCCACCAGAGCTCCGGAGGACTGGGACACTTACAAGATGAATCTGAGTGGATATAAACGAGAACTGAGAAGGGCTCAGCATAACTCTTGGAATGGTTACTGTACCAGTATTGAGAATACGTCCGAGGCTTCCGGACTACGCAAGGTACTAGCATCGACTAACTCCGCTCTAGATTTCACTACAACATCGGAGGGCAATTGGACAACGTCCAGTGAGGAGACATTGGAGGTACTTTTGGACAAACATTTTTCTGGAAATGAGACGGTTGAACCATGTTCTGGCGGTGCAACAAGATTAAAGATTGCTCTCGAAACGACAACATGCTTACTCGAAGGGCACGTCTATTGAGACCGCATTGCATGAACTAGTCATTTTTATTGAAATCTCACTATCTGTCAATGAATACACAATTGTGGCATTTCTAGACAACGAAGGGGCATTCAACAATGTCCATCTGAGATCGATATTAAACGGATTGACAACTGTGAATGTTGCTATAGACAATCTTCTAGTTTCCCTAGAAAAAGAAAGAATAAAAGTGGTGGCATACACGCAAAAAAATAATTCTTTCCTCCCAAACGAAATTTTAGACAAACAAAGTTCGTTTCTCATTTGCTTTTCGCTGTGAGGAAGTGTATTTGGAAGAAAAGTATATACTTTTTATGATAAACGTTTATTCTTTTCCAGGATGTAAAAACAATTTCATAAAGACTAACTCAAAAAAAAAAAATTTTTCTGGCTAATTGCATTTTCCCTCACATCTTTCTCACTTCCACGAAGATTTTTAGTTCTTAACACCTTTTCTGTAATACAAACAATGTAGAAGAAATTATACGATTTTATAAATTTTTAAAATTTTTTTACCTTTCGCCTGGACGGAGAATCGAACCGCGGACCATGCACTTTGTAAGCCAACACACTAACCACTGAGCTATGTACCTGTTATGGTCATCAATAGATAAATATCCATATAAGTTATATTTATATAGCATAGCTTGCGGCGCCCACGAACCGAATAAACAAAGTTTATTTAACAGAAACAAACATTTAGTTTGGCACCGTGGAGCAGTGGTTGCTACGTCTGACTCTCATGCCAAGGGTCGTGGGTTCGATCCCTGCTAAGACCAAAGTTTTTTTTTTTTTTTTACATACATTCTACATATGTTCGGAAGATTCCGAAAAAAATGTTCAACATTACATTGTACTATATTAAATTTTGAACTGTAAAATGTGTTTTATTAAAGACCAAAAGTCAGAAAAGAACAGTGTTTGATATAAACGAAATGGACTCTGTTGTTGTTTCAAAAATAACTTTTTTTATTGAAAAAATAAAAACTTTGTAACAAACGAATTTTTTTGGTGATAAAAGTTTAAAATTTTCGAAGCAATTCAAAAAACTCTAACAAAAGAAAAACGTTTTCGGTACACGTTTTCCAAACGTTTTTTTTTCTTTGCGTGTATGCAGATGATGTGGCTCTATCAGTCAGGGGAAAATTCCCATCCACAATCACAGATATTTATTATACAGAGAGGCCTCCAGATGACTGACAAATGGGCGAAAGAGAATGGTCTTGGAGTAAATCCTGCCAAGACAGAACTAGTCATGTACTGCAAAGATCGCAAAACTCCCACGGTTAAGCCTATATCCTTAGGGGGTATTGAAATTTCCTTTCGTGAGTGTGCAAAAAACCTTGGCGTTATTTTGGGCAGGAAGCTTAAAGTTCAGCTTAATATTGAAGAAGGCCACGGTAGCTTTGTACTCATGAAAAAGGCAATAGGAACAAGTATATACGGCCGTAAGTTCGGCCAGGCCGATGCTTATGTACCCTCCATCATGGATTGCGTAGAAACTTCTTCTAAACACTGCCATCCACAATCGAATTACTTAAGTTGCGGTAACGCTTGCCGATGGAGAGGTATCTTAAAACCTCCTAACACCATCTTCTAAATTGTTTGTAAGTCCACACGTGGTATATATTAAATCAAACAAGTATATACGGCCGTAAGTTCGGCCAGGACGAAACTTATGTACCCTCCATCATGGATTGCGTAGAAACTTCTTCTATACACTGCCATCCACAATCGAATTACTTAAGTTGCGGTAACGCTTGCCGATGGCAAGGTATCTTAAAACCTCCTAACACCATCTTCTAAATTGTACACAGAAAAAAACTGAAGCAAAATTAAAATCAATTATTGGCATAATTGAATGAAAAAATTATATCAAATACGATTTTTATTAAGTCAAACATGAAAATAATTGGTTGAATGAAAAACTGGCAAAAATATCAAAATTCACTGGTAATTGAATTCACAACACATCAATTACTATGTTCAATTGGACCAAGTATAAAAGTTATTGATTTAAGTATAATGCGTAATTGCCTGATAAAACTGTTTATGACGTTGCTACGTAACGAAAAATAAATTAATACAAACAATAAAATGTCATTTATTGTTATTATTAAGAATCTTCTTAAGAAAATGGTCGAATTTACCCGCAAATAAACCGTGGTATCGGTACCGCGATTCGAAATGTTAACATTTACAACATTTTTGGCGCACCATATTGTATTTTTATCGCAGGTAAGTACCTTTATCTAAATACCAGTTTTTTTGGTCAAGCGCGTTTTTTGGAAACTACACTGAAAGAATTCTCTTCGTAAAAATGAACATTTTCATTGTGAGTCTAACCTGTGACGTGTTGGTAGAATTCTTTCTCTCTCTCAAGCACATTCAAGAAATACTCATGTACGTTCACACAAACAGAACTTTTAAAGACGATTAATGATTCACAACAATTTTTAGACTCCCGAGAATTCTCGTGACTTCGACTATTTGTCGGGATCACGACGAAAGTATCACAGCACAAACTTTTTACTATGGAAAGTTAATTTAATATATTTAGTACGTATTTCTACGTTCGTAAAATTTTTGAAATTCGCTGAAAACTTTAATAAAATATGTAAATGATTTCTTTCGTTGTATAAACTTACACACATCCTGAATTGGGTCGTTTAAAAACTTGCGAATAAGCTTTGGAATATATATACAATTACATTCTTTCTATTTTGTTTTTGCAATTAGTTCGTGTACACGTCAAATTGCCCTATTGATGGATATAAGCCGACTGTCAAAAATATGTGGCCTAGAGGAAAATGTGTTTACTTCGAAAACGGGGATTTCGAGGATTTCTTCCCAGCAACAGAAGGTAAAATCATGTAAAACTTTGAAATATTTTCGAAACTTTGAAATGAATAGATGTTTGTATTACAGAAGAGCAGGATGCTTAAACAAATCGCATATAAATGAGGAAGATTTGGGAAATTCCAGCAGGTGGTACAGATAATTAAAAAACTTTGTGAGTTAGCCTGTTAAATACGTCGTTTATAATGAATATTCTGTATTTTTCTACCAAACATGTACTTCGCTGTATTTTCAGTTATACATATTTTCAGAATTTCTTTTTTATAATAAAATGCATAAATTTTTTTTCAGAGTGTATTTGTATAATTTTCTTAAATTAATATAGATTATATAGTACAAAGATTGTATTGATTAACATCGTAATAATCACAATTACGATAGTAATTGTATAGGTTACAAAATTCTATAAACATTGTACTCAGTTCAATTACGACTGTAATTGAAAACACTATATACTTCAAATAATAATGTATTTGGATTGAGTACTATGTCATTTGAATATTTTGACAAATTCCAATTACATTTATACTCAACGCAAATATTACTTCATTTGAAAATAGTTTTATGACAACCTTACAATTTGGGTAATTGGATTTACAATTTTCGTAATAAGCTGAAAATCAAATACAAAAATAATTGAATTCACAATTTTTGTATTTGATTCAATTATTCACTTTTTTCTGTGTATGTAAGTCCATACGTGGTATATATTAAATCAAAACAAGTATATACGGCCGTAAGTTCGGCCAGGCCGAAGCTTATGTACCCTCCATCATGGATTGCGTAGAAACTTCCTCTAAACACTGCCATCCAGAATCGAATTACTTAAGTTGCGGTAACGCTTGCCGATGGCAAGGTATCTTAAAACCTTCTAACACCATCTTCTAAATTGATGTAAGTCCATACGTGGTATATATTAAATCAAAAAGATCGATCCAATACGTATATAATTCAGTTTGACAAAGTAGACATAAAATTTTGATAAAATTTTCTACAGAAATAAAATTTTCACAAAATTTTCTATAGAAATAAAAATTTTGACAAAATTTTCTATAGAAAGAAAATTTTGACAAAATTTTCTACAGAAATAAAATTTTAACAAAATTTTCTATAGAAATAAACTTTTGACAAAATTTTCTATAGAAATAAAATCTTGGTAGATTATTTTTGGCTCGAGTGGCAACCATGATTATGAACCGAATAAAATTTGAACAAAATCTTCTATAGAAATAAAATTTTGACAAAATTTTCTATAGAAATAAAATTTTGACAATGATGAAAATTTTATTATGAACCGAATAAAATTTTAACAAAACTTTCTCTAGAAATAAAATTTTGACAAAATTTTCTCTAGAAATAAAATTTTGGTAGATTATTTTTGGCTCTAGTGGCAACCATGATTATGAACCGATATGGACCAATTTTTGTGTGATTGGACCAATTTTGGTATGGTTGTTAGCGACCATATACTAACACCACGTTCCTAATTTGAACCGGATCGGATGAATTTTGCTCTTCCAAGAGGCTCCGGATGTCAAATCTGGGGAACGTTTTATATGGGGGCTATATATAATTACGGACCGATATGGACCAATTCTGCCACGGTTGTTAAAGATCATATACTAACACCATGTTCCAAATTACAACCGGATTGGATGAAATTTGCTTCTCTTGGAGACTTCGCAAGCCAAATCTGGGGATCGGTTTATATGGGGGCTATATATAATTATGAACCGATGTGGACCAATTTTTGCATGGTTGTTAGAGACCATATACCAATATCATGTGCCAAATTTCAGGCGGATCGGATGAAATTTGCTTCTCTTTGAGGCTCCGCAACCCAAATCTGGGGATCGGTTTATATGGGCGCTATATATAATTATGGACCGATGTGAACCAATTTTTGCACGGTCGTTAGAGACCTTATACCAATACCATGTACCAAATTTCAGCCGGATCGGATGCAATTTGCTTCTTTTAGAGGCTCCACAAGCCAAATCTGGGGACCGGTTTATATGGGGGCTATATATACTTAAGGACCCATATGGACCAATTTTTGCACGGTTGTTAGAGACCATATACCAACACCATGTACCAAATTTCAGCCGGATCGGATGAAATTTGCTTCTCTTTTAGGCTCCGCAAGCCAAATCTGGGGATCGGTTTATATGGGGGTTTATATGGGGGTTGCATGGTTGTGAGAGACCATATACCAACACCATATACCAAATTTCAGCCGGATCGGATGAAATATGCTTCTGTTAGAGGCTCCACAAGCCAAATCTGAGGGTCCCTTTATATGGGGGCTATACGTAAAAGTGGACCGATGTGGCCCATTTTCAATACCATCCGACCTACATCGATAACAACTACTTGTGCCAAGTTTCAAGTCGATAGCTTGTTTCGTTCGGAAGTTAGCGTGATTTCAACAGACGGACGGACGGACGGACATGCTTAGATCGACTCAGAATTTCACCACGACCCAGAATATATATACTTTATTGGGTCTTAGAGCAATATTTCGATGTGTTACAAACGGAATGACAAAGTTAATATACCCCCATCCTATGATGGAGGGTATAAAAAGATCGATCCAATACGTATATAATTCAGTTTGACAAAGTAGACATAAAATTTTGACAAAATTTTCTACAGAAATAAAATTTTAACAAAATTTTCTATAGAAATAAAATTTTCACAAAGTTTGCTATAGAAATAAAAATTCTGACAAAATTTTCTATAGAAAGAAAATTTTGAGAAAAATTTCTACAGAAATAAAATTTTAACAAAATTTACTATAGAAATAAACTTTTGACAAAATTTTCTATAGAAATAAAATCTTGGTAGATTATTTTTGGCTCGAGTGGCAACCATGATTATGAACCGAATAAAATTTGAACAAAATTTTCTATAGAAATAAAATTTTGACAATGATGAAAATTTTATTATGAACCGAATAAAATTTTAACAAAATTTTTTCTAGAAATAAAATTTTGACAAAATTTTCTATAGAAATAAAATTTTGGTAGATTATTTTTGGCTCTAGTGGCAACCATGATTATGAACCGATATGGACCAATTTTTGTGTGATTGGACCAATTTTGGTATGGTTGTTAGCGACCATATACTAACACCACGTTCCTAATTTTAACCGGATTGGATGAATTTTGCTCCTCCAAGAGGCTCCGGAGGTCAAATCTGGAGAACGTTTTATATGGGGGCTATATATAATTATGGACCGATATGGACCAATTGTGGCACGGTTGTTAAAGATCATATACTAACACCATGTTACAACCAGATTGGATGAAATTTGCTTCTCTTGGAGACTTCGTAAACCAAATCTGGGGATCGGTTCATATGGGGGCTATATATAATTATGAACCGATGTGGACCACTTTTTGCACGGTTGTTAGAGACCATATACCAATACCAGTACCAAATTTCAGCCGGATCGGATGCAATTTGCTTCTCTTTGAGGCTTCGCAAGCGAAATCTGGAGATCGGTTTATATGGGGTCTATATATAATTATGGACCGATGTGGACCAATTTTTGCATGGTTGTTAGAAACCATATAACAATATCATGTACCAAATTTCAGCCGGATCGGATGAAATATGCTTCTCTTAGAGGCTCCACAAACCAAATCTGGGGATCGGTTTATATGGGGGCTATATATAATTATGAACCTATGTGGACCAATTTTTGCATGGTTGTTAGAGACCATATACCAACATCATGTACCAAATTTCAGCCGGATCGGATGAAATTTGCTTCTCTTTGAGGCTCCGCAAGCCAAATCTGGGGATCGGTTTATATGGGGGCTATATATAATTATGGACCGATGTGAACCAATTTTTGCATGGTTATTAAAGACCATATACCAACACCATGTACCAAATTTCAGGCGCATCGGATGAAATTTGCTTCTCTTTGAGGCTCCGCAAGCCAAATCTGGGGATCGGTTTATATGGGGGCTATATATAATTATGGACCGATATGGACCAATTTTTGCATGATTGTTAGAGACCATATACCAACACCATGTACCAAATTTCAGCCGGATCGGATGAAATATGCTTCTGTTAGAGGCTCCACAAGCCAAATCTGAGGGTCCCTTTTTATGGGGTCTATACGTAAAAGTGGACCGATGTGGCCCATTTTCAATACCATCCGACCTACATCGATAACAACTGCTTGTGCCAAGTTTCAAGTCGATAGCTTGTTTCGTTCGGAAGTTAGCGTGATTTCAACAGACGGACGGACGGACGGACGGGTAACACCCAGTCAATCGAACGTGGACATTTTGGGTAGGCTGCACCGAATTTTCAAATCGAACAAAAATTTTCGATTTATGGGGGTAAAGTGTAAAATATGCAACATATTTTTTACCAATCGAAATCACCACAAGTGTTCTCCTCGTGTAAAATTTCAAGCAATTCAGGGTAAAACTGTGGCTTCTGAGGCCATATAAGTGTATATCGGGTAAAAGATATATATGGCATCTATATCTAAATCTGAACCGATGTCTTACAAAATCAATAAGGTTCTATTCTGACCCAAAACAGAAACTTGGTCCAAAGTTTAAGTCGATGGGACTAAAACTGCGACCTAGACTTTGATGATAAAAATGTGTTCACCGACAGACGGACATTGCTAGATCGGCTAAGGGACCCACCCTGAGCATTATTGCCAAAGACACTATGTGTCTTTTTCGTCTCCTTTTTGGTGTTGCAATCATATTCACTAACTATATATTGATATAAATAAAAAGCAGAACTGGTCAAATTTTTTTTTAAATTTCTTCGTTCAAATGAGGCAGAAAGTTTGCCTTGTAAGTAAACAACTGACTATTGGCTAGGTGGGAAGAACTGTCTCTCTCGCATGTCTATTTGAACCAGTTAATTGATGAGTTGAAAGCAACCGCACGGATGAAAAAGACTGTTTTTCATATGTTTGGCTATAAACATTATATGTTTGGAATACAAATTTTTAAACACAATATTTTTGAGTGCAAGCATATAATGTTCATAAACTAGCATAACATGTTTGGGACATATATGTTAATATGTTAGAACATATTATGTTTGGGACATAAAATGTTTGTAAATATAATATGCTTGGTGCGAACATATATTAATTTAGAAATAGCCTATAAACATATATGTGTTTAGTAGCTTGGAGCGCTATTTAACAGGGAGCGATATTGAATTAAGTTGGTGGTTGTTGCTTGTTATTACAAAATTAACATTTTATTTTTCCTTGGGCAATTGATCTGCTACTTCTTTGATCCTTACAAACTGTGTGGTCCGCTGTTCGAATCCCCGTCCGGCAAAAGGTAAAATTAAAATAAAAAAAATCATAAAATTGAATAATTTCTTCTACAATGTTTGTATCACAGAAAAAAGTGCTAAGAACTAAAAAATCTCGTGGAAGTGAGAAAGATGTGGGGGAATATACAATTAGGCAGAAACAAAATTTTGAGCATTCAGGTCGAAAACCTATGTTGTTAGCACCTATATTACCTGTTTATTTTCATAATTCATTATGATTGTAAATATATAAATAAATAAATAAAATTTTGAGCACAATATTGTTTGGGAGAATTTTTTTTTAGCATATAATATTTTTGGGTGCAAAATACTTCCAAACATATTATATGTTCACATAATAACATATTGTTTTTTGGAAGACAACATTATTGAATTTGGATGCAAAAATACAAAATGTTTGGAACTTAGACTACCCAAACATATATTGTTTAGACCAATATGCTTTCAAACATATTATATATTGGAAGAGATCAAACATATAAATGTTTGGGCAATACCCAAAAATGTATATGCTTGAAGCAAAATATGTTTGGGAGTATATGTTACAGAAGCGATTTTTTGTGAGCGTGCGGTCAATGGATTTACTCTTCCTATGACAGCTACATGTTAATTTCACCGGACACCTAACCAATCAAAGGACCTGTACTCATAAGCGTAGGAAGGCCTCTGGGGAGGGGGCTTAGACCCCCCAGAAAAAGTTTAGCCCCCCCCCCAGAATTTGAAAACCTATTTACGATTTTCCATTTTTATAAAAATTAAACAAGTATATACAACCGCACAAAGTTACGCTAAAGACTTTCATGCCAAATCGAATTACTTGGGTTGTGGTAGCAGTTGCCGATGGCAATGTTTGAAGTGTGATATTTATGAACTAAAGCTGTGGTTGTGATTTAGTTTATTATTTATTATTTTGTTAATCTGATTTAGTCAATTTAATTAAAAAAAAAATTGTAATTGATAATAAAACTATTCTTTCATAAATTAATATCTTAATAATGCTGCAAAAAAACACCGCCAAAAAGAAGCGAAAATGTTCTTTTTTGGTCCGGGAGTGGTGCAAAATTGGCGTAGAAGCGATGAATGTAATTTGAATTTGTCATAGGAGGGATGTCCATCGATCAGCCGTTGCAATTGATTTGCATCACTTCTTAAGTGATATTTTCCCAGCTAAATAATTTTTATATTTTTTATAATTTTTAATGCATTCCAAAGCTTGATTGAAACATTTTCCCTCGAATATTTTCAAAAAGTATTGATTTTCCTATAATGGATTTGTCATTTTTGTAGCAAAATTTGAATAATTTGTACTACTTTATTTATTCTTACTCTTTTTTTAAACTATTTGAAAAAAAGAAAATAAAATAATTAACTTCTTTGTGGAAGTGCTTTTAAAGTTGTGCCTTTAGATCAACTCCCATTTTTTTTGCTGGGAAAAGTGTGGAACTACTTTAAGTTGCTTTATTATAAATTAATTGTCGAGTTATTTTGATGTCTAATTTTTTATTAATTTTTATGAAATAAAACATTAATTGAAGTTATAAGTTCAGTCTATAAATTTTTAGTTAGGGGGGCTATAGCCCCCCCTAGGAAGATTGTCTAGCTACGCTAATGCCTGTACTGGTTATGAAGGACAAGTGAAACGACCGGTTTCGGACCAGTCCCACGCACTGAAGGGATCGTGATGGTAATTCGTGAGTGTGATTCTGTTTTCGGAAGTGTGTTTTCTCACGAAGAGATTTTTCTCGTGGCCCACGCTCCTGCTCGAAGTTTTCAGTTTGGTTGTGACCAGAGAGTCAGCGTTGCCAGAATTGTTTCACCAAAAACCGCTAGATTTGCCCCAAAAAAAAGCTAGAAAATACTAGGTTAGGTTAGGTTAGGTAATGTGGCAGCCCGATGTATCAGGCTCACTTAGACTATTCAGTCCATTGTGATACCACAGTGGTGAACTTCTCTCTTATCACTGAGTGCTGCCCGATTCCATGTTAAGCTCAATGACAAGGGACCTCCTTTTTATAGCCGAGTCCGAACGGCGTTCCACATTCCAGTGAAAACCACTTAGAGAAGCTTTGAAACCCTCAGAAATGTTACCAGCATTACTGAGGTGGGATAATCCACCGCTGAAAAACTTTTTGGTGTTCGGTCGTAGCAGGAATCGAACCCACGACCCTGTGTATGCAAGGCGGGCATGCTAACCATTGCACCACGGTGCATGCTAACCATTGCAAATAGCTAGAAAAAAAGCTAAATTTTTTTTGTATCAAAAGTTACATTTTTGATTGAAATTTAGCAAACTTAAGGGCTTTATTCATTTTATTTCTACTTCTGTGAGACTATAACAATATTTAAATCATATTAGCTCTGTTTGCGTACTCGATACATTTTGATAACTATCACAAATTTTTACTGGTAGTGTTTCGTTTACATTTCACAGTAAAAACATTTTTCCCAGTAAAGACTTGCAATTATCAGCTGGTTAATCATCAACAAATCCAATTGCACTAGAATTAGAAAATATAATTCGTTTTAATTGGTTTAAAACCACTGAATTAATAATAAATTCGTGAACGTGTACACTTCTACTAATTTTACCCAAGAGAATAAACCCCATTGTTACTATCTTGCAAGTTTATACTGAATAACTTTTATTGGAAAATTACCTAAACAAGCCTATTGTTGTCCAATTTTCGTAAAAGTAAATCCATTCCATTAACCCTCTAAGGGGACATAGACATAGTTCTTATTCAAGAACCATATATTTATAGAAACAAAATATGTGAATTAAGTACTCCGGGGTTCAAACTATTGCGTATACTGGTAATGATGTAATTCGAGCCTGTATAATTGCTAAAAACGAGCTTAACTTGTTTCTGCTTCCTTCAATGTGCAATGCAGACACTGTCGTTGCCAATTTAGAAATAGCCAAATGCAAATATTGGGTATCTTCGGTCTATATGGGACATGACAGGGAGATGCCTCCATGTGCCGTTAAGACCTTAGTGGAGGAGTCACTGAAAACAAAGACGAAACTCATTATGGGATGCGATGCGAATGCGCATCATAGTATATGGGGAAGTAGTGATACTAATGCAAGGGGAGAACCGCTAATAGAGTTTATTTTGCGTACTAATCTGGTAGTTTGCAACAAGGGAGATGCCTCAACCTTTGTCACTAAAAACAGGCAAGAGGTTTTGGACATCACCTTGGCCTCGCAAGAACTTAATGAAATGATATCTGAGTGGCAGGTTTTAAGTGAACACAGCTTCTCAGATCATCGCTACATCAGTTTCAAATTTGATGTTCATACCACCAAGACCATATTTCCGCCAAATGTTAGGAAAGCTGACTGGAATAGGTATAGGGAATCGTTCAATGTGATGATACCGGAAATACCAGAGACAAATATGAGCACTGTGCAAGTTATCGAACACGCAGTGGAGAGGATTACTAAGGCCTTCAACATTTCACTGAAAGCTGCATGCCCTAAAGGGAAGCCAAGGGGGAAAAATCGACCACCATGGTGGTCTACGGAGTTAGGTAATATGAGGAAATCGTGCAGGAAGCTCTTTAACAAAGTCCACCAGAGCTCCTGTGGATTGGGACGCTTACAAGAACAATCTGAGAGGATACAAGCGAGAACTGAGAAAGGCTCAGCATAACTCTTGGAATGATTACTTCAGCAGCATTGAGAATACGTCCGAGGCTTCCAGACTACGGAAGGTACTAGCATCCACGAGCTACGCTCCAGGTTTCATTAAAACATCGGAGGGCAATTGGACAACGCCCAGTGAGGAGACGCTGGAGGTACTATTGGACACACATTTTCCCGGAAATCAGACGGTTGAACCATGCACTGGCTGTGCCGGCGATATATATAGGATGTATCATCTTAGCATATATTCCACGAAAGTGGAGGGAATCAAAAGTCGTTTTCATACCTTAAGCGGGAAAAGCCTCTCACTCGAATGCGAAGGATTTCCGACCAATCAGCTTATCATCATTCCTACTTAAGACTCTGGAGAGGATGATAGATATTTATGTTAGAACTAGCGTCGATTCAAGTTTGCTCTCGAAACGACAACATGCATACTCGAAGGGCAGGTCTACTGAGACCGCATTACATGAACTAGTCAGCTTTATTGAAAGCTCACTATCTGTCAAAGAATACACAATTGTGGCATTTCTAGACATCGAAGGGGCGTTCAATAACGCCCATCCGAGCTCGCTATTAAATGGACTGACAACTCTGAATGTTGATCCAGGTATACTTAGGCTGTTAGACGAACTTCTAAGGAAGAGACGCATTTCAGCCACACTAGGACAAGCAAACATATAAAGGTATGTGAACAGAGGCACTCCTCAAGGAGGAGTTCTATCACCTCTTCTTTGGAATGTTGCTATAAACGACCTTCTGGTTTCCCTAGAAAAAGAAAGGATACAAGTGGTGGCATACGCAGATGATGTGGCGCTAGCAGTCAGGGGAAACTTCCCATCAACAGTTAGAGATATTATACAGAGAGCCCTCCGGATGACTGAGAAATGGGCGAAAGATGATGGTCTTGGGGTAAATCCTGCAAAGACAGAACTAGTCATGTACTGCAAAGATCTCAAAACTTCCACGGTTAGTCCCATTTCCTTAGGGGGTATTGAAATTCCCTTTAGGGAGTGTGCAAAATACCTTGGCGTTATTTTGGACAGGAAGCTGAACTTTAAGCTTAATATTGAAGAAAGGGCGAGGAAAGCAACGGTAGCTTTGTACTCGTGCAAAAAGGCAATAGGGAAAAAGTGGGGACTAAACCCAAAAATTGTACAATGGCTATACACGTCAGTGGTTAGACCTATAATGCTATATGGTGTTGTAGTCTGGTGGCCGGCACTTCACCAGCCGACAAGTTTAGACAAAGTTCAGCGTATGGCGTGCTTGTGTATCTCAGGTGCATTCAGCAAGACAGGAACAAACTCCCTTAATGTCATACTGCGTCTATTGCCTTTAGATATTTTGGCCAAACAGTCAGCTGCAACAACGGCTGTGTGGTTGCGCGAGCTATCGCTGTGGTCGGAAAAAAGTTACGGTCACACTTCGGTCCTCAAAATAATGCCAGATGTGCCTAGCGTAGTGGATTACACTTTGGCGAGTCCACTTTTCGACAAAAAGTTTGAGACTCTAATTCCCAACAGTGAGGCGTGGTGTACACGGACCCCGGGAAATAAAAGATATATAGATTTCTACACTGATGGCTCCAAATTGGATGGCCAAGTGGGTTTCGGAGTATATTCTAAAGATCTGGAACTTCGAATAGCGAAAAGATTACCTGATCACTGTAGTGTTTTTCAGGCTGAAATGTTAGCAATAAGAGAAGTGGTGAATTGGCTGAGAAGTAATGCTCCAAGCAATATTGGCATTAATATATAATCAGACAGTCAACCTGCAATAAAATCCTTGGACTCTGTGTTCCTCAACTCGAAAACGGCCATCGACTGCCGCAAATCTCTCAATGAGATGGCTGAGCAGCACAATATTCACCTAATATGGTATGTTCCTGCACTCTTAGAAAAATATGTTTTTCATATGTTCCGATATAAACAAAATGTGTTCCGGGCACAATTTTAAAACACAATATATTTAAGTGCAAACATGTAATGTTCCTAAACAAACACTAAATGTTTGGGACATCTATGTTAATATGTTAGAATATATTATGTTTGGGGCATGAATGTTTCATAAAAATTATATGTGTGAATGCAAACATATATAAATTTACAAATTTCGACTAAACATACATATGTTGTGATATTTTATTCAAAGCGACAGAGAGAGTATAGAGAAAGAAATAGAGATGTAAACCGGGAGAGTTGACGAAAGATATCAACATAATACAGCGAAAGAATCAAATGAGAACAATTTCTGTGAAACCGCTGGTATGTTGTTTCGGAAAACTGTTTTATGATAAGGCCAAAGATTTGATATGCTTAAGTCTAAATATTATTTAATTTGAATAAAGAGAATGGACATTCGGAACCAAGAGAGTAGACATTTGAAAAAAAAGCATATGTTTTCGCCTTGAGAGCAGCATTTTATGTATGTGTGGACATGTGTTTTGTTTATCATTTTGGCATTATGGGCACAATTTTTTTCTTGGTTCATTAAAAGAAATCAGGGGTCTTCATAAAAATAACGAAAGGGCACTGTACTCTTTTTAGAGTTGGGACAGTAAAATGAAATAAGGAGGAAATAGTGAAAAATTACACAGTAAAATGTATAAAAATAAAGTTTAGTTCCTCTTTATTAATAAGTAGTCCAAGAGGTGTTGACGGACACCTTCAAATATAAAATCGGGCATTAAGTTCGAGTTTTGCAGCTAAAACAATATAAAAAGTTTATTTTCTTTAAAATGAATTATTAAAGAAAAATAAAAGGCATTTTAGACCGATGGTGTTAAATGCTAGTAAAAAACCTAAAAACCTAAATAAATTTATGTTTATATTATAAAATTATTTATGTACACCCTCAAAAAAAATCGCTTCTTTAACATATGTTCCAAACATATTTTGCAGGAAGCACATATATTATTGGATACTGCCGAAATATTAATATGTTTGTTTTATGTGAACATATTATATGTTTGGAAGCATTTTGAGCCCAAAAATAGTATATGCTTGGAAGAATTTTTCACAAAGACGATTGTGCTCATTCCCTAACATACTCGTAATTTTCACTTCCACGAATTTTTTTAGTTCTTGGCACCTTTTTCTGTAATACAAATAATGTTGAAGAAATTATTCACTTTTATAATTTTTTTAAATTTTACCTTTCGCCTGCACGGAGAATCGAACCGAGGACCATACAGTTTGTAAGCCAACACACTATCCACTGGGCTATGTAGCTGTTATAGTCACCAGTAGATAATTATCGTTATAAGTTACATTTATATAGCATAGTTTGCAGCGCCCACGAGCCCATGCAAACATAACATTATTTAACAGAAACATACATTTGGAGCAGTGGTTAGCATGTCTGCCTTGCATGCAAAGGGTCGTGGGTTCAATCCCTGCTCCGACCGAACACTTTTTTTTAATTTACACATTTATATTTATACTATATTAAATTTTTATAATAAAACTTCGAAATGTGGGTTATTAAAGATTTATAGTCAGTAACAGTGCTTGATATAAACGAAATTGACTGATTTTTGGATAAAATATTATTTTTTATTGCAAAAATAACAGTTTTGTAACAAAAAACTGTTTTTGTTTTTCTTTAATACTTTTTAAATTGATTTAGCTGCAAAACTCGAACTTAATGCCCGCTTTTATATTTGAAGGTGTCCGTCAACTCCTCGTGGACTACTTATTAATAAAGAGGAACTAAACTTTGTTTTTATACATTTTACTGTGTAATTTTTCACTATTTTCTCCTTATTTTATTTTACTGTCCCAACTCTAAAAAGAGTATAGTGCCCTTTCGTTATTTTTATGAAGACCCCTGATTTCTTTTAACGAACCAAGAAAAAAATTGTGCCCATAATGCCAAAATGATAAACAAAACACATGTCCACACATACATAAAATGCTGCTCTCAAGGCGAACACATATGCTGTTTGTTTTTCAAATGTATATTCTCTTGGTTCCGAATATCTATTCTCTTTATTCAAATTAAATAATATTTAGACTTAAGCATATCAAATGTTTGGCCTTATCATAAAACAGTTTTCCGAAACAACATACAAGCGGTTTCACAGAAATTGTTCTCTTTTGATTCTTTCGCTGTGTTATGTTGATATCTTTCGTCAACTCTCCCGGTTTCCATCTCTATTTCTTTCTCTATACTCTCTCTCTCTCTCTCTCTGTCGCTCTCTGAATGAAATATCACAACATATATATGTTTACTCGAAATTTGTAAATTTATATATGTTTACATTCACACATATTATTTTTATGAAACATTCATGCCCCAAACATAATATATTCTAACATATTAACATATGTGTCCCAAACATTTAGTGTTAGTTTAGGAACATTACATGTTTGCTCTTAAATATATTGTTATTAAAAATTGTGCCCGAAACACATTTTGTTTATATCGGAGCATATGAAAAACATATTTTTCTAACAGTGTATGTTTATACTCGACTCCACGTTCTTCTTTTGTTATAGTTTTTGAATTCCTTCCAAATTTTAAAGTTTTGTACAAAAAACAGTTTTTTGTTACAAATTGTTATTTTTGCAATAAAAAAATAATATTTTATCCAAAAATTAGTCAATTTCGTTTATATCAAGCATTGTTAATGACTATAAATCTTTAATAACCCATATTTCGAAGTTTCATTATAAAAATTCAATATAGTATAAATATAAATGTGTAAATTAAAAACAAGTATATAAGGCCGTAAGTTCGGCCAGGCCGAAGCTTATGTACCCTCCATCATGGATTGCGTAGAAACTTCTTCTATACACTGCCATCCACAATCGAATTACTTAAGTTGCGGTAACGCTTGCCGATGGCAAGGTATCTTAAAACCTCCTAACACCATCTTCTAAATTGTATGTAAATCGTGGTATATATTAAATCAAAAAAGATCGATCCAATACGTATATAATTCAGTTTGACAAAGTAGACATAAAATTTTGACAAAATTTTCTACAGAAATAAAATTTTAACAAAATTTTCTATAGAAATAAAAATTTTGACAAAATTTTCTATGGAAAGAAAATGTTGACAAACATTTCTACAGAACTAAAATTTTAACAAAATTTTCTATAGAAATAAACTTTTGACAAAATATTCTATAGAAATAAAATCTTGGTAGATTATTTTTGGCTCGAGTGGCAACCATGATTATGAACCGAATAAAATTTGAACAAAATTTTCTATAGAAATAAAATTTTGACAATGATGAAAATTTTATGATGAACCGAATAAAATGTTAACAAAATTTTCTCTAGAAATAAAATTTTGACAAAATTTTCTATAGAAATAAAATTTTTGACAAAATTTTCTATACAAATAAAATTTTGGTAGATTATTTTTGGCTCTAGTGGCAACCATTTTGGTATGGTTGTTAGCGACCATATACAAACACCACGTTCCTAATTTGAACCGGATCGGATGAATTTTGCTCCTCCAAGAGGCTCCGGATGTCAAATCTGGAGAACGTTTTATATGGGGGCTATATATAATTATGGACCGATATGGACCAATTCTGCCACGGTTGTTAAAGATCATATACTAACACCATGTTCCAAATTACAACCGGATTGGATGAAATTTGCTTCTCTTGGAGACTTCGCAAGCCAAATCTGGGGATCGGTTTATATGGGGGCTATATATAATTATGAACCGATGTGGACCAATTTTTGCATGGTTGTTAGGGACCATATACCAATATCATGTACCAAATTTCAGGCGCATCGGATGAAATTTGCTTCTCTTTGAGGCTCCGCAACCCAAATCTGGGGATCGGTTTATATGGGCGCTATATATAATTATGGACCGATGTGAACCAATTTTTGCACGGTTGTTAGAGACCATATACCAATACCATGTACCAAATTTCAGCAATCCCACGGCGGCGGGTTCTACGCACCGGATTGACCCGATGGATACCAGCTATCGGCCAGCGGCTGCCACCTCAGTGTACGTGTTGTCTCGTCCGTTTTTTCGTGTTGGAGAAGGTGCATCCCGGGGAGCCTTCTCCGCCTGCTTTTGGTCCGAGCCGGGATAGAGGAAAACCCCGGACCATGGTACTGTGCCGTCTGCCGAAATCGAATTCACCATCGCTCGGTTTCGGTGAGGTGTAACCGGTGCATGGAATGGGTGCACTTCCGGAACTGCTCCGGCCTAACATCGCTGCGGGAGTATAGTCAAACTGACTTCGTGGCAGGATGCTGTGCCAATGACAGCAGCAGTGGGTCATCTGATTATGTGACCCCACCGACTTCTCCCGCACAACAATATTCTCCGCCGCAGCATCTTACACCGAATATTGTTGTACCAGTTCCGGAGAGTGCATCATTTTTGCAATTTAATTGCAACGGGCTCCGTGGTAAGATTAGTGAGATCGTAGACTTTATGAATCGGAAAAGGATAAGGGTCGCGGCGATCCAGGAAACAAAGCTGAATCCCACCTGCAGCCTACGACATTGTGATGGGTACAATGTCCTACGGAAGGATCGCACAAGAAATGGAGGTGGTGGCCTGGCTTTCATATTACACCGTTCCGTGCAGTATAGACCTATCACGCTTGTGCTAGACACTAATGACCCGTACATGGAATGTATGGGGGTAGCAGTTAAGTGTGGGGCTGCCGAGATAGAGCTATACAATGTGTACATACCGCCGGTTGGTAGCTGTGCTCCTGGTTATAGCCCAAACATTGAGTGGTTGTTGAGCGGGCATAACCGATTGGTTCTAGGAGATTTTAATGCCCACCATGAACTTTGGCATTCTCTCCTGGGTAATGACCAGAGGGGCATAGCTTTGGCAGAGCAGATAGACGACTCCACATTTTGCACGGTGAACGAAGAGGCCCCCACGAGAATTATGGGTGACTGCAGCAGTTCGCCAGATTTATCGTTAGCATCGCCTGGTCTGATAAATGACGTCTCCTGGCAACCCGTCATTTCATTGGGTTCGGACCACCTCCCCATAATTCTCACCATCAACCGACCCTCCGATTTCATAACCTCTGAACGCCGGACGTTTATTAATCAAAAGAAAGCCAACTGGGAAGGCTTCAGAGAATACACCGATCGCCGCTTCAGTGAGCTCCCGTCCCCCTCACATGTTCATGTTGCCCAGAGGGAGTTCCGGGACATCATCAACGCAGCAGCCGCTCGCTTCATACCCGCTGGTCGAATTGCCCAGGTGAGGCCCAACTTCCCAGCCGAAGCGGCGGGACTCGCAGACGAGCGTGATGAACGCCGTCGTGCTAACCCTGCTGATCCTAGAATCAGAGAACTAAATCTAGAGATTAGTAAGATAGTCGACGAGCACAAGCGGAACACTTGGTTAGAGCACCTGAAGCAATGTAACTTAGGAACAGGAACTGGTAAATTGTGGTCAACAGTTAGAGCCCTCTCGAACCCCTCCACAAGGGATGATGGGATTTCAGTCACATTTGGCGACGTGACTGTGACTGATCCGAAGAGGTGCGCCAAATACTTCAACCGACAGATTGTCGAGCATCCCGAGAGTGATAGAGCGAAAAGGAGAGCCACCCGTCGTGTACGTGGTCTCCGAGCCGATGACACACCACAATTTACTGCAGCCGAAGTTACCAATGTCATCAACAGCGCGAAACTATCTAAGGCGCTGGGCCCTGACGGAATTTCAATGCTAATGCTGAAGCATCTGGGAATACTGGGAGTTGAGTACCTGACCAGACTCCTCAATTTGTCTTTGGAATCACACATTATACCCGATGTCTGGAAAATGGGAAGGGTGATTCCACTACTGAAACCGGGCAAAGATTCGAGCAAAGGTGAATCGTACAGACCGATATCCCTTCTCTCGCCAGTAGCCAAGACACTTGAGGCATTACTCCTCCCCAGCCTTGTGGAGAATTTTCCAGCTGCCCACCATCAACATGGATTCCGTAAGGTACATAGTACGACAACAGCCTTACATGCCATTTCGACACATATTAATAAGGGACTTAACCAGCCCAGGCCGTGTCACAGGACGGTCCTCGTGGCGCTTGACCTATCGAAAGCATTCGATACGGTCAACCATGCCACATTATTTGAGGACATCGAGAATACGTCCCTACCGGCAGGAGCGAAGCGTTGGGTGCTGAATTATATGTGTGGACGCCAGTCGTACGTGGAATTCAGGGACAGAAAGTCAAGACCGCGTAGAGTTAAACAGGGAGTTCCCCAAGGTGGGGTGATATCTCCGGCACTGTTTAACCTCTACATGTCCTCGATTCCACCCCCTCCTGACGGCGTCGAGATTGTATCATATGCGGATGACTGTACAATCTTGGCATCTGGGCCCAATGTTGATGACATTTGCGATCGGTTGAACGTCTACATAGCTAATCTTACCAGTTATTTCACTGCGAGAAACTTGAGGATATCCCCCACCAAATCCTCAGCCACACTATTTACTACATGGACGGCAGAAGTGCGCAGGCAGTTGAATATCAGAGTCGATGGAGTAATAATTCCGACCACAAATTACCCCAAGATTCTTGGGGTCACATTCGACAGCCTTTTTAGGTCATCTGCCCATGCCACTGCAATATGTAATAAGCTCCGTGGTAGAAACAAGGTCCTCAAGTCACTAGCCGGCAGTACTTGGGGTGCGGACAAAGAAACCTTGCTAACTACTTATAAGGCAATTGGCCGGTCAGTGGTAAACTATGCAGCGCCAGTGTGGACACCGCAGACCAGTGATACGCAGTGGAATAACATACAAACCTGCCAGAACGCTGCCCTTAGAACTGCGACTGGGTGTCTCCGCAGCACACCCCTGGATCACCTTTATGTGGAGACAAAGATCATCCCTGTGCGAAGACACAACTACATGCTGTCAAAGCAGTATCTCCTGGGTTGTTATCGCAGTAATCATCCAAACCACCATCTTATGGATACACAACCACCACCCAGGAACGTAAGGGTTGATATACATAATCTAGAGCGCGAGATCCAGCGCTATAAAAGAGAGCCTCTAGATCAAGCAGCGTACCAGGCAGGTTTGAACAGGATTCATGAGGATACTGTAGCTGAAGCGGTGAGAAGCTACAAGGTTAATCCTGTTCTTGGAGTCCGACCACCGCCCATAGCATCGGAGGAAAGAGACCTCCCACGGCAGACTAGGGTAATTTTGGCCCAATTAAGATCAGGCAAGTGCAGCCGCCTCAATTCCTACTTATCGGTGATTGATAGCAGCGTAGCTGACGTTTGTCCAATTTGCAACCAAGGGCCACACGACACGCGTCATCTTTTCTCTTGCCCAGCCAAACCAACCCGACTTACCACCAGATCACTCTGGACACACCCCATCTTAGTCGCAGAGTTCCTTGATCTGCCAACAAGCTGATGTACCAAGCGTATAACATGAAATGGATGAGATCACAATAAACTGTTACAACAACAACAACAACAACAACAACCAAATTTCAGCCGGATCGGATGCAATTTGCTTCTCTTTGAGGCTTCGCAAGCCAAATCTGGAGATCGGTTAATATGGGGTCTATATATAATTATGGACCGATGTGGACCAATTTTTGCATGGTTGTTAGAGACCATATACCAACATCATGTACCAAATTTCAGCCGGATCGGATGAAATTTGCTTCTCTTTGAGGCTCCGCAAGCCAAATCTGGGGATCGGTTTATATGGGGGCTATATATAATTATGGACCGATGTGGACCAATTTTTGCACGGTTGTTAGAGACCATATACCAACATCATGTACCAAATTTCAGCTGGATCGGATGAAATTTGCTTCTTTTAGAGGCTCCACAAGCCAAATCTGGGGATCGGTTTATATGGGGGCTATATATAATTAAGGACCGATATGGATCAATTTTAGCACGGTTGTTAGAGACCATATACCAACACCATGTACCAAATTTCAGCCGGATCGGATGAAATTTGCTTCTCTTTTAGGCTCCGCAAGCCAAATCTGGGGATCGGTTTATATGGGGGCTATATATAATTATGAACCGATGTGGACCAATTTTTGCATGATTGTTAGAGACCATATACCAACACCATATACCAAATTTCAGCCGGATCGGATGAAATATGCTTCTGTTAGGGGCTCCACAATCCAAATCTGAGGGTCCCTTTATATGGGGGCTATACGTAAAAGTGGACCGATATGGCCCATTTTCAATACCATCCGACCTACATCGATAACAACTACTTGTGCCAAGTTTCAAGTCGATAGCTTGTTTCGTTCGGAAGTTAGCGTGATTTCAACAGACGGACGGACGGACGGACGGACATGCTTAGATCGACTCAGAATTTCACCACGACCCAGAATATATATACTTTATGGGGTCTTAGAGCAATATTTCGATGTGTTACAAACGGAATGACAAAGTTAATATACCCCCATCCTATGATGGAGGGTATAAAAAGATCGATCCAATACGTATATAATTCAGTTTGACAAAGTAGACATAAAATTTTGACAAAATTTTCTACAGAAATAAAATTTTAACAAAATTTTCTATAGAAATAAAAATTTTGACAAAATTTTCTATGGAAAGAAAATGTTGACAAACATTTCTACAGAACTAAAATTTTAACAAAATTTTCTATAGAAATAAACTTTTGACAAAATATTCTATAGAAATAAAATCTTGGTAGATTATTTTTGGCTCGAGTGGCAACCATGATTATGAACCGAATAAAATTTGAACAAAATTTTCTATAGAAATAAAATTTTGACAATGATGAAAATTTTATGATGAACCGAATAAAATGTTAACAAAATTTTCTCTAGAAATAAAATTTTGACAAAATTTTCTATAGAAATAAAATTTTTGACAAAATTTTCTATACAAATAAAATTTTGGTAGATTATTTTTGGCTCTAGTGGCAACCATTTTGGTATGGTTGTTAGCGACCATATACTAACACCACTTTCCTAATTTGAACCGGATCGGATGAATTTTGCTCCTCCAAGAGGCTCCGGATGTCAAATCTGGAGAACGTTTTGTATGGGGGCTATATATAATTATGGACCGATATGGACCAATTCTGCCACGGTTGTTAAAGATCATATACTAACACCATGTTCCAAATTACAACCGGATTGGATGAAATTTGCTTCTCTTGGAGACTTCGCAAGCCAAATCTGGGGATCGGTTTATATGGGGGCTATATATAATTATGAACCGATGTGTACCAATTTTTGCATGGTTGTTAGAGACCATATACCAATATCATGTACCAAATTTCAGGCGCATCGGATGAAATTTGCTTCTCTTTGAGGCTCCGCAACCCAAATCTGGGGATCGGTTTATATGGGCGCTATATATAATTATGGACCGATGTGAACCAATTTTTGCACGGTTGTTAGAGACCATATACCAATACCATGTACCAAATTTCAGCCGGATCGGATGCAATTTGCTTCTCTTTGAGGCTTCGCAAGCCAAATCTGGAGATCGGTTAATATGGGGTCTATATATAATTATGGACCGATGTGGACCAATTTTTGCATGGTTGTTAGAGACCATATACCAACATCATGTACCAAATTTCAGCCGGATCGGATGAAATTTGCTTCTCTTTGAGGCTCCGCAAGCCAAATCTGGGGATCGGTTTATATGGGGGCTATATATAATTATGGACCGATGTGGACCAATTTTTGCACGGTTGTTAGAGACCATATACCAACATCATGTACCAAATTTCAGCCGGATCGGATGAAATTTGCTTCTTTTAGAGGCTCCACAAGCCAAATCTGGGGATCGGTTTATATGGGGGCTATATATAATTAAGGACCGATATGGATCAATTTTAGCACGGTTGTTAGAGACCATATACCAACACCATGTACCAAATTTCAGCCGGATCGGATGAAATTTGCTTCTCTTTTAGGCTCCGCAAGCCAAATCTGGGGATCGGTTTATATGGGGGCTATATATAATTATGAACCGATGTGGACCAATTTTTGCATGATTGTTAGAGACCATATACCAACACCATATACCAAATTTCAGCCGGATCGGATGAAATATGCTTCTGTTAGAGGCTCCACAATCCAAATCTGAGGGTCCCTTTATATGGGGGCTATACGTAAAAGTGGACCGATATGGCCCATTTTCAATACCATCCGACCTACATCGATAACAACTACTTGTGCCAAGTTTCAAGTCGATAGCTTGTTTCGTTCGGATGTTAGCGTGATTTCAACAGACGGACGGACGGACATGCTTAGATCGACTCAGAATTTCACCACGACCCAGAATATATATACTTTATGGGGTCTTAGAGCAATATTTCGATGTGTTACAAACGGAATGACAAAGTTAATATACCCCCATCCTATGATGGAGGGTATAAAAAGATCGATCCAATACGTATATAATTCAGTTTGACAAAGTAGACATAAAATTTTGACAAAATTTTCTACAGAAATAAAATTTTAACAAAATTTTCTATAGAAATAAAAATTTTGAAAAAATTTTCTATGGAAAGAAAATGTTGACAAACATTTCTACAGAACTAAAATTTTAACAAAATTTTCTATAGAAATAAACTTTTGACAAAATATTCTATAGAAATAAAATCTTGGTAGATTATTTTTGGCTCGAGTGGCAACCATGATTATGAACCGAATAAAATTTGAACAAAATTTTCTATAGAAATAAAATTTTGACAATGATGAAAATTTTATGATGAACCGAATAAAATGTTAACAAAATTTTCTCTAGAAATAAAATTTTGACAAAATTTTCTATAGAAATAAAATTTTTGACAAAATTTTCTATACAAATAAAATTTTGGTAGATTATTTTTGGCTCTAGTGGCAACCATTTTGGTATGGTTGTTAGCGACCATATACAAACACCACGTTCCTAATTTGAACCGGATCGGATGAATTTTGCTCCTCCAAGAGGCTCCGGATGTCAAATCTGGAGAACGTTTTATATGGGGGCTATATATAATTATGGACCGATATGGACCAATTCTGCCACGGTTGTTAAAGATCATATACTAACACCATGTTCCAAATTACAACCGGATTGGATGAAATTTGCTTCTCTTGGAGACTTCGCAAGCCAAATCTGGGGATCGGTTTATATGGGGGCTATATATAATTATGAACCGATGTGGACCAATTTTTGCATGGTTGTTAGGGACCATATACCAATATCATGTACCAAATTTCAGGCGCATCGGATGAAATTTGCTTCTCTTTGAGGCTCCGCAACCCAAATCTGGGGATCGGTTTATATGGGCGCTATATATAATTATGGACCGATGTGAACCAATTTTTGCACGGTTGTTAGAGACCATATACCAATACCATGTACCAAATTTCAGCCGGATCGGATGCAATTTGCTTCTCTTTGAGGCTTCGCAAGCCAAATCTGGAGATCGGTTAATATGGGGTCTATATATAATTATGGACCGATGTGGACCAATTTTTGCATGGTTGTTAGAGACCATATACCAACATCATGTACCAAATTTCAGCCGGATCGGATGAAATTTGCTTCTCTTTGAGGCTCCGCAAGCCAAATCTGGGGATCGGTTTATATGGGGGCTATATATAATTATGGACCGATGTGGACCAATTTTTGCACGGTTGTTAGAGACCATATACCAACATCATGTACCAAATTTCAGCTGGATCGGATGAAATTTGCTTCTTTTAGAGGCTCCACAAGCCAAATCTGGGGATCGGTTTATATGGGGGCTATATATAATTAAGGACCGATATGGATCAATTTTAGCACGGTTGTTAGAGACCATATACCAACACCATGTACCAAATTTCAGCCGGATCGGATGAAATTTGCTTCTCTTTTAGGCTCCGCAAGCCAAATCTGGGGATCGGTTTATATGGGGGCTATATATAATTATGAACCGATGTGGACCAATTTTTGCATGATTGTTAGAGACCATATACCAACACCATATACCAAATTTCAGCCGGATCGGATGAAATATGCTTCTGTTAGGGGCTCCACAATCCAAATCTGAGGGTCCCTTTATATGGGGGCTATACGTAAAAGTGGACCGATATGGCCCATTTTCAATACCATCCGACCTACATCGATAACAACTACTTGTGCCAAGTTTCAAGTCGATAGCTTGTTTCGTTCGGAAGTTAGCGTGATTTCAACAGACGGACGGACGGACGGACGGACGGACATGCTTAGATCGACTCAGAATTTCACCACGACCCAGAATATATATACTTTATGGGGTCTTAGAGCAATATTTCGATGTGTTACAAACGGAATGACAAAGTTAATATACCCCCATCCTATGATGGAGGGTATAAAAAGATCGATCCAATACGTATATAATTCAGTTTGACAAAGTAGACATAAAATTTTGACAAAATTTTCTACAGAAATAAAATTTTAACAAAATTTTCTATAGAAATAAAAATTTTGACAAAATTTTCTATGGAAAGAAAATGTTGACAAACATTTCTACAGAACTAAAATTTTAACAAAATTTTCTATAGAAATAAACTTTTGACAAAATATTCTATAGAAATAAAATCTTGGTAGATTATTTTTGGCTCGAGTGGCAACCATGATTATGAACCGAATAAAATTTGAACAAAATTTTCTATAGAAATAAAATTTTGACAATGATGAAAATTTTATGATGAACCGAATAAAATGTTAACAAAATTTTCTCTAGAAATAAAATTTTGACAAAATTTTCTATAGAAATAAAATTTTTGACAAAATTTTCTATACAAATAAAATTTTGGTAGATTATTTTTGGCTCTAGTGGCAACCATTTTGGTATGGTTGTTAGCGACCATATACTAACACCACTTTCCTAATTTGAACCGGATCGGATGAATTTTGCTCCTCCAAGAGGCTCCGGATGTCAAATCTGGAGAACGTTTTGTATGGGGGCTATATATAATTATGGACCGATATGGACCAATTCTGCCACGGTTGTTAAAGATCATATACTAACACCATGTTCCAAATTACAACCGGATTGGATGAAATTTGCTTCTCTTGGAGACTTCGCAAGCCAAATCTGGGGATCGGTTTATATGGGGGCTATATATAATTATGAACCGATGTGTACCAATTTTTGCATGGTTGTTAGAGACCATATACCAATATCATGTACCAAATTTCAGGCGCATCGGATGAAATTTGCTTCTCTTTGAGGCTCCGCAACCCAAATCTGGGGATCGGTTTATATGGGCGCTATATATAATTATGGACCGATGTGAACCAATTTTTGCACGGTTGTTAGAGACCATATACCAATACCATGTACCAAATTTCAGCCGGATCGGATGCAATTTGCTTCTCTTTGAGGCTTCGCAAGCCAAATCTGGAGATCGGTTAATATGGGGTCTATATATAATTATGGACCGATGTGGACCAATTTTTGCATGGTTGTTAGAGACCATATACCAACATCATGTACCAAATTTCAGCCGGATCGGATGAAATTTGCTTCTCTTTGAGGCTCCGCAAGCCAAATCTGGGGATCGGTTTATATGGGGGCTATATATAATTATGGACCGATGTGGACCAATTTTTGCACGGTTGTTAGAGACCATATACCAACATCATGTACCAAATTTCAGCCGGATCGGATGAAATTTGCTTCTTTTAGAGGCTCCACAAGCCAAATCTGGGGATCGGTTTATATGGGGGCTATATATAATTAAGGACCGATATGGATCAATTTTAGCACGGTTGTTAGAGACCATATACCAACACCATGTACCAAATTTCAGCCGGATCGGATGAAATTTGCTTCTCTTTTAGGCTCCGCAAGCCAAATCTGGGGATCGGTTTATATGGGGGCTATATATAATTATGAACCGATGTGGACCAATTTTTGCATGATTGTTAGAGACCATATACCAACACCATATACCAAATTTCAGCCGGATCGGATGAAATATGCTTCTGTTAGAGGCTCCACAATCCAAATCTGAGGGTCCCTTTATATGGGGGCTATACGTAAAAGTGGACCGATATGGCCCATTTTCAATACCATCCGACCTACATCGATAACAACTACTTGTGCCAAGTTTCAAGTCGATAGCTTGTTTCGTTCGGATGTTAGCGTGATTTCAACAGACGGACGGACGGACGGACGGACATGCTTAGATCGACTCAGAATTTCACCACGACCCAGAATATATATATACTTTATGGGGTCTTAGAGCAATATTTCGATGTGTTACAAACGGAATGACAAAGTTAATATACCCCCATCCTATGATGGAGGGTATAAAAAGATCGATCCAATACGTATATAATTCAGTTTGACAAAGTAGACATAAAATTTTGACAAAATTTTCTACAGAAATAAAATTTTAACAAAATTTTCTATAGAAATAAAAATTTTGACAAAATTTTCTATGGAAAGAAAATGTTGACAAACATTTCTACAGAACCAAAATTTTAACAAAATTTTCTATAGAAATAAACTTTTGACAAAATATTCTATAGAAATAAAATCTTGGTAGATTATTTTTGGCTCGAGTGGCAACCATGATTATGAACCGAATAAAATTTGAACAAAATTTTCTATAGAAATAAAATTTTGACAATGATGAAAATTTTATGATGAACCGAATAAAATGTTAACAAAATTTTCTCTAGAAATAAAATTTTGACAAAATTTTCTATAGAAATAAAATTTTTGACAAAATTTTCTATACAAATAAAATTTTGGTAGATTATTTTTGGCTCTAGTGGCAACCATTTTGGTATGGTTGTTAGCGACCATATACTAACACCACGTTAGTATATGGTATATAATTTGAACCGGATCGGATGAATTTTGCTCCTCCAAGAGGCTCCGGATGTCAAATCTGGAGAACGTTTTATATGGGGGCTATATATAATTATGGACCGATATGGACCAATTCTGCCACGGTTGTTAAAGATCATATACTAACACCATGTTCCAAATTACAACCGGATTGGATGAAATTTGCTTCTCTTGGAGACTTCGCAAGCCAAATCTGGGGATCGGTTTATATGGGGGCTATATAATTATGAACCGATGTGGACCAATTTTTGCATGGTTGTTAGAGACCATATACCAATATCATGTACCAAATTTCAGGCGCATCGGATGAAATTTGCTTCTCTTTGAGGCTCCGCAACCCAAATCTGGGGATCGGTTTATATGGGCGCTATATATAATTATGGACCGATGTGAACCAATTTTTGCACGGTTGTTAGAGACCATATACCAATACCATGTACCAAATTTCAGCCGGATCGGATGCAATTTGCTTCTCTTTGAGGCTTCGCAAGCCAAATCTGGAGATCGGTTAATATGGGGTCTATATATAATTATGGACCGATGTGGACCAATTTTTGCATGGTTGTTAGAGACCATATACCAACATCATGTACCAAATTTCAGCCGGATCGGATGAAATTTGCTTCTCTTTGAGGCTCCGCAAGCCAAATCTGGGGATCGGTTTATATGGGGGCTATATATAATTATGGACCGATGTGGACCAATTTTTGCACGGTTGTTAGAGACCATATACCAACATCATGTACCAAATTTCAGCCGGATCGGATGAAATTTGCTTCTTTTAGAGGCTCCACAAGCCAAATCTGGGGATCGGTTTATATGGGGGCTATATATAATTAAGGACCGATATGGATCAATTTTAGCACGGTTGTTAGAGACCATATTCCAACACCATGTACCAAATTTCAGCCGGATCGGATGAAATTTGCTTCTCTTTTAGGCTCCGCAAGCCAAATCTGGGGATCGGTTTATATGGGGGCTATATATAATTATGAACCGATGTGGACCAATTTTTGCATGATTGTTAGAGACCATATACCAACACCATATACCAAATTTCAGCCGGATCGGATGAAATATGCTTCTGTTAGAGGCTCCACAATCCAAATCTGAGGGTCCCTTTATATGGGGGCTATACGTAAAAGTGGACCGATATGGCCCATTTTCAATACCATCCGACCTACATCGATAACAACTACTTGTGCCAAGTTTCAAGTCGATAGCTTGTTTCGTTCGGAAGTTAGCGTGATTTCAACAGACGGACGGACGGACGGACGGACGGACGGACGGACGGACGGACATGCTTAGATCGACTCAGAATTTCACCACGACCCAGAATATATATACTTTATGGGGTCTTAGAGCAATATTTCGATGTGTTACAAACGGAATGACAAAGTTAATATACCCCCATCCTATGATGGAGGGTATAAAAAAGTGTTCGGTCGGAGCAGGGATTGAACCCACAACCCTTTGCATGCAAGGCAGACATGCTAACCACTGCTCCACGTGGCAAACAAATGTATGTTTCTGTTAAATAATGTTATGTTTGGATGGGCTCGTGGGCGCTGCAAACTATGCTATATAAATGTAACTTATAACAATAATTATCTGCTGGTGACCATAACAGCTACGTAGCCCAGTGGATAGTGTGTTGGCTTACAAACTGTATGGTCCTCGGTTCGATTCTCCGTGCAGGCGAAAGGTAAAATTTAAACAATTTATAAAAATGAATAATTTCTTCAACATTATTTGTATTACAGAAAAAGGTGCCAAGAATTAAAATATTTCGTGGAAGTGAAAATAACGAGTATGTTAGGGAATGAGCACAACCGTCTTTGGGAAAAATTCTTCCAAGCATATAATATTTTTGGGCTCAAAATTCTTCCAAACATATAATATGTTCACATAAAACAAACATATTAATGTTTCGGCAGTATCCAATAATATATGTGCTTCCTGCAAAATATGTTTGGAACATATGTTAAAGAAGCGATTTTTTTTTAGGATGTGGCCATAGGAACATACCGGGGAACTGCGTAGCAGATGAGCTAGCAAGGCTAGGAACTACCTTACATATTCCAGGGGAACTAGAATCTGTTTGTATGCCTCTGGCTACCTGCAAGCTCTCACTGCGTGAGAAGGCTGTCATGATGGCAAATGTTCGATGGGAGAATTGTAAGGGTTGTAACGACACCAATCAAATATGGCCCCATTTAAACTTAAACCCCACACTAGATATGCTAGTGTTCTCGAGACGCCAGATATCACTCCTGATATCTGCTATAACGGGTCGCTGCCTGATAGGCGATTTTGCAAAAACTATTGGTGCGAAGTATAATGACTATTGTATGAGCTGTCATGATGCGGAGGAAAAGGAATCAATAAAACACCTCTTGTGTGAGTGTCCTGCATTTTGTGTAAGACGTAAGCAAATTTTAGGGGCATATAGCTTCAGATTACTAGCGGACCTGGAAAACGTTAACTTAAGCAGTCTGCTAATGTTTTTGGAACAATCTGGTTGGTTCAACAGAAGAAAATAATCGAGAAGGTTCAACGGTTAAAACTAGAAGTGCCCATATGTAATAGGTACTTTTAGTTAATGTGGTATCACAATGGACTGAATAGTCTAAGTGAGCCTGAATCTTAATCGGGCTGAACTTGTAACTTAACCTAACCTAACCCTCTAATGCCCAAATTTGTTCTTACATACACTGTCCGGTTCCAAAGATTTTGTACACTAATGATTTTGGTATTGATTCCGAATTGGAATTTATTCGTTTTTTTCAGCTTTTTCTTCATTAGCTATCAAAGAGCTTTAAAAACGCGCTAACGACAATTTAAATTTCCAAATTCAGACTCGACTTTAAGTAGAAATTATTCTATGTATATGTTTTTAAAATAAAGTGTTGAAAAACATCTTCTATTTTTGAACGCTTTTTTGGTTTGTGGTCAAGATACAAAAACTGCACAAATTTAAACACTTTTTGTTTAATTTTAAGAATTTTTTAGAATTGACCCGAGCCTTCTTTCATGTAAAGATATGCATTTTTAAGTCGACTCACTTAACTATAATGACAAAACGACTTTATCGGCTTTTGGATAAGGAAAAAAGTTTATATAAGAGAAATTCACAAATGCTATTATAACCAAAATTCGCGTTCGTATTTTAAGGACATGAACTCTTTGGCCTCACGACAATATTTTTTCAGCGTACAAAGCAATTCACATCTACTATTTTAATTTAGTAATATCATAATAAATTTAGAATATTATAGTAACATAAAAAGGATAAACGAGTCAAATGCTAATATTCTAAATGTAATGTTTCAATTGAGCTTTGAAATATGTGGAAAACCTTATTCTACCACCAAGGCTTTGATAGAAAACGCCGTTTTATCCATATTTTAATAGAAACATGTCGAAAATAAAAAAGCCAAAAATAGCTAAAACGGTCATGAAAAAAAGCCAGAAAAAAGGCTAAATTAATTTTTTCCCCGCTAAACGACTTCAAAAAAAGCCAAATCTAGAGGGGAAAAAAGCTAAATTGGCAACGCTGCAGAGAATGAAGCCGCCGATCCAGTTTTAGCAGTCGACGCCGCCGCCGAGTATGTCCACTCATCTCGACTCAAATTTATCCGCCAATTAATCAAAAATATTAATTTATATCAGAAAAATGTAACAATAATTGTTACAATTTTTGCCAAAATTTTGAACTTTCCGCCTACAATCACCCAAAAAATTCGTCGCCAAAAAAGTAATGAAAATGTTCCTTTTGGATCCGGAAGTAGTGCAAAATTGACGCAGACGCGATGAATTTAACATGGTCTTGTCATAGGACGGAAGTCCTCCATTTCAACACACGTTGCACTGAATTTGCATCACTTCTTTAGGTGTGATCCGAATTCAATGTTTTGGATGTAAATTAAACAAGTATATACGGCCGTAAGTTCGGCCAGGCCGAATCTTATGTACCCTCCACCATGGATTGCGTAGAAACTTCTACGAAAGACTAAAGACTTGAATATCATATACTACCACCACCTACCAAATTTCAACCAGATCGGATGAATTTTGCTCCTCCAAAAGGCACCGGAGGTCAAATCTGGGGATCGGTTTATATGGGGGCTATATATAATTATGGACCGATATGGACCAATTTTTGCATGGTTTTTAGAGACCATATACTAACACCATGTACCAAATTTCTGCCGGATCGGATGAAATTTGCTTCTCTTAGAGGCCTCGCAAGCCAAATTTGGGGGTCCGTTTATATGGGGGCTATACGTAAAAGTGGACCGATATGGCCCATTTGTAATACCATCCGACCTACATCAATAACAACTACTTGTGCCAAGTTTCAAGTCGATAGCTTGTTTTGTTCGGAAGTTAGCGTGATTTCAAAAGACGGACGGACATGCTCAGATCGACTCAGAATTTCACCACGACCCAGAATATATATACTTTATGGGGTCTTAGAGCAATATTTCGATGTGGCACAAACGGAATGACAAAGTTAATAAACCCCCCATCCTATGGTGGAGGGTATAAAAATTCTGTGATATTTCCGATAAACCTTAAATGACTTGTACCATTTTATGAATTCTTACTCTGTTTTTAACCTATTTGAAACAAAACAAGTTAAAATTACCCATTAAAAGTATGAAAAAATTAATTTATAAACAAATTGAATTAAAAGAACTTCCTGGGTAGTTCAAATAAAGAACATCATTGGGAGTGCATCTTCTGGAAGTGCTTTGGACGAATTTCCAATTTTTTTGTGGTGGGCAATTAGTATTAAGTTGCTATAATTGTTTTACAAAAATTTAGCTCAGAAAATTTGAATGAAATGTAAATTTGATTGTAAGATTGGTTGTACAACTAATCTCATTACAATTTCTTATCGGCTTAGCCGCCGCCGGAGTCAAAATTTTTGTTTCAGCCGCAGCCGACAAAAATGGGTCGGCATAATTCTCTGATTGTGACTCACACATGTGCCACGATAATTTCGTGTCACGTGTACATCTCTAGAATAATTCTCAATTACTTCATTATTCCAATTCAATAGTCTATAGAAATTCTAGTTCTTCTAATACAAATCACAGTTAATATAATACAACCATGTAATGTTTTAGGGTATAAGAGAACCTGTAATTGATATTTAGTGGTAGAAATGTGTGCTTGTCATTGGTGAGTTTTTTGTTACTTTTGTGAAACATTAATCCCACTCGCTATACAACACTCTCTGCTAGTTTACTCTTTTTCTGGAAATTGCATCATATCTCTATAGCAGTGACAACCTTCAAAATAGCACAATGGTAAGTTGAGAGTCAAGGACTTTCTTTAATTTCTAGTGTGTGGGAGTTTAAAGGGTTGGTGCCAATGTATGTGTTGTCCTTTCAACCACATACGTTTAATATGGGGAAGCTTATCTGGTGATGCCATAAGACTTTTGGCCATTTCAAAATGTCAAAACCGCAAACCTTTAACGGATAGCTTGTGGAATACCCGTGGTTAGTGTTATGCATATTAGGTCATGGTTCCGCATTTGTATATCTTATGGATAGCGGAGGTCAATTCTCCTTCTGGACTACCTTAAAGTGGTTGACGATACCATTTAATGGCACTGTGAATATTTTCAGCGTCCATACATGAATCCTTTTACGATGAAACGATGGAATTTTTCCAACATTACTCCATGGAATTTAGTTCACAAAGTGGCAAAATGTTTGCCAATGTGACACTGGGAGCTGTCTAATGGTATTTAGTGCTATAAAAAAAATTCAATTCAAATTTTGTAAATTCTCTAAATTCCTTTCGTCTTAAGCACATTTGTTGCCACTTTCCCACACAATCCACCCCTTAACAATAGAAATTTCCAAGAGGAGATGAGATGCTGAAAAGAATACATTGAAGAACACAGCAAAGCCCCATTAGCTCATAAAGTGTCGCCCTTTGGGCGCCTTTAGAGCGAAATAATTGTTTAACTTTGTTATTTTGTTTTTGTTTGCTGTTAGTCAGCTGTGGAATACCAAATTACCGCGGAATGCCCGAATCACAAGTCAGAATTTTAATTTAGCTCATGCAGAGTGTGCGAATGTAAATTCATTTCGAAATGAGATAGCCCAGATGCAGAGAGTGAATACCCACACATACACACAGAAATGAAATACAATAAGCCAAGGCAAATGGTTAAGTCATCCGTTTTGGGAGCTATGCTATGCAGTAATAAGCTTTAGGGTGGGGTATTATGGTAGAAGCTAAACCATAGGAATACAAAACTTCAATGTGGTCTTTATGGACTTATGATGCGGACTTATGTCATTGAGCTTAACATAGAATCGGGTAGCACCCAGCTTTTTATACCCTCCACCATAGGATGGGGGGTATACTATGTTAACTTTGTCATTCCGTTTGTAACACATCGAAATATTGCTCTAAGACCCCATAAAGTATATATATTCTGGGTCGTGGTGAAATTCTGAGTCGATCTAAGCATGTCCGTCCGTCCGTCCGTCTGTTGAAATCACGCTAACTTCCGAACAAAACAAGCTATCGACTTGAAACTTGACACAAGTAGTTGTTATTGATGTAGGTCGGATGGTATTGCTAATGGGCCATATCGGACCACTTTTACGTATAGCCCCCATATAAAGGGTCCCTCAGATTTGGCTTGTGGAGCCTCTAACAGAAGCATATTTCATCCGATCCGGCTGAAATTTGGTACATTGTGTTAGTATATGATCTCTAACAACCATGCACAAATTGGTCCACATCGGTCCTTAATTATATATAGCCCCCATATAAACCGATCCCCAGATTTCCGTCTGTCTGTCTGTTGTAATCACGCTACAGTCTTCAATAATGAAGCAATCGTGCTGAAATTTTGTTATTAAAACTCGTCTTTTGTCTGCAGGCAGGTCAAGTTTGAAGATGGGATATATCGGTCCAGGTTTTCATATAGTCCCCATATAAACCGACCTCCCGATTTGGGGTCTTGGGCTTATAGAAATCGTAGTTTTTATCCAATTTGCCTGAAATTTGAAACCTAGAGGTATTTTATGACCATAAAGAGGTGTGCCACAAATGGTGAGTATCGGTCCATGTTTTGGTGTAGCCCCCATATAGACCGATCTCCCGAGTTTACTTCTTGGGCTTATAGAAACCGCAGTTTTTATTCAATTTACCTGAAATTGGAAGTCTAGAGGTATTGTAGGACCACAAATACGTGTGCCAAAAATTGTGAGTATCGGTCCATATTTTGGTATAGCCCCCATATAGACCGATCTCCCGATTTTACTTCTTGGGCTTATAGAAACCGTAGTTTTTATCCAATTTGTCTGAAATTGAAAATCTAGAGGTATTTTAGGACCACAAATACGTGTGCCAAAAATTGTGAGTATCGGTCCATATTTGGGTTTAGCCCTCATATAGACCGATCTCCCGATTTTACTTCTTGGGCTTATAGAAACCGCAGTTTTTATTCAATTTACCTGAACTTGGAAATCTAGAGGTATTGTAGGACCACAAATACGTGTGCCAAAAATTGTGAGTATCGGTCCATATTTTGGTTTAGCCCCCATATAGACCGATCTCCCGATTTTACTTCTTGGGCTTATAGAAACCGCAGTTTTTATTCAATTTACCTGAAATTGGAAATCTAGAGGTATTGTAGGACCACAAATACGTGTGCCGAAAATGGTGAGTATTGGTCCATATTTTGGTATAGCCCCCATATAGACCGATTTCCCGATTTCACTTCTTGGGCTTCTAGAATCCGAAGTTTTTATCCTATTTGCCTGAAATTGGAAATCTAGAGGTATTTTCGGGTCATAAAGAGGTGTGCCGAAAACGGTGAGTATCGGTCCATATTTTAGTATAGCCCCCATAAGAACGATCTCCCAATTTATCTCCTTGGGTTTCTAGAAACCGTAGTTTTTATCTGATTTGCCTGAAATTGTAAATATTCTGGACTTCACTTCTTGAGGGTGTAGAAGGCGCACTGATCATGTGAATTGCTTGAAACTCAATGTAAAATTTCCAGATTTTACTTTTACAGATTTAAGATTTCAAATCAAGACGTTATTTTATAATTTTCTTGCACACTTACAAGAGATGTTAATGATTCCTCTAAAACTCAAACAAAAATGGTTCTTATAAATCCAGAATCTGATAGAGTCCTCATAGGTGAAATGTTTAAATTTATCTTCGGAAAGTGTCCTCAAGTCCTCAAGCCCTCCTGAAATTTCAAAGGAAACCCTAATATTTGGTTCATGGTGGTGGGTATTTAAGATTCGGTCCGGCCGAACTTAGTGCTGTATATACTTGTTTTTTTTTAACTGTGTGACTATTTACTCCAAAATTTATTTTTAAGGAATGTTTTGCGCTTTCTAAGCTTCTAACCTTGTTCTTCACAGAATATTTGGAACGACAAGATAAAACATAATCCTTTCTACACTTCCGTAGTTAATCTAACGTTTAATTAACTTATTTTCATTACAAAAAAATATTTTCTTGTAGTTAAATTTTATTTATTTTTTCGAAATTTTCCGCAGCCCAATGAAATTTTCCTTTTGCTAAGAATGCCTCAAACATTTTATGAAATAAACGTGGGTAAAAAGTTCAATGATCGTACACATAAATTAAGTTCTGCATAGTTAAAATGGTCATGATTTGACGCCAATGCTTTTCTTATTTACTATTAGTTCATATTTTCTTCTACGTGAGGATGTAATTTCGTGAACAGCAGTTAAAAAGTACGACAGGGCATTACATTTTCCTGGTTTTAACAACGCAATAAAATGGCAACGGACGAGGTCCCCTGGCGATAAAAAGAAATTGAATAACGCATTCACAACTTTGAATAGGGATATAAAAAATTCAACAATGAAAATTTAAACAATTATCTTCGTGGACTAACATCACACAAATCTTCTAATTACTCTCTCTGGAAAGAAACGATCAAGTTTAAAAGACCCAATGTCCAAAAACCCCTATTAGGAAACAAAATGGAGAGTGGGCAAAAACCGATGCAGAAAAGGCATTTACTTTCGTGGATCACCTCTCCGTGGTACTCTCTTCCAAAGACTCAGATATTGGTCACTTAAAAGAAATCTCCAACAACGACCTATGTCCAATACCAATAATTCAAGTTGAAGACGTGAGAGATGAAATTCGACTTCTCAAGTCCAAGAAATCTCCAGGATATGATATTGTTTCCCCTACTCTAATCAAAAACCTGCCTTTAAAAGTACTGCAAATGTTAAACACATATATTTAATTCAGCTATCAAACTTGAATACTTTCCAACTTACTGGAAGGTGTCTGAGATGATTATGATACCTAAACCTGGAAAACCTCCCTGCGATATAAAATCTTAGAGGCCTTTATCCCTTTTACCAATTATGGGAAAAGTATTCGAAAAATTGATTCGCAAACGGCTGAGTAGCATAATCGAAACCAAATTCTGGATACCTGATCTTCAGTTTGGGTTTCGCCGTAAACATTCAACAATAGACCAAATTCATTGGGTCACACCATAGAAGATGCACTTGAACATAAGAATGTATGTTGCCCAATTTTTCTATCGCAAGCTTTTGATGCCCTCTGGTACAAAGACTTGTTACAGAAATTACACGCATGTCTTCCAGTCACACACTCACGCAAAGAAAAAAAAAAACGTTTGTCTAAAATTTCGTTTGGGAGGAAAGAATTATTTTTTTGCGTGCTGTTATAAAAATATGTTTTTCATATGTTTCGATATAAACAAAATGTGTTTCGGGCAGAATTTTTAAACACAATATATTTATGTAATGTTCCTAAACTAGCATTAAATGTTTGGGACATATATGTTTATATGTTAGAATATATTATTTTTGGGACATGAACATATATAAATTTACAAATTCTGAGTAAACGTATATATGTTGTGATATTTTATTCAGAGAGCGACAGAGAGAGAGAGAGTATAGAGATAGAAACCGGGATGGTTGGAGATAGATATCAACATAACACAGCGAGAGAATCAAAAGAATCAAAATCAATTTCTGTGAAACTTCTATGTTGTTTCGGAAAACTGTTTCATGGCCTCATTTGTTTTGGCTATGCGCTTGGTATGTTAATAAGGCTTCGCCAAAAATTTCATATGCTTAAGTCCAAATATTATTTAATTTGGATATTCGGAGTAAAGAGAATAGACATTCGGAACCAAGAGAACAGACATTTGAAAAAACACAGCATGTGTTTTTGCCTTGAGAGCTGCATTTTATGTATGTGTGGACATGTGTTTTGTTTGGCATTATGGGCACAATTTTTTCTTAGTTCGTCAAAAGAAATCGGAACGTACGATCACAAAAAAAATTTCACGAAAATTTTTCCAATTAAAATCTTAATTGAGTTTTAAAAAATATTCAATTAAAAATGTTATTGATTCAACAAACTTTTTAATTGAAACAAAAATCAATCACACAAATTAATAGTATCAATTAATTTTTTATTGGATCAATTAATTTTTTAATTGACTGTCTATTAATTATACCCTTCACCTCTACTGTGGTACAGGGTATAATAAGTTTGTGCATTTGTATGTAACGCCGAGAAGGAGCAAGCATAGACCAACCTTTTAGTATACGGATCGGCTTAGAATTAAATTCTGAGTCGATTTAGCGATGTCCGTCTGTCTGTCTGTCTGTCTGTCTGTCTGTCTGTCTGTCTGTCTGTCTGTCTGTCCGTCTGTCTGTCTGTTGATGTATTTTTGTGTGCAAAGTACAACTCGCAGTTTTAGTCCGATTGTCATAAAATTTGGTATAGGGTCCTGTTTCGGCTCAAAGACGATCCCTATTGATTTTGGAAAAAATCGGTTCAGATTTAGATATAGCTGCCATATATATTTTTCACCGATCTGGTCATAATTGGAGTGTATATCAACCGATCTTCCTCAAATTCAGTACATCCGAATATTTTATGGGTCTCGAAAAACTTGCAAAATATCAGCAAAATCGGTTCAGATTTAGATATAGCTCCCATATATAGCTTTCGTCCGATTTACACTCATTTGCCCACAGAGGCCAATTTTTAACGCCGATTTAGTTGAAATTTTTCACAGGGAGTAGAATTAGCATTGTAACTATGCGTGCCAAATTTGGTTGAAATCGGTTCAGATTTGGATATATCTCCCATATATAGCTTTCTCCCGATTTACACTCATATGACCACAGAGGCCAATTTTTAACTCCGATTTAGTTGAAATTTTTCACAGGGAGTACAATTAGCATTGTAACTATGCGTGCCAAATTTGGTTGAAATCGGTTCAGATTTGGATATAGCTCCCATATATAGCTTTCGCCCGATTTACTCTCATATGACCACAGAGGCCAATTTTTAACTCCGATTTCGTTGAAATTTTGCACAGGGAGTAGAATTAGCATTGTAAATATGCGTGCCAAATTTGGTTGAAATCGGTTCAGATTTAGATATAGCTCCCATATATATGTTTTTCTGATTTCGACAAAAATGGTCATAATACCAACATTTTCCTTGTAAAATCGCCACTGCTTAGTCGAAAAGTTGTAAAAATGACTCTAATATTCCTGAACTTCTAATACATATATATCGAGCGATAAATCATAAATAAACTTTTGCGAAGTTTCCTTAAAATTGCTTCAGATTTAAACGTTTCCCATATTTTTTTACTAACATTGTGTTCCACCCTAGTGCATTAGCCGACTTAAACTTTGAGTCTATAGATTTTGTAGAAGTCTATCAAATTCTGTCCAGATCAAGTGATATTTAAATGTATGTATTTGAGACAAACCTTTATATATAGACCCCAAACACATTTGACGGATGTGATATGGTATCGAAAATTTAGATCTACAAAGTGGTGCAGGGTATAATATAGTCGGCCCCGCCCGACTTTAGACTTTCCTTACTTGTTTTTTAATTGATATTATCATTTCTGTGATTGAAGACATTTCAATTAAAAAATTAATTGGACCAATTAATTTCGTGATTGAATCATAATTATTTTTTTTTTGTGATGAGGAAGTCAAAATTTTCAGATAAAAGAAATTAAAAAAACAGTAGAAAATAAATAAAAATTAAAAAGAGATCTTCATAAAAGGGGGAAACAGTGAAAAATTAAACATTAAAATTTATAAAAACAATGCTTCGTTCCTCTTTTTTAATAAGTAGTCCAAGAGGATTTGACACTTTCAAAAATAAAAGCGGGCATTTAGTTCAAGTTTTGACGCTAAAGTTATTTTTCATTTTAGCACCAAAACTCGAATCTTTAAAAGCAGAATAACATTATAACTTTTTTTTGCAAATTATATTATAATTTTGTGGGGAATGATCCAAAGCAACAATTGAAAAAGTTTATTTTCATTAAAATGAATTATTAAAGAAAAGTAAACGTGAAGACAGGGTCATTTTAGAGCGATAATGCCAAAAATAATACAGGCCTTAAAGGTAAAAATGAAATTAAGTACAAAATTATTCGTTAATAAAAATTCATATTTAATTCTATTGCTAAATAAATGGTGGTGAATGCTAGTAAAAAATAGTTCACGTCTAAATAAATTAATGTGTATATTGTAAAATTATTTATGTTTATACTCGACTTCATGTTTTTCTTTTGTTAGAGTTTTTGAATCTCTTCGAAAATTTCAAACTTTTATACCAAAAACATTTTTATACCCTTCACCACTACTGTGGTACAGGGTATAATAAGTTTGTGCATTTGTATGTAACGCCAAGAAATAATTGTCATAGACCCATCTTTTAGTATACCGATCGGCTTAGAATTAAATTTTGAGTCGATTTAGCGATGTCCGTCTGTCTGTCTGTCCGTCCGTCTGTCTGTATATGTAATTTTGTGCACAAAGTACAGGTCGCAGTTTAAGTCCGATCGTCTTCTTCCTTCGGGTAGAAGACAATCGCTATTGATTTTGGAAAAAATCGGTTCAGATTTAGATATAGCTGCCATATATAGTTATCACCGATTTGATCATATTTCACGTATTTATGAACCGACGTTCTTCAAATTTTGTACATCTGAATGTTTTATCAGTCCCGTAAAAACTGCAAAATATCAGCTAAATCGGTTCAGATTTATATATAGCTCCCATATATATCTTTCGTCCGATTTGGACTTATATGGCCCCAAAAGCGAGAGTTTTGCCCTAATTTGCTTCAAATTTTGCACAACGAGTACGTTTTATAGTATGGTTAATTGTGCCAAATTTAGTTGAAATCGGTTCAGATTTAGATATAGCTCCCCTATATATCTTTCGTCCGATTTTGACTTATATGGCTTCAAAAGCCAGAGTTTTGCCCTGATTTGATTAAAATTTTGTACAAGGAGTACGTTTAATAGTATCGTTAAGTGTGCTTAATTTGGTTAAAATCGGTTCCGATTTAGATATAGCTCCCATATATATCTTTCTTCCGATTTGGATTTATATGGCCTCAAAAGCCAGAGTTTTGCCCTGAGTTGCTTCAAATTTTGCACAAGGAGTACGTTTTATAGTATCGTTAATTACGCAAAATTTTGTTGAAGTCGGTTCAGATTTAGATATAGCTTCCATATATATCATTCGCCCGATTTGGACTAATATGCCCACAGAGGCAAAAGTGCTACTCTGATTTACGTGAAATTTTGCAGAGGAAGTATAATTGAACTTGAAAATTTGCACAGGCAGTAGAATTAAGGTTCTGCATATGCGTGATTATTTTGGTTGAAATCGGTTCAGATTTTGACATAGCTCCCATATATATCCTTCGCCCGATTTTCCGTCATATGACCACAGAGGTCAAAGTTGTTATCCGATTTACGTGAAATTTTGCACAGGGAGTAGATTCAACATAGTAACTATGCATGTGAAATTTGATTGCAATCGGTTCAGATTTCGATATAGATTCCATATATATGTTTTTCCGATTTAGGCAAAACTGGCCGAAATACCTACATTTTCCTTATCAAATCGCCACTGCTAAGTCGAAAACTTATCAAAATGACTCAAATTTTCCTACTACTCTATTAAACATCTATCGACCGATAAATCATAAATACACTTTTGCGAAGTTGCCTCAAAATTGGTTCATATTTAAATGTTTTTTTTACTAACATTGTGTTCCACCTCAGCGCATTAGCCGACTTAAATGTAAAATCTATAAGTATTGCAGAACTCTGTACAGATCTGCTCAGATATACAGAATATATGTGTATGGATTCATATAGGATCCAACACATTGGACGGATTTGATATGGTATCGAAAATGTGGACTTACAAAGTGGTGAAGGGTATAATATAGTCGGCCCCGCCCGACTTTAGACTTTCCTTACTTGTTTTGTTACAAAATGGTTATTTTTGCAATAAAAAAATTATATTTTATCCAAAACCTCAGTACATTTCGTTTATATCAACTACTGCTCTTTTCTGACTGTAAATCTTTAATAACCCACATTTCGAAGTTTTATTTGTAAAAATAATATATAATAATATGTAATGTCGAACATACTTTCCGAATTTTTGGAATATATGTTATGTAAAAATAAATGTAAAACAAAAATTGGTGTTCGGTTGGAGTAGGGATTGAACCCACGACCCTTTGCATGCAAGGCGGACATGCTAATCATTACTCCACTTGGCAAATATAAGTATGTTTCATTTAAATAATGTTTTGTTTGCATCTGCTCGTGGGCGCCGCAGACTATGCTATATATAACTTATAACTATAATTGTCTATTGATGACCATAACAGCTACGTGACCCAGTGGATAGTGTGTTGGCTTACAAACTGTATGGTTCTCGGTTCGATTCTCCGTCCAGGCGAAAGGTAAAATTTAAAAAAATTAATAAAATTGAATAATTTCTTCAACATTGTTTGTATTACAGAAAAGGAAAAATATGAGGGAATATGCCATTAGGCAGAAATAAATTTTTCTTCTTCTGTGAGAGAAAATTCTTCCAAGCATATAATATTTTTGGGCTTCAAATGCTCCCAAACATATAAAACAAACATATATGTGCTTCCTGCAAAATATGTTTGGAACATATGTTAGAGAAGCAATTTTTTTGAGGGTGCATACTGTAATCTTTTAGAATCCTATTTATCGGAAAGATATTTTCGAGTTAGAGAAACCCTAAACAACGTAGTGAATTGGACTAAAAATGGAAAATTTCCCTCATCAGCTGCAAATCAAATGTAAAGGGTGATTCTTTTGAGGTTAGGATTTTCATGCATTAGTATTTGACAGATCACGTGGGATTTCAGACATGGTGTCAAAGAGAAAGATGCTCAGTATGCTTTGACATTTCATCATGAATAGACTTACGATCTGCCACAACGTCGAATTTTCAGTGAATGGGCCCTAGAAAAGTTGGCAGAAAATCCGCTTTTTTATCGACAAATTTTGTTCAGCGATGAGGCTCATTTCTGGTTGAATGGCTACGTAAATAAGCAAAATTGCCGCATTTGGAGTGAAGAGCAACCAGAAGCCGTTCAAGAACTGCCCATGCATCCCGAAAAATGCACTGTTTGGTGTGGTTTGTACGCTGGTGGAATCATTGGACCGTATTTTTTCAAAGATGCTGTTGGACGCAACGTTACGGTGAATGGCGATCGCTATCGTTCGATGCTAACAAACTTTTTGTTGCCAAAAATGGAAGAACTGAACTTGGTTGACATGTGGTTTCAACAAGATGGCGCTACATGCCACACAGCTCGCGATTCTATGGCCATTTTGAGGGAAAACTTCGGAGAACAATTCATCTCAAGAAATGGACCGGTAAGTTGGCCACCAAGATCATGCGATTTGACGTCTTTAGACTATTTTTTGTGGGGCTACGTCAAGTCTAAAGTCTACAGAAATAAGCCAGCAACTATTCCAGCTTTGGAAGACAACATTTCCGAAGAAATTCGGGCTATTCCGGCCGAAATGCTCGAAAAAGTTGCCCAAAATTGGACTTTCCGAATGGACCACCTAAGACGCAGCCGCGGTCAACATTTAAATGAAATTATCTTCAAAAAGTAAATGTCATGGACCAATCTAACGTTTCAAATAAAGAACCGATGAGATTTTGCAAATTTTATGCGTTTTTTTTTTTTAAAAAGTTATCAAGCTCTTAACAAATCACCCTTTAGTATACCTCATAAATAAAACAGTAAACCACTGTCCGATATATATTGAGCACATAGAACTTTCGAAGTCCGGCATGACATTAGACGCCAGCTTGAAAATGGAAGGAACACGTAAAAATTAAACGGAAAGAGTATGAACTGAAGTATTCGAAATTTAAATGGTTAATAGGAAGAAATTCCAATTTATCACAGGGCACAGTGGGCCAAATGACAGGGTTTTGACGCATTAAATCAACGGAAGCTCCCAGAGCTCTGAAATTTTGTACATATACCACTGGGGATGAGAATAAAGTATGATTAAAATTTTGGACCGATCCGCCCACTGCCACGCCCACTTTAAAATTAAGACCTATTTCAACCCAAAGGAAGCGCCTAGAGCTCTGAAATTTTGTACATGTACCACTGGGGATGATAATAAAGTATGATAAAAAATTTGGACCGATCCGCCCATTGCCACGCCCACTTTAAAATTAAGGGCGTATTTCAACCCAAAGGAAGCGCTTAGAGCTCTAAAACTTTGTACATGTACCACTGGGGATGAGAATAAAGTATGATCAACATTTCGGACCGATCCGGCCACTGCCACGCCCACTTTCTAATGGAGGATGTATCTCAACCACTTTTATCATACACCAAATCAAATATTTCAATATGTAGTAACATTGGAAACTGAAAATCTAGATTAGAACTGATGCTCACTGTTACTCCATCTTGATCACTGCCTTAGAGTGTATATGATTTCAGCAATTTTAGTTTAATTCAATCTCTTACGCGCTCATTTTAGCTAAAAGTTTCAAATACCATTATTTCTGCAACACTATGTTGAAATGGGAACATATTCGTTAAAAAATGTTCAGATACCGTTTTTGCGTTCCAAAAATAACATTTTGTTCTTGAAACATGTTTGAAGTGATCATATTACTTCTGTACGTGTTACTACCTTGACACTCTGCTATATGTAAGTCTATATGTAAATATTAGCTTTATGATTAAGCATATTTTGTTACTGAACTTGTGTCGACGAATCAGTTACAGTAAGACACCCAGGATGACATTTTATTTTATATACCTATTATGATATGGTACACTGTTAGAAAAATATGTTTTTCATATGTTCCGATATAAACAAAATGTGTTTCGGGCACAATTTTTAAACACAATATATTTAAGTGCAAACATGTAATGTTCCTAAACTAACACTAAATGTTTGGGACACATATGTTAATATGTTAGAATATATTATGTTTGGGGCGTGAATGTTTCATAAAAATAATATATGTGAATGTAAACATATATATGTTGTGATATTTTATTCAGAGAGCGACAGAGAGAGAGAGAGTATAGAGAAAGAAATAGAGATGGAGACCGGGAGGGTTGACGAGAGATATCAACATAACACAGCGAGAGAATCAAAAGAGAGCAATTTCTGTGAAACTGCTTGTAAGTTGTTTCGGAAAGTCTAAATATTATTTAATTTGAATACTCGTGTAAAGAGAATAGACATTCGGAAGCGGGCATTAAGTTCGAGTTTTGCTAAAAAATTGAAAAAGGTTATTTTCTTTAAAATGAATTATTAAAAAAAAGTAAAAGGCAAAACAGGATCATTTTAGAACGATAATGCCAACTTAATACCGGCCTTAAGGGTAATGAAATGAAATTAAGTACAAAACACGATAAGTTTTAAATGCATTTAAAATGGTGTTAAATGCTGGTAAAAAAAAACTATTCACGGCTAACTAAATTTATGTGTATATTATAAAATTATTTATGTATGTTTATACTCGACTCCACGTTCTTCTTTTGTTAGAGTTTTTGAATTCCTTCCAACATTTCAAGCTTTTATACCAAAAACAGTTTTTTGCTACAAAATTGTTATTTTTGCAATAAAAAATAATATTTTATCCAAAAGCTCAGTCCATTTCGTTTATATCAAGCACTGTTTCAAAGTTTCATTGTAAAAATTTCATTTAATAATATAAAAATATAAATACAAAAATTAAAAAAAAAAACAAGTATATACGGCCGTAAGTTCGGCCAGGCCGAAGCTTATGTACCCTCCATCATGGATTGCGTAGAAACTTCTTCTAAACACTGCCATCCAGAATCGAATTACTTAAGTTGCGGTAACGCTTGCCGATGGCAAGGTATCTTAAAACCTCCTAACACCATCTTCTAAATTGTATGTAAGTCCATACGTGGTATATATTAAATCATTATTTTTGGCTCTAGTGGCAACCATGATTATGAACCGATATGGACCAATTTTTGTGTGATTGGACCAATTTTGGTATGGTTGTTAGCGACCATATACTAACACCACGTTCTTAATTTGAACCGGATCGGATGAATTTTGCTCCACCAAGAGGCTCCGGAAGTCAAATCTGGAGAACGTTTTATATGGGGGCTATATATATAATTATGGACCGATATGGACCAATTCTGCCACGGTTGTTAAAGATCATATACTAACACCATGTTCCAAATTACAACAGGATTGGATGAACTTTGCTTCTCTTGGAGACTTCGCAAGTCAAATCTGGATATCGGTTTATATGGGCGCTATATATAATTATGGACCGATGTGGACCAATTTTTGCACGGTTGTTAGAGATCATATACCAATACCATGTACCAAATTTCAGCCGGATCGGATGCAATTTGCTTCTCTTTGAGGCTTCGCAAGCCAAATCTGGAGATCGGTTTATATGGGGTCTATATATAATTATGGACCGATGTGGACCAATTTTTGCATGGTTGTTAGAGACCATATACCAACATCATGTACCAAATTTCAGCCGGATCGGATGAAATTTGCTTCTCTTTGAGGCTCCGCAAGCCAAATCTGGGGATCGGTTTATATGGGGGCTATATATAATTATGGACCGATGTGGACCAATTTTTGCATGATTGTTAGAGAACATATACCAACATCATGTACCAAATTTCAGCTGGATCGGATGAAATTTGCTTCTCTTTGAGGCTCCGCAAGCCAAATCTGGGGATCGGTTTATATGGGGGCTATATATAATTATGGACCGATGTGGACCAATTTTTGCATGGTTGTTGGAGACCATATACCAACACCATATACCAAATTTCAGCCGGATCGGATGAAATATGCTTCTGTTAGAGGCTCCACAAGCCAAATCTGAGGGTCCCTTTATATGGGGGCTATACGTAAAAGTGGACCGATATGGCCCATTTTCAATACCATCCGACCCACATCGATAACAACTACTTGTGCCAAGATTCAAGGCGATAGCTTGTTTCGTTCGGAAGTTAGCGTGATTTCAACAGACGGACGGACGGACGGACATGCTTAGATCGGCTCAGAATTTCACCACGACCCAGAATATATATACTTTATGGGGTCTTAGAGCAATATTTCGATGTGTTACAAACGGAATGACAAAGTTAATATACCCCCATCCTATGATGGAGGGTATAAAAATTGGTGTTCGGTCGGAGTAGGGATTGAACCCAGGATCTTTTGCATGCAAGGCGGACATGCTAACCACTGCTCCACGTGGCCAACAAATATATGTTTCTGTTGAATAATGTTTTGTTTGCATCGGCTCGTGGGCGCTGCAAACTATGCTATATAAATGTAATTTATAAAGATATTTGTCTATTGGTAACTATAACAGCTACGTAGGCCAGTGGTAGTGTGTTGGCTTACAAATTGCATGGTTCCCGGTTCGATTCTCAGTCCAGGTGAAAGGTAAAATTATAAAATTGAATAATTTCTTCAACATTATTTGTATTACAGAAAAAGGTGCCAAGAACTAAAAAAATTCGTGGAAGTGAAAATTATGTGAGGGAATGAGCACAATCTTCTTTGGGGAAAATTCTTCCAAACATATAATATTTTTGGGCTCAAAATGCTTCACAACATATATGTTCACATAAAACAAACATATTAATGTTTCGGCAGTATCCACTAATATATGTGCTTCCTGCAAAATATGTTTGGAACATATGTTAGAGAAGCGATTTTTTCTGAGGGTGTAGATATTGCAGATTTACCCAAATTTCTCATTCGTTACCATTGTTTTGTCCAGATATTTCTACTAAACAAAGTAACGCTACTTCATTCTATTTCCGTGCACAATTATTTTACTTTTTTCTTGATGGTCGACTTATCACTTTTTAATGTTTTTGCATTATTATTACAGCACTGGGAGTTTTTTTTTTTATAACCAATATTTAATAATTTCTGCGTTTTGATTGTAACGGCATAATTATAATAGGGTAGCTTCATTAGCACTTATAAGCAGACAAATTTATGTTTGCAAGAAAGACAACATATCAACCTTTCTAACGCAGTATAAAACTCAACCAATACGTTCCAATATAGTAAGTTACTATCGCTGTTAATTTTTACTAAAAGTACATACTTTGACTTAAATTTTACATTTTAAATTAAGTTTATAAATTTAAAAACTTTTTTTACTTGCTAAACTATGAATTCAAGTAAAAAATCAATAGCAAAGAGTTGCCACTTCGTCGGCCTGAGACGGCCCAACGGGTTGCCATATTGTTTTACCATTTTGGATTTGTTTTTCGTAATGTGTTGTCAACTTTTTCGTACCACCAAATATTTAATTTTCACAAGTTCAAAAATTGATTTTATGCGTGAGATTTCGGCCATTTGGCCCAATGTGCAGGGGAACAAAATTGAACTTTTTGTGTTGCTTTGAAATTTTAGTAATTTGAGGTCGCTGAATCCAAATCTGCACTTGGTTTTTTTATCTACTTGAAAAATTGGAAAACAATGTAATGACGGCTTAAGTAGAATATTGTTTGGGATTTTCGGATTTCTATACCCTAAACCACATAGTGGTCAAGGTATAATAAGTTTGATTTGCCAAAAAATGTGCCTACCAGAAATATTGATTTTAGACCCCATAAAATATATACCGATCGACTCAGAGTCACCTCCTGAGTCGAGCTAGCGCTTTGTGTCCGTCCATCCGTCCGTCCGTCGGTCCATGTTATTGTTGTTGTTGCTGGATTCCGGTCGAAATTCTTAACCGATTTTGACTAGATTTGGTGCAGGGAGTTTTTTGGACACAATGACGAAGATTATTGAATTTGGAAGAAATCGGATCAAATTTAGATATAGCTCCCATATATATGTATAGCCCGATTTCGACAGATGAGGTTACGTTGCGCGTTTTTACAAACGGATCGTCACCAAATTTGGAAAAAAACTAATCGTTTTCATCGCCCTTCAAGTCTGCAAAATTTCATCCAAATCGGTTCAGATTTAGATATAGTTCTCAAATATATGATTCGTCCGATTTTCCCAAAATTTGGCCACAAAACTTTTATTTTTCAACCGTTTTTACTCAAAGTTGGCTAAATGTAATCTTCTATAGCACTAACTATATGTGCAAAAACTCATCGAAATCGGTTCAGATTTAGCTATAGCTCCCATATATGTGTACCGCCCGATTTGTCTAAATGTGGCTATAAAACCCTTATTTAACAACCGATAGTAGTCAAAGTTGGCCAAATGTAATCTTCTATAGCACTTACTGTATGTGCAAAATTTCATCGAAATCGGTTCAGATTGAGATATAGCTCCCATATATATGTATAGCCCGATTTTCCCAAATTTGGCCATAGAACCCTTATTTATTAACCGATCTTACCCAAAGTTGGCTAGATCTAGTCCTCTATAGTACTAGCGGTATGTGCATCGAAATCGGTTCAGATGTAGATATAGCTCCCATATATGTATCGCCCGATTGTGAAAAATTTGCCCCTAATAACCTTATGGTTGACCATAGAGGCCTCATTTCTTAGCTGATCTTACTCAATCTGTGCACAAGGTAACCTTTTGTGGTATTAATCAAACCCGCAAAATATTATGCAAATTGGTTCAAATTTAGATATAGCTTCCATATATATGCATCGCTCGATTTTCCCAAATTTGGCCATAGTACTCTTATTTATTAACCAATGTTACTCAAATTTAAAATTTTGATGTACTAGCCGATCGTATTTATACGTACTTGTAGCTCTTACATAAGAATATTGCTCGATTTTTACAAATTTGGATTTATTACCCACACTAATTGAGCGACTTTCTCTTTTTATACCCTAAACCACATAGTGGTCAGCAGGGTTGGCCTGTCACAAACTGTGACTTTTGCGACATACATTTGCGACGGTATAATACGTATGTCGCAAAAGTCGTAAACCTACTGTAGAAAACCAAATTTTGAATAGAAGAAATCCTGAACATTTTTTAATGTAGTTTGCAGCATTCGCTGTGAGTTTCTGCAGAAATTTGTGAAAGTTTTCCCATGGTCAAGCCTATTTTCTTAGGTGGTATCGAAATTCCTGTTGGTGAGTGTGCAAAATACCTTGGACAGGAGACTGAACTTAAAACTAAGAAAGGACGAGAAAATCCACGGTTACCCTGCACTCGTGCAAAAGGCAATAGGGAAAATGTGGGGACTAAAACCGAAAATTGTGAACATTCCTAAGAATTGAAACTTCTTCGCACATACCATCGTCTTGGATATCATCGAATTCGCTGCCCAGCTGACGCGACTAAAGTATTTTCAGTTTGCGACTTTTGTTATTTTTTCTACATTTACGACGCGTATGTGACGTTTACGACGTTTACAACTTTGCGACAGTCGCAAACCTAAAAAAGTTTGATACAGACCATCTCTGGTGGTTAGGGTATAATAAGTTTGATCGGCCAAAAAATGTGCCTACCAGATATATTGATTTTAGACCCCATAAAATATATACCGATCGACTCAGAATCACCTCCTGAGTCGATCTAGCGCTTGGTGTCCGTCCGTCCGTCCGTCTGTCCATGTATTTGTTGTTCACAGGATTCCAGTCGCAATTATTAACCGATTTTGATGAAATTTGGTACAGCAATTTTTTTGGGCACAAGGACGAACGCTATTGAATTTGGAAAAAATCGGATCAAATTTAGATATAGCTCCCATATATATATATCGCCCGATTTCGACAAATGGGGTCACATTGCGCGTTTTTTCAAACGGATCGTCACCAAATTTGGCAAAAGGTAATATTTTCCATTGCCCTTCAAGTCTGCAAAATTTTATTCAAATCGGTTCAGATTTAGATATAGCTCTCATATATATGTATCACCCGATTTTCCCAAATTTGGCCACAAAACCTTTATTTATCAACCGATCTTACTCAAACTTGGCTAAATATAATCTTCTATAGCACTAACTATATGTGCAAAAAATCATAGAAATCGGTTCAGATTTAGCTATAGCTCCCATATATATGTACCGCCCGATTTTTCTAAATTTGGCCACAAAACCTTTATTTATCAACCGATCTTACCCAAATTTGGCTAAATGTAGTCTTCTATAGCACTAACTATATGTACAAAAAATCATCGAAATCGGTTCAGATTTAGATTGTAGCTCTTACATAAGAATATTGCTCGATTTTTACAAATTTGTATTTATTTCCCACACTAATTTAACGATTTTCTCTTTTTTAATAATGGGCTCAATATTAGTGGCATACTAACTCCGTAGGCGCAATATCAACACAGCCAGAGTTGCTAGAAATAGGGGAAATTCCCTAAATGTAGGGTTTTTCTAATATTTAGCGTCTTGTAGGGACGTAGGGCCACAATGTAGGACATTTTCACTCAACACAATTTGTAATAATGTTTACATTTTGGTGGCTCTAGAGGAGGAAATTAGAAGCCGGCATGGCTTGATCTTTAACAATGTTTGGTAAACTTTATTCCTGTAGAAAATTTTGTCAACATTTTATTTCTATAGAACATTTTGTCAAAATTGTATTTCTATAGAATTTTTTTTCAAAATATTATTTCTATAAAAAATTTTCTCAAAATTTTATTTCTGTGGAATTTTTTCTCAAAATTTTATTTCTATAGAAAAATTTCTCACAAAAATTTGTTTATAGAAACTTTTTCCAAAATTTTATTTTTATAGAGATTTAACAAAAAAGATTACTAATTTGGGTAGAATTCTACCAACTGTGGCAACCGTGGTGGTAATACAAATTTATATTCTAGGTTATATACGTTGCATTTTCATGTTTTATGATAATAAAGTACTTAGAACCATGTTTGTTTTGTAAATTTTTTTAAATTTAACGAAAAATATAGTAGGGAAAATTGTTTGGGAATATATGGGAAAGTAGGGAACTTTTTTTGTCCTTGTAGGGTAAACCGAACATTTTCCCCTGGCAACATTGACTATGAGCAATAGTCAAATTGACACAAAGCACCCATGGACATGTACCCCTTAATTTTCTTAAATATGCAACTGCGGTTTATCTCCCAGACCTATATCTTACCCCACAAATGCTTATGACTACTAATTCTGTAATGGTGGTTTAGGGTATGATATAGTCGGCCCGCCCGACTTTCTACTTTACTTACTTGTTTAATAATGGGCTCAATATAAGTGGCATACTAATTTAATAATGGGCTCAATATTAGTGGCATACTAACCTCGTAGGTGCAATATCAACTACAGCCAGTGTTGCTAGAAGTAGGGGAATTTCCCTCTATGTAGGTTGTTTCTAATATTTGGCGTCTTGTAGGACGTAGTGCCACAATGTATGGACATTTTCACTCAACACAATTTGTAATAATTTTTTGGTGGCTCTAGAGGAGGAAATTAGAAGCCGGCAAGGCTTGATCTTTAACAATGTGTGGTAACAACAGTTACCACTCGTGCCAAAAAAAATCTAACAAAATTTGAAGATTATCACAAATCTACCAAACAAATATTTCTATAGAAATTTTTGTTAAACCTTTATTCCTGTACAAAAATTTTGTCAACATTTTATTTCTATAGAAAATTTTGTCAAAATTGTACTTCTATAGAATTTTTTTTTCAAAATATTATTTCAATAAAAAATTTTATCAAAATTTTATTTCTATGAAATTTTTTCTCAAAATTTTATTTCTATAGAATTTATTATCAAAATTGTATTTCTATAGAATAATTGGAGCAATTATAGTTTAGCTATACCTCGTAATTTTTTTTTTTGGGTCGATAGAGAATTAAATTTGAAATAAATAAACAGTAACCGGTTGGCGGTCGTAACCGGTTATTCGAGCCTAAAGTGTAAGCAAATAATCGTTAATAAAACCGGGTTTAGTGATCCGATTACTTTGAATCTACATCAATAAAAAGCTAAAGGTAAGACCTTTCAAATGAGGTACGACTCGAGTTTATCTGGTTATCAGTTTAGGTTTTAGATGAAAAAATATGTGTTTTGAACCGGTTTTTTTGACAAAACCGGCTTTTAATCCAAAAACGCTCGATGTAAATGTAACTAATTGCATTGTGTAGCTAACACTTCTACCTATCCGTTAAAGTCATAATCAAGCCAATATCTCTGTTATAACCGGAGATATTTGCTGGTGAATTTAATTGTAGCCGTGAAATTAGAATTTTGCAAAAAAAAATATATATTCATTTTTATTTCAAAGTTGTTTTCGGGGTAGAATGAAAAAAGATCCGGTTTAAAACCGGTTATGGGGAAATACACGAAATATGAAAAGTGCAGTTATAACATCGGCTGTGGCGTTAAATGCAACCATGCGCTTCAAAAATTAATTGTTTGTGAAGATCCATTAATAGAAACTATTAAATATTTTTAAAAAGTGTCATTTGTTTTATTATACCCACCACCATAGAATGGTGACGGGGGTATAATAAGTTTGTCATTCCGTTTGTAACACATCGAAATATCGATTTCCGACTATATAAAGTATATATATTCTTGATCAGGGAGAAATTCTAAGACGATATAACGATGTCCGTCTGTCCGTCTGTCTGTCTGTTGTAATCACGCTACAGTCTTCAATAATGAAGCAATCGTGCTGAAATTTTGCACAAACTCGTCTTTTGTCTGCAGGCAGGTCAAGTTCGAAGATGGCTGTATCGGTCCAGGTTTTGATATAGTCCCCATATAAACCGACCTCCCGATTTGGGGTCTTGGGCTTATAGAAATCGAAGTTTTTATCCAATTTACCTGAAATTGGAAATCTAGAGGTATTTTATGACCATAAAGAGGTGTGCCACAAATGGTGAGTATCGGTCCATGTTTTGGTGTAGCCCCCATATAGACCGATCTCCCGAGTTTACTTCTTGGGCTTATAGAAACCGCAGTTTTTATTCAATTTACCTGAAATTGGAAATCTAGAGGTATTGTAGGACCACAAATACGTGTGCAAAAACTTGTGAGTATCGGTCCATATTTTGGTATAGCCCCCATATAGACCGATCTCCCGATTTTGCTTCTTGGGTTTATAGAAACCGCAGTTTTTATTCAATTTACCTGATATTGGAAATCTAGAGGTATTGTAGGACCACAAATACGTGTGCCAAAAATTGTGAGTATCGATCCATGTTTTGGTATGGTCCCCATATAAAACGACCTCCTGATTTGGGGTCTTGCGCTTCTAGAAACCGAAGTTTTTATCCTATTTGCCTGAAATTGGAAATCTAGAGGTATTTTCGGGTCATAAAGAGGTGTGCCGAAAACGGTGAGTATCGGTCCATATTTTAGTATAGCCCCCATAAGAACGATCTCCCGATTTAACTCCTTGGGTTTCAAGAAACCGTAGTTTTTATCTGATTTGCCTGAAATTGTAAATATTCTGGTATTTTAGGCTCACAAAAACGTGTATCGGATTAAGTTTTTATTGGTCCATTAGGTAATGCCTCCATATAGACCGACTCCACTTCTTGAGGATGTAGAAGGCGCACAGATCATGAATATTGCTTGAAACTCAATGTAAAATTTCCAGATTTTACTTCTACAGATTTAATATTTCAAATCAAGACGTTATTTTATAATTTTCTTGCACACTTACAAGAGATGTTAATGATTCCTCTAAAACTCAAACAAAAATGGTTCTTATAAATCCAGAATCTGATATAGTCCTCATAGGTGAAATCTTTAAATTTATCTTCGGGAAGTGTCCTCAAGTCCTCAAGCCCTCCTGAAATTTCAAAGGAAACCCTAATATTTGGTTAATGGTGGTGGGTATTTAATATTCGGCCCGGCCGAACTTAGTGCTGTATATACTTGTTTTTGTTATCAAATGTGAACTAATGTGAACGTCTACTTTTGAAACCTGTTAACATTTGTAATTGTAAGAGTGAAAAAGCGCCTCAGACGAAAAATGTTTTCAAAAAAATCGCGCGATTTTTTTGAAAAATATTTTATTTTATTTTTATTTTTCAAACCGGATATGGATATATAATAGTTAATATCACCGGTTATAGTAGAGATAGCAACTTGACTTTGACCTTGACGGATAGGTAGAAGTGTTAGTTACACAATGCAATCGGTTATTTAGTAGCTTTACATCGAGTATTTTTTGAGATATTAGCTTATTTGCAAAAAACCGGTTCCGAAAAACAACAAGTTTTTACCTATACAGCTCGAACGGATGTAGCTGATATAACGGTTCATACATCATTTTAAAGGTCTCTTCAAAACCTTTCTAGTGATGTACAAAGAAGTCGGTTTTATAGTTTTTTCTTTTTAATGATTTTTAACTTACACTTTAGAACAGAATAACCGGTTATCCGGTTACGACCGCCAGGAAAAAAGTTATCGTTGTAATCTACTGATAGAGAACTACCATCTATGAAGTTTTGAAAAAAATCTGAGAGGTAAACTAGAGAGAGAGAGGTTAAACTAGAGTTAAGCCGAAAAATTTCTTAAAAAAATTTGTTTATACACCCTCAAAAAAATCGCTTCTCTAACATATGTTCCAAACATATTTTGCAGGAAGCACATATATTATTGGATACTGCCGAAACATTAATATGTTTGTTTTATATGAACATATTATATGTTTGGAAGCATTTTGAGCCCAAAAATATTATAGCTTAGAAGAATTTTCCCCAAAAAAGATTGTGCTCATTCCCTAACATAATTTTCACTTCCACGAAATTTTTAGTTCTTGGCACCTTTTTCCGTAATACAAATAATGTTGAAGAAATTATTCAATTTTATAATTTTTTTAAATTTTACCTTTCGCCTGGACGGAGAATCGAACCGAGGACCATACAGTTTGTAAGCCAACACACTATCCACTGGGCTACGTAGTAGACAATTATCGTTATAAGTTACATTTATATAGCATAGTTTGCAGCGCCCACGAGCCCATGCAAACATAACATTATTTAACAAAAACATACATTTGTTGGCTACGTGGAGCAGTGGTTAGCATGTCTGCCTTGCATGCAAAGGGTCGTGGGTTCAATCCCTGCTCTGACCGAACCATTTTTTTTTTAATTTAGACATTTATACTATATTAAATTTTTATAATGAAACTTCGAAATGTGGGTTAATAAAGATTTACAGTCAGAAACAGTGCTTGATATAAACGAAATGGCTTTTGGATAAAATATTATTTTTATACCCTCCATCATAGGATGGGGGTATATTAACTTTGTCATTCCGTTTGTAACACATCGAAATATTGCTCTAAGACCCCATAAAGTATATATATTCTGGGTCGTGGTGAAATTCTGAGTCGATCTAAGCATGTCCGTCCGTCCGTCCGTCCGTCCGTCCGTCCGTCCGTCCGTCTGTTGAAATCACGCTAACTTCCGAACGAAACAAGCTATCGACTTGAAACTTGGCACAAGTAGTTGTTATCGATGTAGGTCGGATGGTATTGAAAATGGGCCATATCGGTCCACTTTTACGTATAGCCCCCATATAAAGGGACCCTCAGATTTGGATTGTGGAGCCTCTAACAGAAGCATATTTCATCCGATCCGGCTGAAATTTGGTATATGGTGTTGGTATATGGTCTCTAACAATCATGCAAAAATTGGTCCACATCGGTTCATAATTATATATAGCCCCCATATAAACCGATCCCCAGATTTGGCTTGCGGAGCCTAAAAGAGAAGCAAATTTCATCCGATCCGGCTGAAATTTGGTACATGGTGTTGGTATATGGTCTCTAACAACCGTGCTAAAATTGATCCATATCGGTCCTTAATTATATATAGCCCCCATATAAACCGATCCCCAGATTTGGCTTGTGGAGCCTCTAAAAGAAGCAAATTTCATCCGATCCGGCTGAAATTTGGTACATGATGTTGGTATATGGTCTCTAACAACCGTGCAAAAATTGGTCCACATCGGTCCATAATTATATATAGCCCCCATATAAACCGATCCCCAGATTTGGCTTGCGGAGCCTCAAAGAGAAGCAAATTTCATCCGATCCGGCTGAAATTTGGTACATGATGTTGGTATATGGTCTCTAACAACCATGCAAAAATTGGTCCACATCGGTCCATAATTATATATAGACCCCATATTAACCGATCTCCAGATTTGGCTTGCGAAGCCTCAAAGAGAAGCAAATTGCATCCGATCCGGCTGAAATTTGGTACATGGTATTGGTATATGGTCTCTAACAACCGTGCAAAAATTGGTTCACATCGGTCCATAATTATATATAGCGCCCATATAAACCGATCCCCAGATTTGGGTTGCGGAGCCTCAAAGAGAAGCAAATTTCATCCGATGCGCCTGAAATTTGGTACATGATATTGGTATATGGTCTCTAACAACCATGCAAAAATTGGTCCACATCGGTTCATAATTATATAGCCCCCATATAAACCGATCCCCAGATTTGGCTTGCGAAGTCTCCAAGAGAAGCAAATTTCATCCAATCCGGTTGTAATTTGGAACATGGTGTTAGTATATGATCTTTAACAACCGTGGCAGAATTGGTCCATATCGGTCCATAATTATATATAGCCCCCATATAAAACGTTCTCCAGATTTGACATCCGGAGCCTCTTGGAGGAGCAAAATTCATCCGATCCGGTTCAAATTATATACCATATACTAACGTGGTGTTAGTATATGGTCGCTAACAACCATACCAAAATGGTTGCCACTAGAGCCAAAAATAATCTACCAAAATTTTATTTGTATAGAAAATTTTGTCAAAAATTTTATTTCTATAGAAAATTTTGTCAAAATTTTATTTCTAGAGAAAATTTTGTTAACATTTTATTCGGTTCATCATAAAATTTTCATCATTGTCAAAATTTTATTTCTATAGAAAATTTTGTTCAAATTTTATTCGGTTCATAATCATGGTTGCCACTCGAGCCAAAAATAATCTACCAAGATTTTATTTCTATAGAATATTTTGTCAAAAGTTTATTTCTATAGAAAATTTTGTTAAAATTTTAGTTCTGTAGAAATGTTTGTCAACATTTTCTTTCCATAGAAAATTTTGTCAAAATTTTTATTTCTATAGAAAATTTTGTTAAAATTTTATTTCTGTAGAAAATTTTGTCAAAATTTTATGTCTACTTTGTCAAACTGAATTATATACGTATTGGATCGATCTTTTTATACCCTCCATCATAGGATGGGGGTATATTAACTTTGTCATTCCGTTTGTAACACATCGAAATATTGCTCTAAGACCCCATAAAGTATATATATTCTGGGTCGTGGTGAAATTCTGAGTCGATCTAAGCATGTCCGTCCGTCCGTCCGTCCGTCCGTCTGTTGAAATCACGCTAACTTCCGAACGAAACAAGCTATCGACTTGAAACTTGGCACAAGTAGTTGTTATCGATGTAGGTCGGATGGTATTGAAAATGGGCCATATCGGTCCACTTTTACGTATAGCCCCCATATAAAGGGACCCTCAGATTTGGATTGTGGAGCCCCTAACAGAAGCATATTTCATCCGATCCGGCTGAAATTTGGTATATGGTGTTGGTATATGGTCTCTAACAATCATGCAAAAATTGGTCCACATCGGTTCATAATTATATATAGCCCCCATATAAACCGATCCCCAGATTTGGCTTGCGGAGCCTAAAAGAGAAGCAAATTTCATCCGATCCGGCTGAAATTTGGTACATGGTGTTGGTATATGGTCTCTAACAACCGTGCTAAAATTGATCCATATCGGTCCTTAATTATATATAGCCCCCATATAAACCGATCCCCAGATTTGGCTTGTGGAGCCTCTAAAAGAAGCAAATTTCATCCGATCCAGCTGAAATTTGGTACATGATGTTGGTATATGGTCTCTAACAACCGTGCAAAAATTGGTCCACATCGGTCCATAATTATATATAGCCCCCATATAAACCGATCCCCAGATTTGGCTTGCGGAGCCTCAAAGAGAAGCAAATTTCATCCGATCCGGCTGAAATTTGGTACATGATGTTGGTATATGGTCTCTAACAACCATGCAAAAATTGGTCCACATCGGTCCATAATTATATATAGACCCCATATTAACCGATCTCCAGATTTGGCTTGCGAAGCCTCAAAGAGAAGCAAATTGCATCCGATCCGGCTGAAATTTGGTACATGGTATTGGTATATGGTCTCTAACAACCGTGCAAAAATTGGTTCACATCGGTCCATAATTATATATAGCGCCCATATAAACCGATCCCCAGATTTGGGTTGCGGAGCCTCAAAGAGAAGCAAATTTCATCCGATGCGCCTGAAATTTGGTACATGATATTGGTATATGGTCCCTAACAACCATGCAAAAATTGGTCCACATCGGTTCATAATTATATATAGCCCCCATATAAACCGATCCCCAGATTTGGCTTGCGAAGTCTCCAAGAGAAGCAAATTTCATCCAATCCGGTTGTAATTTGGAACATGGTGTTAGTATATGATCTTTAACAACCGTGGCAGAATTGGTCCATATCGGTCCATAATTATATATAGCCCCCATATAAAACGTTCTCCAGATTTGACATCCGGAGCCTCTTGGAGGAGCAAAATTCATCCGATCCGGTTCAAATTAGGAACGTGGTGTTTGTATATGGTCGCTAACAACCATACCAAAATGGTTGCCACTAGAGCCAAAAATAATCTACCAAAATTTTATTTGTATAGAAAATTTTGTCAAAAATTTTATTTCTATAGAAAATTTTGTCAAAATTTTATTTCTAGAGAAAATTTTGTTAACATTTTATTCGGTTCATCATAAAATTTTCATCATTGTCAAAATTTTATTTCTATAGAAAATTTTGTTCAAATTTTATTCGGTTCATAATCATGGTTGCCACTCGAGCCAAAAATAATCTACCAAGATTTTATTTCTATAGAATATTTTGTCAAAAGTTTATTTCTATAGAAAATTTTGTTAAAATTTTAGTTCTGTAGAAATGTTTGTCAACATTTTCTTTCCATAGAAAATTTTGTCAAAATTTTTATTTCTATAGAAAATTTTGTTAAAATTTTATTTCTGTAGAAAATTTTGTCAAAATTTTATGTCTACTTTGTCAAACTGAATTATATACGTATTGGATCGATCTTTTTTGATTTAATATATACCACGATTTACATACAATTTAGAAGATGGTGTTAGGAGGTTTTAAGATACCTTGCCATCGGCAAGCGTTACCGCAACTTAAGTAATTCGATTGTGGATGGCAGTGTATAGAAGAAGTTTCTACGCAATCCATGATGGAGGGTACATAAGCTTCGGCCTGGCCGAACTTACGGCCTTATATACTTGTTTTATTTCAAAAATAACAATTTTATAACAAAAACTGTTTTTGGTATAAAAGTTTGAAATTTTGGAAGAAAATCAAAAACTCTAACAAAAAAAGAGTGTAAACATACATAAATAATTTTATAATGTACACTAGATAGGGTCGCGAAAAAAAGTTCATGCAGTCAATCCCCAGTTTTGTAGCATATTTGAAGACAATTTCAGAACACTAAAAGTTTTTTTTTCCGTGCACCCTACGACCCCCCGAAATGCAATTTACTGTACTGTGTCGTCATTTGAAGTCCGATCGAAAAGAAACGCATATCGTTGTTCATGGTTGATCAGGGGCTATATTTCGTGCATTGGTCATTTTTGACTCCGACGTCAAATTTGATTTTTAATTTTTTTATTTCGCTTCGTATACCCCTATGATGCCCATTTCTTATAACCATTATAAAGATCTTATCAAAATATGAAACTTTTGCTTTGGAAGTATTTAATTATATTCATAAACAAAAAAGTTACAGAGATTTTAAAAAGTCAATAGGTCACCCTACACCATCAAAATATGAAACTTTTGCTTTGGAAGTATTTAATTATATTCATAAACAAAAAAGTTACAGAGATTTTAAAAAGTCAATAGGTCACCCTACACCATCAAATAGCTTTTGCTGTGTTGTCATGATATCCGATCGAAACCACATGCACATCGTTATTCACATCTACGAAATTAATTTGAAAGGTATTTAATATACACAAACTGTTTATCTGTAAATTTCTAACCGTATCATTGTATACATACTCGTTGTGTGCACTACGGCATTTTCTGCGTTATGCAAAGTTCTTGTGTTTTTGCTTGAACAACTTGAGAGCCTACTGTTTTAAAATCTAACAATCAATCTAACAATAAAAGTAAGTGGTAACGGAATTGTGGAAAATTACGAAGATCGTTATGCTGCTTACACATTGGTTAAATTTCTGCCTTTCAACATCTGACTACGCCGTATTTTTTTTTTGCGTTTTCTTGTCATCTTCACAATGGTGAGCAATGTTGTCACATGAGTAAATACTTTAAACAAGAAAATATTAGATTAGATTTGAATTTATATTTGTACATTTCATGTTTATTAATTGTACAATTTTATTATGCGGCTAACAACTTTTTAGAATTAATTTATAACAAATCCTGCCTAGAATCAAGTTTACTATGTTGTTGGCGACTTTTAATTTTGGATATTATATAACCCAATCGTTTATCGTCTGTAACATGACTAGTAGATTCATTTTTAACACTTGCGGTGCCTGCTTTCTTTAAATATAAAAGGAATTCAATAACTTGATGATTTGTTGGTAATTTAGTTTTGTCGATAACCCGAGCTTCGAATTTCATTTTGTTTTCACTTTTTTCAAATAAAGGGTGATTCTTTTGAGGTTAGGATTTTCATGCATTAGTATTTGACAGATCACGTGGGATTTCAGACATGGTGTCAAAGAGAAAGATGCTCAGTATGCTTTGACATTTCATCATGAATAGACTTACTAACGAGCCACAACGTCGAATTTTCAGTGAATGGGCCCTAGAAAAGTTGGCAGAAAATCCGCTTTTTTATCGACAAATTTTGTTCAGCGATGAGGCTCATTTCTGGTTGAATGGCTACGTAAATAAGCAAAATTGCCGCATTTGGAGTGAAGAGCAACCAGAAGCCGTTCAAGAACTGCCCATGCATCCCGAAAAATGCACTGTTTGGTGTGGTTTGTACGCTGGTGGAATCATTAGACCGTATTTTTTCAAAGATGCTGTTGGACGCAACGTTACGGTGAATGGCGATCGCTATCGTTCGATGCTAACAAACTTTTTGTTGCCAAAAATGGAAGAACTGAACTTGGTTGACATGTGGTTTCAACAAGATGGCGCTACATGCCACACAGCTCGCGATTCTATGGCCATTTTGAGGGAAAACTTCGGAGAACAATTCATCTCAGGAAATGGACCGGTAAGTTGGCCACCAAGATCATGCGATTTGACGCCTTTAGACTATTTTTTGTGGGGCTACGTCAAGTCTAAAGTCTACAGAAATAAGCCAGCAACTATTCCAGCTTTGGAAGACAACATTTCCGAAGAAATTCGGGCTATTCCGGCCGAAATGCTCGAAAAAGTTGCCCAAAATTGGACTTTCCGAATGGACCACCTAAGACGCAGCCGCGGTCAACATTTAAATGAAATTATCTTCAAAAAGTAAATGTCATGGACCAATCTAACGTTTCAAATAAAGAACCGATGTGATTTTGCAAATTTTATGCGTTTTTTTAAAAAAAAAAAGTTATCAAGCTCTTAACAAATCACCCTTTATTTATCCCCGATCTGGTCATAATTGGCGTGTTTATCAACCGATGTTCTTCAAATTCAGTACAACCGAATATTTTATGAGTCTCGAAAAAGTTGCAAAATATCAGCCAAATCGGTTCAGATTTAGATATAGCTCCCATATATATCTTTCGTCCGATTTAGACTCATATGACCACAGAGGCCACAGTTTACGACCGAAATTTTGCACAAAGAGTAGAATTGGCATGTGTACCAAAGTGTACCAAATTCGGTTGAAATCGGTTCAGATTTTGATATAGCTCCCATATATACTTTTCGTCCGATTTGAACTTATATGGCCTCAAAAGCCAGAGTTTTGCGGTGATTTGGTTCAAATTTTGCACAAGGAGTACGTTTAATAGTATCGGTAAGTGTACCAAATTTGGTTGAAATCGGTGCAGCTTTAGATATAGCTCCCATATATATCTTTCTCCCGATTTGGACTTATATGGCCTCAATAGCCATGACTTGCTTCAACTTTTGCAAAGGAGTACGTTTAACAGTATCGGTAAGTGTGTCAAATTTGGTTGAAATCGGTTCAGATTTAGATATAGCTCCCATATATATCTTTTGCCTGATTTACACTTAAATGACCACGGGGTCAGAGTTATACTCCCATTTATGTGAATTTTGCAGAGATAGCAGAATTATTATTCTAACTATGCCTGTCAAATTTAGTCGAAATCGGTTCAGATTATATATAGCTCCCATATATATGTACACCAAAGTTTGGAAAATATGGTAGACTATTTCATATTTTAGACCCATTTTCAATGGGAGTTTCCTCCAATTGACTGCATAGTTTCCACTGAGAATATATTTAATATGATATTTAAGTGTGTCAAGTTTGATCTAATTTGGTTCAGAATTACATAAAGCCTCCATATATTCGTTCTTCCGGTTTATACAAATATGGTCAAATTCCCACACTTTACACAAAAATCTGTGATGATTTCCCCATATCTTAGTCATATCATATACACTGTAATGCCAGACTTTCCCAGAACGGTTGAGTTTTAAATAAGGCTCCAAGTCGCCTGACTTGACCAAATAATATATCACAACCAACACTTGACCATATATCTTGGCTAAATCTAACCAATAGCCTTGTAAAATCGCCACTGCTAAGTAGCAAAAATTGTAAATATTACTAAAATTGTCCTATATCTCGCATACATAAGTATCGCCTGCCCAGCAAAAAAAGCGTCGCCAAAAAAGTAATTATGTTCTTTTTGGATCCAGAAGTGAATTTAACATGGCTTGTCATAGGACGGAAGTCCTCCATTTCAACAGCCGTTGCACTGAATTTGCATCACTTCTTTAGGTGTGATCCGAATTCAATGTTTTGGATGTAAATTAAAAATTTCTGTGATATTTTGTCAAATAAATAATTGTTATAATTTTTTATAATTTTTAATGGATTCTAACGCTTGTCTGAAACGTTTGACTTCAAATATTTTCAAAAATTCACAATTTTTTCAGATTGGATTTAGCATTTTTTCGAAAAAAATTTAAATAATGTGTACCATTTTAGGAATTCTTACTCTGATTTTAACCTATTTGAAACAGAAAAGTTAACATTACCCATTAAAAATATGAAAAAAAAAAAACAAATTATAAAAAATTGAATTAAAAGAACTTCCTGTGTAGATAAAATAAAGAACATCATTGGGAGTACATCTTCTGGAAGTGCTTTTAAAGTTGTTCCTCTGGAAGAACTTCCAAATTTTTTTGCTGGGTGGTAAATCATAAATGCTCTTTTGTATAATTGCATTAAAATTTCTCTCGCTTCATATTTCCCATACTTATACCCTTCACCACTACTGTGGTGCAGGGTATAATAAGTTTGTGCATTTGTATGTAACGCCAAGAAGGAAACGTCTGAGACCCATCGTTTAGTATACAGATCGTCTTAGAATTAAATTCTGAGATATAGCTCCCATATATATCTTTCGTCCGATTTGGACTTATATGGCCTCAAAAGCCAGAGTATTGCCCTGAATTGGTTCACATTTCTCACATGGATTACGTTTAATAGTATCGGTAAGTGTGCCAAATTTGGTTGAAATCGCTATCAACTACTATGAAATCACTTTCAAGCACATAAAACTGTCAAAGTTCGCAAAGAAATATCTGGTTTGGCAAGCCATCTGTACCTGTGGCTTTAAAAGCAGCATTTTCATAGCTTCCGGAACTGTCAACCAAGAAATTTACGTGAAAGAGTGTTTGAATAAACGTCTGCTGCCTTTCCTGAAGAAACACGGTTGTTCCGTACTGTTTTGGCCGGATTTGGCATCTTGCCAATATGGTAAAAACGCCATGGAGTGGTACGCCGCCAACAACGTGCGGGTGGTTCCCAAGGACAAGAACCCTCCCAACACGCCAGAGCTCCGCCCAATTGAGAAATACTGGGCTATTGTCAAGCGGAACCTAAAGAAGACCAAAAAAACTGCTAAGGACGAGCAGCAGTTCAAGGCAAACTGGCTTTCTGCGGCGAAGAAGGTGGACAAGGTGGCTGTACAAAATCTGATGGCAGGTGTCAAGCGTGAGGCCCGGCAATTCGGATTTGGAAAAGCGAAAGCCTAACTGAATATTTTTCTTGAATTTTATACTAATTGAACTTGAAAAAGAAATTTAATTTGATTTTTTAAATAAACGATTTCACCGATTTACACGCGTTTTTCCTTGACCAAATTTTGACCGTATCACCCTTTATATGGGAGCCATATCTAAATTTGAACCGATTTCAATCAAATTTACCAAGCATTGGTAGAATGTCAATTCTACCCTCTGTGCAAAATTTCACGAAGATCGGTAGTAAACTTTGGCCTCTGTGGTCATATCAGTCTACATCGGACGAAAGATATATATGGGAGCTATATCTAAATCTGAACCGATTTGGCTGATATTGTGCAATTTTTTCGAGATTCATAAAATATTTGGATGTACGGTATTTACTTAAATGAACTTATATATCCTCAAAATACAGGGTTTTGTCGTGATTTGCTTCAAATTTCGCACAAGGAGTACGTTTAGTAGTATCGGTAATTGTGCCAAATTTGGTTGAAATCGGTTCTGATTTAGATATGGATCCCATATATATCTTCCGTCTGATTTGCACTCATATGACCAGGGGGGCCAAAGTTATACTCCCATTTACGTGAAATTTCGCATAGATGGAAGAATTATTATTCTAACTATACATGTCAAATTTAGTCAAAATCGGTTCAGATTATATATAGCTCCCATATATACGTACACCAGAGTTGGGGAAATATGGTAGACTGTTACACATTTTAGACCCATTTTCAATGGAAGTTTCCTCCAATTATCTGGATAGCGTTAGCCGATTTAAATTTTAAATTTAACCCTTTCGACCCTAAAGTTGCCTGTGGACAACTTTTTGTGTTTTGAGAATCTCTGTCAGCGTTGTTTTTGTTTTTGTTCATAAAACGTTAACGGTATCGAAAGCTACAAGTGTTTTCTTCAAGTTGAATGAAAAATCAGCTAATTTGGTTGTCAATTAACAAAACAATTTTCATTAATACGCACGTACCTCAAGAAAAAAATATTTGCGAATTTAAAAGAGGTTTTTATACATGTGACTTTTTTCAAAAATTACAACTAAAATGTTGAAAGTTTTTATTAAATCTATTGTAGTACATGTCAAATAAAATATTTCTGGAAGTCAAATCTTAGAATTGCAAAAAAACAACAGATGGGAAATTTTTAAAATTGAAAAGTTGCCTGTGGGCAACTTTGGGCAATTGTGGTAGTAAAATTACATATTTTTGAACATAAGACCTGGAGAAAAAAGGTTTGAAAAACAATGATTTTGAAAAAATTTTGAACTTCAATTGGGATGTCCCAGTGACGAGAAATGCGGCGATGATGTGGAAAACATATCTGCAGTGCAGTGGGGAATTTGGAAGGAATCGTAAAAAGGGAGGAAACCACTTCTTGGCAACATACTAGTGGATTAGCACGAATAGAGACGCTTTATAATACTTTGGTTTTTTACACCGCCAGTTAAATTTACATAGGTTAAAAACAAAAAAAAAAAAAAAACATTTTCGTGAGTCACGCGAAGCCGTGAATGAAATTTAAACGAAATCTCGTGAATGAAATTTAAACGAAACCTCGTGAATGTGCGTGAACGGGATTAAAGAAAAATGTGTGGCGCGTGAGCGTGAGTAAAAATCAAATTGTGTTCGTGATTGTGAGTGAGTAAACTTCCTCCGAAATCACGCTCCCGATAAAAATTTACTTTCACGATCCAACCCACGCTCACGATCCAACTCACGCTCAAGATAAAATTCACGTTAACAACAAAATTCATATTCACGATAAAATTCGCACTCACGGCAAAACAGACACAAAAAGTCACAATCACGAACAAATTCACGTTCACGATCAAATTTAAGATCACCGATTTTAATCACATTTACATATTTAATCACGCTTAAGATTTCAATAGCGTGAGTCACGAGAAATTTCGTTAATTACCAGAATTTTATTGAGCCACGAAAATTGTCGTGTTCCAAAAATATTCGTGACTTACGAGATTTGTCGTGAATTACGAAAATTGTCGTGAATCGTTCGAAAGCGTGAGACATAAACATTGTTCATGTGTGAGCGTGTGCGAGTATGACTTTTCATTTCGTGACCGTGAATTCCTACCCACATGGCATGCGTGAGTACAAATATTTCTTCGTGAATGTGTTTGAGCGTGATTGAAATTCCACTCACGCGCGCATTTAAGTACATATTTACTGTAAAATAACAAAAAACTTAACAAAAATCCAACAAACCGTAATACGTCTATCATTACAAAACAAAATAGTTTGTAGTCACAATTGCCCAAAGTTGCCCACAGGCAACATTCTCTACCGCCTAAACGAATGGGCGTGGCGACCCGAAATTTTGGCTAGACGCTTCTTAAATGACTTCAACATGATTAAAAGTAAAAAAAATTTTAGCGATACCTATAAAAATTCGGGGTCGAAAGGGTTAAAGAGATTTTGTAGAAGTCAAATAATTGTCTCCTTTATATAGCTTCCAGCAAATGTGAAGTAGTTGAGATGGTAACACAAATTTTGGCCTACATAGAGGTGAAGGGTATAATATAGTCGGCCCCGCCCGAATTTAGACTTTACTTACTTGTTTAAGTTAATAAAGTACTTACTACCATTTTTGTTTTGTAAAATTTGTTTAAATTTAACGAAAATATTGTAGGGAAAATTGTTTGGAAATGTATGGGAAAGTAGGGAACTTTTCTTGTCCTTGTAGGGTAAACCGAACATTTTCCCAGGCAACACTGACTATGAGCTATAGTCAGATTGAGACAAAGCACCCATAAACATGTACCCCTTAATTTTCTTAAATATGCAACTGCGGTTTATGTCCCAGACCTATATCAATGTTACCCCGCAAATGCTTATGATTACTAATTCAATAAGGGTGGTTTAGAGTATGATATAGTCGGCACCGCCCGGCTTTCTACTTTACTTACTTGTTTAATTTTATATGTTGAACCGTTTTCAAGTTATTCCAATATATGTATGTAGCGGAAGTGCCTTTATTTTGAACATAACGGTATATCTCGAAAAATCAAGCTGATGAAAAAACAAAGTGCAGATTTGGATTCAGCATCCCAAATAACCTTAAAAAACGATATTCAGTTCTTAATCAACAGAACCATTGTTCCTTACATAATAGGTGTTGAACTCCGTTCCAACAACACATACGCAAAACTAAACAAGTAAGGAAGGTCTAAAGTCGGGCGGGGCCGACTATATTATACCCTGCACCACTTAGTAGATCTAAATTTTCGATACCATATCACATTCGTCAAACGTGTTGGGGGCTATATATAAAGGTTTGTACCAAATACATACATACATACTTCTACAAAATCTATAGACTCAAAATTTGTGTCGGCTAATGCACTAGGGTGGAACACAATGTTAGTACAAAAAATATGGGAAACATTTAAATCTGAAGCAATTTTAAGAAAACTTCGCAAAAGTTTATTTATGATTTATCGCTCGATATATATGTATTAGAAGTTTAGGAAAATTAGAGTCATTTTTACAACTTTTCGACTAAGCAGTGGCGATTTTACAAGGAAAATGTTGGTATTTTGACCATTTTTGTCGAAATCAGAAAAACATATATATGTGAGCTATATCTAAATCTGAACCGATGTCAACCAAATTTGGCACGCATAGCTACAATCCTAATTCTACACCCTGCGCAAAATTTCAACTAAATCGGAGTTAAAAATTGGCCTCTGTGGTCATATGAGTGTAAATCGGGCGAAAGCTATATATGGGAGATATATATAAATCTGAACCGATGTCAACCAAATTTGGCACGCATAGCTACAATGCTAATTCTACTCCCTGTGCAAAATTTCAACTAAATCGGAGTTAAAAATTGGCCTCTGTGGTCATATGAGTGTAAATCGGGCGAAAGCTATATATGGCAGATATATATAAATCTGAACCGATTTCAACCAAATTTGGCACGTATAGCTACAATGCTAATTCTACTCCCTGTGCAAAATTTCAACTAAATCGGAGTTAAAAATTGGCATCTGTGGTCATATGAGTGTAAATCGGGCGAAAGCTATATATGGGAGCTATATCTAAATCTGAACCGATTTCAACCAAATTTGGCACGTATAGCTACAATGTTAATTCTACTCCCTGTGCAAAATTTCAACTAAATCGGAGTTAAAAATTGGCCTCTGTGGTCATATGAGTGTAAATCGGGCGAAAGCTATATATGGGAGCTATATCTAAACCTGAACCGATTTCAACCAAATTTGGCACGCATAGATACAATGCTAATTCTACTCCCTGTGCAAAATTTCAATTAAATCGGAGTTAAAGATTGGCCTCTGTGGTCATATGAGTGTAAATCGGGCTAAAGCTATATATGGGAGCTATATCTAAATCTGAACCGATTTCTACCAAATTTGACACGCATAGCTATAATGCTAATTCTACTCCCTGTGCAAAAGATTGGCCTCTGTGGACAAAGGAGTGTAAATCGGGCGAAAGCTATATATGGGAGTTATATCTAAATCTGAACCGATTTGGATGATATTTTGCAAGTTTTTCGAGACTCATAAAATATTCGGATGTACGGAATTTGAGGAAGATCGGTTGATATACACGCCAATTATGACCAGATCGGTGAAAAATATATATGGCAGCTATATCTAAATCTGAACCGATTTTTTCCAAAATCTATAGGGATCGTCTTTGAGCCGAAACAGGACCCTATACCAAATTTTAGGACAATCGGACTAAAACTGCGAGCTGTACTTTGCACACAAAAATACATCAACAGACAGACGGACAGACAGACAGACGGACATCGCTAAATCGACTCAGAATTTAATTCTAAGACGATCGGTATACTAAACGATGGGTCTCAGACTTTTCCTTCTTGGCGTTACATACAAATGCACAAACTTATTATACCCTGTACCACAGTAGTGGTGAAGGGTATAAAAACATGAATTGAATGTTTCTAAAATTGAATTGAATTTCGAAATTAGTATTTAATTTGTTAAAAAATGAAGAGTATGTAGAAAGTTGGTTTTAATTGAATGGTATTACATTGATACTAATATGAATGAACTATTAAGAAAATGTTTGAATTAATATTAGTTAAGCGGTAACCCTAGAATCTTCCCCGCTTCATTGGGAAAGCTTTCCCTCAATGAACTTTAACGTATTTGTCCTTTTCATTTTCTGGATAAAATTAATTGTTGCTTTGTTCTAAACAACAATGTCTGACTCTTTCGAAATCTTGGTTTGACTTGTAAACTTCATTTGTGCATAGAAAATCAAAAGGGCAAGCCGCTGTCACCCACAATAAACCATTTGTAACTCAAACAGAAATATCTAATGTGTATTTCTGTTTTCTTTTTAAGATTCTGGGAGCATCATATTAACCATATAGTCCATTCCAGAATTGTACACGGAGTTCAACAATTGGTTTATTACCAGATAGAGGTTGTATGGCTTTACGGAATCCAAATTTGGGGTTGCGCTAACAACAATGTCATAAATACAATACAGGTGTTCCAAAATAAAGTTATGTGAAATATTGTCAAAGCTCCATGGTACATTAGGAACGTCGATCTGAGACAGTTAAAGAAGAAATAATGTACCAAGCAGGAATACACAAAATGAGACTTGAATGCCATCCAAACCAGTTAACCCTCTAATGCCCCAATTTTTTAGCCAGCTGATTAAATTTTCAATGTTAACGACACAAAAGCAAGAGAAATAAGCAAGAACAAGTATATACGGCCGTAAGTTCGGCCGAAGCTAATGTACCCTCCACCGTGGATTGCGTAGAAACTTCTACTGAAGTCGATGGCAAGGTATCTTAAAACTTCCTAATACCGTAATATATACCACATAGTCCATACGTGGTATATATTAAACTAGAAAAGGACGATTAAATACGTATATAATTATGTTTAAAGTTTCTATAGAAAAAAAATTTTGACAACATTTTCTATAGAAGTAAAATTTGGAAAAAAAATTCTATAGAAATAAATTTTCTATAGAAAAAAAAAATTTTGATAAAATTTTCTGTTGAAATAAAATTTTGGCAAAATTTTCTATAGAAATAAAATTTGGAAAAAATTTTCTACAGAAATAAAATTTTGACAAAATTTTCTATAGAAATAAAATATATATATATAGAAATAAAATTTATATATCGGGGCTATACGTAAAAGTGGACCGATATGGCCCATTTGCAATACCATCCGACCTACATCAATAACAACTACTTGTGCCAAATTTCAAGTCGATAGCTTGTTTCGTTCCGAAGTTAGCGTGATTTCAACAGACGGACGGACGGACATGCTCAGATCGACTCAGAATTTCACCACGACCCAGAATATATATACTTTATGGGGTCTTAGGGCAATATTTCGATGTGTTACAAACGGAATGACAAAGTTAATATACCCCGATCCTATGGTGGAGGGTATAAAAATGTATACCGTAGAATTCAGCATATGCTCCAAAGCCTCTTGAATAGTTTCAAATAAGTTTTCTTTTTATTTGGTTCATTTTTGTTGTCTTAAGGTGTGTTTTAGTAAAAGCTTCCTTATTAAATGAAGACCGCCTAAAGGCGGGCTTGGGCATTAGAGGGTTAATTCAACCAATACTGAACACAGAAGGAATGTTCCGATCTTTGAGCAGGTTTAAACCAATCTATTGCCTTTAGACATTTTGGCCGAACAGTCAGCTGCAACAACGGCTGTGCGGTTGCGCGAGCTATCGCTGTGGTCGGAAAAAGGTAGGTCAGTTCGGTGCTCAAAATAATGCCAGATGTGCCTAACGTAGTGGATTACACTCTTGCGAAACCACTTTTCGACAAAAAGTTTGAAACTCTAATTCTCAACAGTGAGGCGTGGTGTACACAGACCTCGGGGAATAAAAGATATATTGATGGATAAGTGCACTCAAAAAAAAGTGAACTCACTATTTCACTAAAGCCAATTTAACTATATTTTAGTTCATGAAATTATTATATTTGGAGAATGTTTCATTTACTCTAATATTTTTTTGCGTACGTTAGTTAAATGAACTAAAAGGCGGGAAAAAATTATACGCAAATGAAGTAAAAAGTTTTACTAAATTCGTACTTCTCACAAAATAGTTCATTATTTCTTAAAATTTGTAAATTTTACTACAACAGCGTCCATCATGAACTTCGTATGTCACTAAAGACATTCTTGCAATTTTGAACTCCAATTTTTTCCTTCAAACTACAAAATTTTCTTTAAGAAGTGAAAAAAATTATTTATGTCTAATAAATTTTCTTGAATTTGTGGAAAAATATTTACTTATTTTTGTGATATCGGCGTGATGCCAGCGCTTGTAATACTGTTTAGTTAAAAATTTCTAAAACTATTCAAAATTTTCTAAAATTAATCAAAAGTTTTCTTCCTGGTGGGTTCACTGTTTTTTCAGTGTGGGTTTCGGAGTAATATATTCTAAAGACCTGGAGCTTCGAATAGCGAAACTATTACCCAATCTCTGTAGTGTTTTTCAGGCAGAAAAACTAACAATAAGAGAGGTGGCGAATTGGATGAGAAGTACACTCAAAAAAAAAGTGAACTCTCTATTTCACTAAAGCCAATTTAACTTTATTTTAGTTCATGGAAATATTATGTTTGGAGAAAGTTTCCTTTACTCTAATAATTTTTTGTTTACGTTAGTTAAATTAACTAAACCCGAGGAAAAACTATACTCAAATGAAGCATAAAGTAGAGGTATGCACGTGAGTAATATTGTGCTCACGCTCACGGAGAAATCATATTCACGCACACTCACGCACGATATTTTTTGGTAGGACTCACGGTCACGCACGCTCACGAAAAGAAAATTTATACTCACGCACGAAAATCTTTGAAATGTCATGACTCACGAAAAATGTAGTGACTCACAAATAATTTTATGAGTGATTTACCTATAGAACCTGACTGAAAACATGAGTATGGTTAAAATCGAGTGCGTTATAAAACTCTTACCACCTAGGATTTCACAAAAATTATAAACGAATTCAACTCGTAAGCAATTTATGTTCGTAAGCGGGATTATTTTCGTAAGTGTGTTTTTCCGAAATTCGTTACTCACGCACACTCACGAAGATATTATTTTCGTGACTCACGATCACGCACGACATTTGGTTGGTTAATCACGCACACTCACGCCGTTGCCATCGGCGTGACTCCCGACTCACGCGTGAGTCACGAAAATGTTCGTGAGTCACGATAATTTCGTGTCACGTGCACACCTCTAGCATAAAGATTAACTAAATTCTTGCCTTCCACAAAATAGTTCAGAATTTCTTTAAATTTGTAAATTTTACCAAAAAGGCGTCCATCATGAACTTCGTATGTCACTAAAGACATTCTTGCAATTTTGAACTCCAAGTTTTTCCTTCAAACTACAACATTTTCTTTAACAAGTGAAAAAACTTATTTATGTCTAATAAATTTTCTTGAATTTGTCGAAAAATATTTACTTATTTTGATGACATCGGCGTAATGCCAACGTTTGTAATACTGTTTAGTTAAAATGTTCTACAAATATTCAAAAGTGGGTTCACTGTTTTTTCAGTGTAATGTTCCAACAAATTTTGGCATTAATATATACTCAGACAGTCAACCTGCAATAAAATCCTTAGTTTCTGTGTTCCTTAACTAGAAAACGGCCATCTCTCAACGAGATGGCTGAGCAGTACAATATTCACCTAATATGGGTGCCTGGGCATAGGAACATACCGGGGAACTGCGAAGCTGAGGAGTTAGCAAGGCTAGGAACTACCTTACACATTCCACGGGAACTAGATCTGTTGGTATGCCTCTGGCTATCTGCAAGCTCTTACTGCGTGACAAGGCTGTTATGATGGCAAATGATCGATGGGAGAATTGCAAGGGTTGTAACAACAACAAGCAAATACGTCCCCATTTAAACTTAAAACGCCACCGTGGTGCAATAGTTAGCATGCCCGCCTTGCATACACAAGGTCGTGGGTTCGACTCCTGCTTCGACCGAACACCAAAAAGTTTTTCCGCGGTGGATTACCCCACCTCAGTAATGCTGGTGACATTTCTGAGGGTTTCAAAGCTTCTCTAAGTGGTTTCACTGCAATGTGGAACGCCGTTCGGACTCGGCTATAAAAAGGAGGTCCCTTGTCATTGAGCTTAACATGGAATCGGGCAGCACTCAGTGATAAGAAGTTCACCAATGTGGTATCACAATAGAATGAATAGTCTAAGTGAGCCTGATACATCGGGCTGCCACCTAACCGAACCTAACCTAACCTAACCTAGCCTAAACTTAACCCGCATACTAGATATGCTAGTGTTCTCAAGACGTCAGATTTCACTCCTGATATCTGCTATAACGGATCGCTGCTTGATAGGCGATTTTGCAAAAACTATTGGCGCGAAGTATAATGACTATTGTATGAGCTGTCATGATGCGGAGGAAAAGGAATCAATTAAACACCTTGTGTGAGTTTCCCGCTTTTCGTATAAGGCGTAAGCGAATTTTAGGGTCATATGGCGGACCTGGAAAACGTTAACATAAGTAGTCTGCTAATGTTTTTGAAACAATCTGGTTGGTTCAAGAGAAGGAATAATCGAGAAGGTTCAGGCGGTTAAAGCTAGAAGTGCCCATATGTAATAGGTACTTTTAGTTAATGTTGTACCACAATGGACCCAATAGTCTAAGTGAGCCTGAAACTTAATCGGGCTGCCACTGTAACCTAACCTAACCACAAGATCTAGTAGATCGGGTTTCACAACAAACTTAACCTTTTTCGTTAAGCCTTATTTAATGGACTCTGTTAGCACATGAAGAAAGAAACTGAAAAAACGAATAAATTAAAATTTGTTTCTTGGCATCAGTACGAAAAACCCAATTTTTAATGAGAAATTTGTCTTAAATAAGTCCTTGCATAAATTCTTCACTTCTTTGCCTCGGAATCATTCAAGACATTAGAGTGAAGACAAAATCTTTGGGACCGGATATGCACGAACAACTTTTAACACTTCACACTCACTCACGATCAGAAATGTCGTGACTCACGAAAAGTCTCGTGATTCAGGAAAAATCTCATGACTCACGAAGAATCGCACCATTCATACAAAATGCACGAACAACTTTTAACACTTCACACTCACTCACGATCAGAAATGTCGTAACTCACGAAAAGTCTCGTGATTCAGGAAAAATCTCATGACTCACAAACCATCGCACCATTCATACAAAATTTTAGTGATTCACTATTGAGTTGTATTTTGAGTGTGCGTAAATGCGAATGAGAGTTAAAAATCTTCTTCGACGAGAATAATATGAATGAGAAAACTTTAGAGCAGTTTTCAAACAGTCGGAGGTCTTCCCCTTCTCCGACCAGTTATCGCAAAATCATGTACCCCATAATACTTTTACTTCCAAACATATAATTTTTACATTTTTACAATTGTTTTGTCAAAACTCCGTAGATATGGACACTAGCCGAACCTATAGTATAGGATCGAATAACCTGGTAAACTACAGACAACTACATAACAATGAGTCACAGATTTCAAATTTCAAACTGTTGGTATTTCTGTTTTCTATTTTTTGTTATATCCAAAGGACCACACATTTATTCAGTGCGGCATGATAAACGAAATTGAATGTAATGGAGGAATTAATCATAATGACTTTCACAAAAATGGCTGCGAAAAATTCAAACATCTTGTAAAATAAATCGGGAACTTGAGGCTTGCCATTACATGGCAGCAAAGTGTTCGTATGAAGTGAGGGAGTAAGGAAACGTTCTAAAATCAATTTCCATATAAATTAAAATAAATTATTATTTTATTCATCAGCTCCCCGAAAAAGCAGTGTAATCTGATCCATTATCATTGGATTTTTGTCTGCGCCAGAAATATTAGCAATGGAAAGAAACAAAAAGATTACAGGGCAAAATGCAAATTTGTTTTACGACCGCCGATTCCTCCAGATTGAGTTCTCTATTTCATGGTTTTTTATATTTGAAATTCAATTGCTTATTATTCGCTTGTAATTACTTCTCCATGGCAGTGTTCCATGGGCGACCAAACAAGGAGAAGTCTTTAAGTGGGAAATTTCATTCGCTTTAATCGTTGTTACCGGTTTAAAATGAAGATTTGTTTTATGGCCATAATCATTTGGGTTTTCTCTGAAAATTGTCTGTGTTTAGATTGATTTTTTGTTGATTTGGATTTCTGCCCACACGCAGATGAGCTAGAAATCTTTGTAATTTTCGTAACTTGCGTTGAAGCACATCTTTGGGCGCGGGTGGCCTAACCATTATCGCATATTAAAGACTTGGAGTTACAATTTAACAAATTTATTTATTGAAGTCTTCGTGACCTATTCTTTAGAGTTGCAAATCATAACTAAAGTATATTAAACTAATGTCTATATTCATAATAATTTACTGATAGGTTATCCAAGGAATTTGTATTGTGATAATAGGTTTAATGCTTACGTTAACTTTTTGGGAACAATCCAGCAAAAAAACGGAAGTTGTTCTGAAGGTACAACTTTAAGAAACAAAAACCTCTAAAAAACCGCTCCCAAGCATTTTATTTACAATTTTTTATAGCTTGCCGTTTTTATATTTTTATACCCTCCATCATAGGATGGGGGGTATATTAACTTTGTCATTCCGTTTGTAACACATCAAAATAGTGCTCTAAGACCCCATAAAGTATATATATTCTGGGTCGTGGTGAAATTCTGAGTCGATCTAAGCATGTCCGTCCGTCCGTCCGCCCGTCTGTTGAAATCACGCTAACTTCCGAACGAAACAAGCTATCGACTTGAAACTTGGCACAAGTAGTTGCTATTGACGTAGGTCGGACGGTATTGCAAATGGGCCATATCGGTCCACTTTTACGTATAGCCCCCATATAAACGGACCCCCAAATTTGGCTTGCGATTGCTCTAAGAGAAGCAACTTTCATCCGATCCGGCTGAAATTTGGTACATGGCGTTAGTATATGGTCTGTAACAACCATGCAAAAATTGGTCCATATCGGTCCACTTTTACGTATAGCCCCCATATAAAGGGACCCTCAGATTTGGCTTGTGGAGCCTCTAACAGAAGCATATTTCATCCGATCCGGCATTTGGTATATGGTGTTGGTATATGGTCTCTAACAATCACGCAAAAATTGGTCCAAATCGGTCCATAATTATATATAGCCCCCATATAAACCGATCCCCAGATTTGGCTTGCGGAGCCTCAAAGAGAAGAAAATTTCATCCGATCCGGCTGAAATTTGGTACATGATGTTGGTATATGGTCTCTAACAACCATGCAAAAATTGGTCCATATCGGGCCTTAATTATATATAGCCCCCATATAAACCGATCCCCATATTTGGCTTGTGGAGCCTCTAAGAGAAGCGTATTTCATACGATCCGGGTGAAATTTGTTACATGGTGTTGGTATATGGTCTCTAACAATCACGCAAAAATTGGTCCAAATCGGTCCATAATTATATATAGCCCCCATATAAACCGATCCCCAGATTTGGCTTGCGGAGCCTCAAAGAGAAGAAAATTTCATCCGATCCTGCTGAAATTTGGTACATGATGTTGGTATATGGTCTCTAACAACCATGCAAAAATTGGTCTACATCGGTCCATAATTATATATAGCGTCCATATAAACCGATCCCCAGATTTGGGTTGCGGAGCTTCAAAGAGAACCAAATTGCATCCGATCCGGCTGAAATTTGGTACATGGTATTGGTATATGGTCTCTAACAACCGTTCAAAAATTGGTCCACATCGGTCCATAATTATATATAGCGTCCATATAAACCGATCCCCAGATTTGGGTTGCGGAGCCTCAAAGAGAAGCAAATTTCATCCGATCCGCCTGAAATTTGGTACATGATATTGGTATATGGTCTCTAACATATAAACCGATCCCCAGATATTGCTTGCGAAGTCTCCAAGAGAAGCAAATTTCATCCAATCCGGTTGTAATTTGGAACATGGTGTTAGTATATGAACTTTAACAACCGTGTCAGAATTGGTCCATATCGGTCCATAATTATATATAGCCCCATATAAAGCGTTCTCCAGATTTGACCTCCGGAGCCTCTTGGAGGAGCAAAATTCATCCGATCCGGTTCAAATAGGAACGTGGTGTTAGTATATGGTCGCTAACAACCATACCAAAATTGGTCCAATCACACAAAAATTGGTCCATATCGGTTCATAATCATGGTTGCCACTAGAGCCAGCAATAATCTACCAACATTTTATTTCTATAGAAAATTTTGTCAAAATTTTATTTCTAGAGAAAATTTTGTTAAAATTTTATTCGGTTCATAATAAAATTTTCATCATTGTCAAAATTTTATTTCTATAGAAAATTTTGTCAAAATTTTATTTCTATAGAAAATTGTGTCCAAATTTTATTCGGTTCATAATCATGGTTGCCACTCAAGCCAAAAATAATCTACCAAGATTTTATTTCTATAGAAAATTTTGTCAAAAGTTAATTTCTATAGAAAATTTTGTTAAAATTTTATTTCTGTAGAAATTTTTGTCAAAATTTTCTTTCTATAGAAAATTTTGTCAAAATTTTTATTTCTATAGAAAATTTTGTGAAAATTTTATTTCTATTGAAAATTTTGTTAAAATTTTATTTCTGTAGAAAATTTTGTCAAAATTTTATGTCTAACTGAATTATATACGTATTGGATCGATCTTTTGTAATATATACCACGTATGGACTTACATACAATTTAGAAGATGGTGTTAGGAGGTTTTAAGATACCTTGCCATCGGCAAGCGTTACCGCAACTTAAGTAATTTGATTCTGGATGGCAGTGTTTAGAAGAAGTTTCTACGCAATCCATGATGGAGGGTACATAAGCTTCGGCCTGGCCGAACTTACGGCCTTATATACTTGTTAATAATTTATTGTTTCAAATACGTTAAAAATACAGAAAGTATTAATAAAATGGTACATGTAAGGGAAAATAAATCCGTATATGAAAATTCGTTTCAGCGCCACCTATATGTGAAAAAATGAGTTATATGCGAATAAACATTTTTTTATACCCTCCATCATAGGATGGGGGTATATTAACTTTGTCATTCCGTTTGTAACACATCGAAATATTGCTCTAAGACCCCATAAAGTATATATATTCGGGGTCGTGGTGAAATTCTGAGTCGATCTAAGCATGTCCGTCCGTCCGTCCGTCTGTCCGTCCGTCCGTCTGTCCGTCTGTCCGGCTGTCCGTCCGTCTGTGGAAATCACGCTAACTTCCGAACGAAACAAGCTATCGACTTGAAACTTGGCACAAGTAGTTGTTATTGATGTAGGTCGGATGGTATTGAAAATGGGCCATATCGGACCACGTTTACGTATAGCCCCCATATAAAGGGACCCTCAGATTTGGCTTGTGGAGCTTCTAACAGAAACATATTTCATCCGATCCGGCTGAAATTTGGTATATGGTGTTGGTATATGGTCTCTAACAACCATGCAAAAATTGGTCCAAATCGGTCCATAATTATATATAGCCCCCATATAAACCGATCCCCAGATTTGGCTTGCGGAGCCTCAAAGAGAAGAAAATTTCATCCGATCCGGCTGAAATTTGGTACATGATGTTGGTATATGGTCTCTAACAACCATGCAAAAATTGGTCCACATCGGTCCATAATTATATATAGCCCCCATATAAACCGATCCCTAGATTTGGCTTGCGGAGCCTAAAAGAGAAGCAAATTTCATCCGATCCGGCTGAAATTTGGTTCATGGTGTTGGTATATGGTCTCTAACAACCATGCAAAAATTGGTTCACATGGGTCCATAATTATATATAGCCCCCATATAAACCGATCACCAGATTTGGCTTGCGGAGCCTCAAAGAGAAGAAAATTTCATCCGATCCGGCTGAAATTTGGTACATGATGTTGGTATATGGTCTCTAACAACCATGGACAAATTGGTCCATATCGGTCCTTAATTATATATAGCCCCCATATAAACCGATCCCCAGATTTGGCTTGTGGAGCCTCTAAGAGAAGCATATTTCATCCGATCCGGCTGAAATTGGGTACATGGTGTTGGTATATGGTCTTTAACAATCATGCAAAAATTGGTCCACATCGGTCCATAATTATATATAGCCCCCATATAAACCGATCCCCAGATTTGGCTTGCGGAGCCTCAAAGAGAAGTAAATTTCATCCGATCCTGCTGAAATTTGGTACATGATGTTGGTATATGGTCTCTAACAACCATGCAAAAATTGGTCCACATCGGTCCATATTTATATATAGACCCCATATAAACCGATCTCCAGATTTGGCTTGCGAAGCCTCAAAGAGGAGCAAATTTCATCCGATCCGGCTGAAATTTGGTACATGGTATTAGTATATGGTCTCTAACAACCGTGCAAAAATTGGTCCACATCGGTCCATAATTATATATGGCGCCCATATAAACCGATCCCCAGATTTGGGTTGCGGAGCCTCAAAGAGAAGCAAATTTCATCCGATCCGCCTGAAATTTGGTACATGATATTGGTATATGGTCTCTAACAACCATGCAAAAATTGGTCTACATCCGTTCATAATTATATATAGCCCCCATATAAACCGATCCCCAGATTTGGCTTGCGAAGTCTCCAAGAGAAGCAAATTTCATCCAATCCGGTTGTAATTTGGAACATGGTGTTAGTATATGATCTTTAACAACCGTGCCAGAAGTGGTCCATATCGGTCCATAATTATATATAGCCCCCATATAAAACGTTCTCCAGATTTGACCTCCGGAGCCTCTTGGAGGAGCAAAATTCATCCGATCCGGTTCAAATTAGGAACGTGGTGTTAGTATATGATCTTTAACAACCATACCAAAATTGGTCCAATCACACAAAAATTGGTCCATATCGGTTCATAATCATGGTTGCCACTAGAGCCAAAAATAATCTACCAAATTTTTATTTCTATAGAAAATTTTGTCAAAATTTTATTTCTAGATAAAATTTTGTTAAATTTTTATTAAAATTTTCATCATTGTCAAAATTTTATTTCTATAGAAAATTTTGTTCAAATTTTATTCGGTTCATAATCATGGTTGCCACTCGAGCCAAAAATAATCTACCAAGATTTTATTTCTATAGAAAATTATGTCAAAAGTTTATTTATTTTTTATTTTTATTTTATTTAATAATTTGTAAAATTAGTACAACAAGATGATACATCTTATAAATTACAGTACTAGATTCATGTTTTATCAGAAATAATGTGTAAATGTGTTCTATAGAAAATTTTGTTAAATTTTTATTTCTGTAGAAATTTTTGTCAAAATTTTCTTTCTATAGCAAATTTTGTCAAAATTTTTATTTCTATAGAAAATTTTGTGAAAATGTTATTTCTATAGAAAATTTTGTTAAAATTTTATTTCTGTAGAAAATTTTGTCAAAATTTTATGTCTACTTTGTCAAACTGAATTATAACGTATTGGATCGATCTTTTTTGATTTAATATATACCACGTATGGACTTACATACAATTTAGAAGATGGTGTTAGGAGGTTTTAAGATACCTTGCCATCGGCAAGCGTTACCGCAACTTAAGTAATTCGATTATGGATGGCAGTGTTTAGAAGAAGTTTCTACGCAATCCATGATGGAGGGTACATAAGCTTCGGCCTGGCCGAACTTACGGCCGGATATACTTGTTTTGCGATATAATCCTCCGTAGAAATCCTCCTCCAAACGGGAAGAGATAGAAAAGCCAAATTTTAACCAAAGATAAACTGAAACGATAGCTTTCGATTGGAATTAAAATCTTTTGCCAGAAATCTTCCGAATCGGAGTAATATTGCATATACGAAACAGAGAGAAAAGTGACCACTGTGGCCAAATGGAAAAAGATGGGGTTCCAGATTTATATGTGAAAGATAGGTATTTTAGTGTTCTATCCGATGGTAAAAACGGATACAGCTAAAAGTGTTTGGGAGTCTCAATATATGGCATGGAAAAAAGTGGACGCACTGCTCCTGGAAAGAAAAGTGACCACTGTGGCCAAATGGAAAAAGATGGGGTTCCAGATTTATATGTGAAAGATGGATATTTTAGTGTTCTATCCGATGGTAAAAACGGATATTGCGAAATGTGTTTGGGAGTCTCAATATATGGCTTGGAAAAAAGTGGACGCACTTCACCTCAAGAGAAAAGTGACCACTGTGGCCAAATGGAAAAAGATGGGGTTCCAGATTTATATGTGAAAGATGGATATTTTAGTGTTCTATCCGATGGTAAAAACGGATATTGCGAAATGTGTTTGGGAGTCTCAATATATGGCTTGGAAAAAAGTGGACGCACTGCTCCTGGAGAGAAAAGTGTCCACTGTGGCCAAATGGAAAAAGATGGGGTTCCAGATTTATATGTGAAAGATAGATCTTTTAGTGCTCTATCCTATGGTAAAAACAAATATTGTGAAATGTGTTTGAGAGCCTCAATATATGGGTTGGAAAAAAATGGGGGCACTGCTCATAGAGAAAAATAGAAAAGATAGGGTTTTATTCACAGAAATATCATTAAAATATTTTAAATTGAAAAGGCAATCATTTAAAAAATTAACTTTTTAATAAAATTCAAACATATTGTAAACAAAATGAGTGAATGTTTTTTAACACTTTAATTCAATAAACAAAATTTTTCTCGGAAACAAACCTACATACACTCAAAAAAAGATTACTTGGATCCAAAGATTTTGACCTTTCCTTAAGTATTTTGGTTTGATTCCGAGCCAAATATGCGGTTTCTTTAAAATAAAGAAATCTCATTTATCAAATTTTTCATTTTCTTTTCGCGGTTTGTTAATAAAAGTACTCACGTACAAACAAATGCCAGTTAAAAAATCCAAATTGTAAATCCAAAAACTTTAAACCAAAGACGTTAAATCCTTAAAATAAGTCTTATCCTATATTTGAAGCGTTTTTACCTTAAACCTAAAGTTTCAATATTTCAGTTAATTTAAGGACAATATCTTCAAATAACAAATTCATTTCTTTACATTAAGGAAAATTTGCATTAGTTCAAAGACATGCGACTTTAACGGAGGGACGCAAATTTACAAAATTTGTGTCCTAAATTTAATGAAAAAATTTTTGAAGCAAATATTATAAACTTTTAATTAAAATTTCATTATTTTAAAGAAATTTGTCCTTAATATTTTGTAAATTTCGTATCCTAAAATTTAGGTTGCGTAACCTTTAATATCACGTAAATATTTTTTTCAGTGTACTACACATTTTTTAATAAAACTTTGACGTAAATCTAAAGGAAAGTCAAACTATAATTAAAATCGCAAATATTTTTTTCAGCGTACTACATATTTTTTAATAAAATTTTGACGCAAATCTAAAGAAAAGTCAAACTATAATTAAAATCGCAAATTTATGAAAAATTTAAACTTGTGTAAGATTATAAGAATATTAATTCATCTAACCGACAATTAATTATAAATAAATTAAAATTGGAACAAAAAACAAATAATTTCCTCAATTAAAAACTTAAAACATAACGTATCTGCCACGTAAAGCGAGGTCTAGAATGTTTCGACCAAAATCAGTAAAATTTTTAATTCAAATAGAATATTAATTAACAAGTTACGAAGAAATCAAGTAATTCAAATAATTTGTGTTTTTATACCTTTCGCCATTACTTCGTTATTCCGGTTTTAAAACATCGAAATATTGATTTCAGACCCTATAAAGTCTATATATTCTAGGTCGTCGTGAAATGTGCGGTCGATCTACCTATCTCCGTATGGTGAAATCACACTAACTTCTGAACAAAACAAGTTATCGACTTGAAACTTGGCGTAAGTAGTTGTTATTCATGTAGGCCGGATGGTATTGCAAATGGGCCATATCTGACCACATTTAGGTATAGCCCTTATATAAACCGATCCCCAGATTTGATTCCCGCAGCCTTGTGAAACACCAAATTTCAGATACGGTTAAAATTTAGTACGTGAAATTTGTGTGTGGTCCCCAACCATCATGAACAAATTAGTCCATATCAGTATCATATCATAATTATATATAGCCCCCATAAAAGCCGTTATTCAAAGCCATACATTGTGACTCCCAAACACATTTAGCTGTATCCGTTTTTACCATCGGATAGAGCACTAAAAGATCTATCTTTCACATATAAATCTGGAACCCCATCTTGTTCCATTTGGCCACAGTGGTCACTTTTCTCTTGAGGTGAAGTGCGTCCACTTTTTTCCAAGCCATATATTGAGACTCCCAAACACATTTCGCAATATCCGTTTTTACCATCGGATAGAGCACTAAAATATCTATCTTTCACATATAAATCTGGAACCCCATCTTTTTCCATTTGGCCACAGTGGTCACTTTTCTCTCCAGGAGCAGTGCGTCCACTTTTTTCCAAGCCATATATTGAGACTCCCAAACACATTTCGCAATATCCGTTTTTACCATCGGATAGAGCACTCAAATATCTATCTTTCACATATAAATCTGGAACCCCATCTTTTTCCATTTGGCCACAGTGGTCACTTTTCTCTTGAGGTGAAGTGCGTCCACTTTTTTCCAAGCCATATATTGAGACTCCCAAACACATTTCGCAATATCCGTTTTTACCATCGGATAGAGCACTAAAATATCTATCTTTCACATATAAATCTGGAACCCCATCTTTTTCCATTTGGCCACAGTGGTCACTTTTCTCTTGAGGTGAAGTGCGTCCACTTTTTTCCAAGCCATATATTGAGACTCCCAAACACATTTCGCAATATCCGTTTTTACCATCGGATAGAGCACTAAAAGATCTATCTTTCACATATAAATCTGGAACCCCATCTTTTTCCATTTGGCCACAGTGGTCACTTTTCTCTCTGTTTCGTATATGCAACATTACTCCGATTCGGAAGATTTCTGGCAAAAGATTTTAATTCCAATCGAAAGCTATCGTTTTAGTTTATCTTTGGTTATCTCTTTTCTATCTCTTCCCGTCGGGCCAATTTGTGCCAATTTCTACGGAGGATTATATCGAAAAAAATTTTATTCGTATATAACTCATTTTTTCACATATAGGTGGCGCTGAAACGAATTTTCATATACGGATTTATTTTCCCTTACATAAATGGTACGAATGCTAATATTTTGAAAATTAAAGTACGAAATCCTTTCAAAAAAATCGAGAATTTTTTTTAAATTTTTAAGCTAAATCGGTCTTAGGTTAGGTTAGGTTAAAGTGGGAGCCCGATTAAGATTCAGGCTCACTTAGACTATTCAGTCCATTGTGATACCACATTAACTAAAAGTACCTATGACATATGGGCACTTCTAGTTTTAACCGTTGAACCTTCTTGATTATTTTTCTTTGTTGAACCAACCAGATTGTTCCAAAAACATTAGCAGAATGCTTATGTTAACGTTTTCCAGGTCTGTCAGTAATCTAAAGCTATATGCCCCTAAAAGTTGCTTGCACTTTACACAAAATGCAGGACACTCACACAAGAGGTTTTTAATTGATTCCTTTTCCTCCGTCCTAGCCTTGCCAACTCATCCGCATCGCAGTTCCCCGGTATGTTCCTATGGCCAGGCACCCATATTAGGTGAAAATTGTACTGCTCAGCCATCTCATTGAGAGATTTGCGGCAGTCGATGGCCGTTTTAGAGTTGAGGAACACAGAGTCCAAGGATTTCATTGCAGGTTGACTGTCTGAGTATATATTAATGCCAATATTGCTTGGAGCATTACTTCTCAGCCAATTCACCACTTCTCTTATTGCTAATATTTCAGCCTGAAAAACACTAATCTTTTCGCTATTCGAAGTTCCAGATCTTTAGAATATACTCCGAAACCCACTTGGCCATCCAATTTGGAGCCACCAGTGTAGAAATCTATATATTCTTTATTCCCCGGGGTCTGTGTGCACCACGCCTCACTGTTGGGGATTAGAGTCTCAAACTTTTTGTCGAAAAGTAGTCTCGCCAAAGTGTAATCCGCTACGTTAGGCACATCTGGCATTATTTTGAGGACCGAACTGTGACCGTAACTTTTTTCCGACCACAGCGATAGCTCGCGCAACCGCACAGCCGTTGTTGCAGCTGATTGTTTGGCCAAAATGTCTAAAGGCAATAGATGCAGCATGACATTAAGGGAATTTGTTCCTGTCTTGCTGAATGCGCTTGAGATACACAAACACGCCATACGCTGAACTTTGTCGAAACTTGTTGGCTGGTGAAGTGCCCCGGCCACCAGACTACAACACCATATAGCATTATAGGTCTAACCACTGCCGTGTATAGCCAATGCACAATTTTTGGTTTTAGTCCCCACTTTTTATACCCTTCACCACTACTGTGGTACAGGGTATAATAAGTTTGTGCATTTGTATGTAACGCCAAGAAGGAAAAGTCTGAGACCCATCTTTTAGTATACCGATCGTCTTAGAATTAAATTCTGAGTCGATTTAGCGATGTCCGTCTATCTGTCTGTCTGTCTGTCTGTTGATGTATTTTTGTGTGCAAAGTACAGCTCGCAGTTTTAGTCCGATTGTCCTAAAATTTGGTATAGGGTCCTGTTTCGGCTCAAAGACGATCCCTATTGATTTTGGAAAAAATCGGTTCAGATTTAGATATAGCTGCCATATATATTTTTCACCGCTCTGGTCATAATTGGCGTGTATATCAACCGATCTTCCTCAAATTCCGTACATCCGAATATTTTATGAGTCTCGAAAAACTTGCAAAATATCAGCCAAATCGGTTCAGATTTAGATATAGCTCCCATATATAGCTTTCGCCCGATTTACACTCATTTGCCCACAGAGGCCAAGTTTTTGCTCCGATTTAGTTGAAATTTTGCACAGGGAGTAGAATTAGCATTATAGCTATGCGTGCCAAATTTGGTTGAAATCGGTTCAGATTTAGATATAGCTCCCATATATAGCTTTCGCCCGTTTTACATGCATATGACCACAGAGGCCAATTTTTAACTCCGATTTAGTTGAAATTTTGCACATTGAGTAGAATTAGCATTGTAGCTATACGTGCCAAATTTGGTTGAAATCGGTTCAGATTTGGATATATCTCCCATATATAGCTTTCGCCCGATTTACATGCATATGACCACAGAGGCCAATTTTTAACTCCGATTTAGTTGAAATTTTGCACAGGGAGTAGAATTAGCATTGTAGCTATGCGTGCCAAATTTGGTTGACATCGGTTAAGATTTAGATGTATCTCCCATTTCGCCCGATTTACACTCATATGACCACAGAGGCCAATTGTTCAGATTTAGATATATCTCCCATATATAGCTTTCGCCCGATTTACACTCATATGACCACAGAGGCCAATTTTTAACTCCGATTTAGTTGAAATTTTGCACAGGGAGTAGAATTAGCATTGTAGCTATGCGTGCCAAATATGGTTGACATCGGTTAAGATTTAGATTTAGCTCCCATATATATGTTTTTCTGATTTCGACCAACATTTTCCTTGTAAAATCGCCACTGCTTATTCGAAAAGTTGTAAAAATGACTCTAATTTTCCTAAACTTCTAATACATATATATCGAGCGATAAATCATAAATAAACTTTTGCGAAGTTTCCTTAAAATTGCTTCAGATATAAATGTTTCCCATATTTTTTTACTAACATTGTGTTCCTCCCTAGTGCGGACTTAAATTTTGAGTCTATAGATTTTGTAGAAGTCTATCCAGATCGAGTGATATTTAAATGTATGTATTTGAGACAAACCTTTATATATAGACCCCAAACACATTTGACGGATGTGATATGGTATCGAAAATTTAGATCTACAAAGTGGTGCAGGGTATAATATAGTCGGCCCCGCCCGACTTTAGACTTTCCTTACTTGTTTCCTATTGCCTTTTTGCACGAGTACAAAACTAAAATTGCTTTTCTCGCCCTTTCTTCAATATTAAGCTTAAAGTTCAGCTTCCTGTCCAAAATAACGCCAAGGTATTTTGTACACTCACCAAAGGGAATTTCAATACCCCCTAAGGATATGGGCCTAACCGTGGGAGTTTTGCGATCTTTGCAGTACATGACTAGTTCTGTCTTTGCAGGATTTACCCCAAGACCATTGTCTTTCGTCCATTTCTCAGTCATCCGGAGGGCCCTCTGAATAATATCTCTGATTGTGGATGGGAATTTTCCCCTGCACCCTCAAAAAAAAAATCGCTTCTGTGACATATACTACCAAACACATTTTGCTTCAAGCATATACATTTTTGGGTATTGCCCAAACATTTATATATTTGATTTCTTCCAATATATAATACGTTTGAAAGCATATTGGTCTAACAATATAATATGTTTGGGTGGTCTAAGTTCCAAACATTATGTATTTTTCCATCCAAATTCAATAATGTTGTCTTCCAAAAAACTATATGTTATTATATGAACATATAATATGTTTGGAAACATTGTGAACCCAAAAATATTATATGCTTAGAAGAATTTTCTCCCAAAGAATATTGTGCTCAAATTTTTTTCTGCCTAATTGTATATTCCCTCACATTTTTTTTCACTTCCATGAGTTTTTTTTAGTTCTTAGCACCTTTTTCTGTAATACAAACATTGTAGAAGAAATTATTAAATTTTATAATTTTTTTAAATTTTACCTTTTGCCGGACGGGGATTCGAACAGTGGACCACACAGTTTGTAAGCCAGTACACTAACGACTGGGCTACGTAGCTGTTATGGTCATCAAGAGATAATTATCGTTATAAGTCATATTTATATAGCATAGCTTGCGAGCCGATGCAAACATAACATTGTTTAACAACATAACATTGTTAAACATACATTTGTTGGCGACTTGGAGCAGTGGTTGGTACGTCAGCCTTGCATGCCAAGGGTCCTGGGTTCGATCCCTGTTTCGACCGACACCATTTTTTTTATTTTTTTATACCCTGCGCCACACTGTGGAACAAGGTATTATAAGTTAGTGCATATGTTTGTAGCACCCAGAAGGAGACGAGATAGACACATGGTGTCTTTGGCTGTCCGTCTGTCTGTGAACACATTTTTGTGATCAAAGTCTAGGTCGCAATTTAAGTCCAATCGCCTTCAAATTTTGCACATGTTCCTAATTTGGGTCAGAATAGAACCCTATTGATTTTGGAAGAAATCGGTTCAGATTTATATATAGCTCCCATATATATCTTTCGCCCGATATGCACTAATATGGACCCAGCAGCCGTAGAGTTTTATACCTATTTGCTTGAAATTTTGTACAAACATAACACCTAGTCGTGTAGTCAAGTGTGTAAAATTTGATTGAAATCGGTTCAGATTTAGATATAGCTCCCATATATATCTTTCGACCGATATGGACTTATATGGCCCCAGAAGCCAGATTTTTGGCCGAATTTGGTTGAAATATTGCACTAGGAGTACAATTAGTAGTATAGTCAAGTGTGCAAAATTTGGTTGAAATCGATTCAGATTTAGATATAGCTCCCATACATATCTTTCGCCCGATATTTACTTATATGGCCCCAGAAGCCAGAGTTTTGGCCCAATTTGGTTGAAATTTTGCACTAGGAGTACAATTAGTAATATAGTAATGTGTGCCAAATTTGATTGAAATCGGTTCAAATTTAGATATAGCTCCCATATATATGTTTTTCTGATTTCGACAAAAATGTTGAAAATACCAACATTTTCCTTGTAAAATCGCCACTGCTTAGTCGAAAAGTTGTCAAATGACTCTAATTTTCCTAAACTTCGCAAAAGTTTATTTATGATTTATCGCTCGATATATATGTATGTCTTCCGCATGTTTTCGGTACATTTTTTCCGTATATCGCATATTTTGGGTACATTTCGATGTTTCGGGGACTGTCCCCGATATTTTCGGTTACCTTCCGCATGTTTCAGGGACGGCGATATTTTCGGTACATTTACAAAAAAAATGGTTTATACGTTTTTTGAAAACCTCCTCTTTTTTACAACATTATGAGCTACTTCATATTACAAAATTCGTTCATCTCGTATTATATTTGTTAAATTTAATTTTTTTATTCTTTTGTCAGGGTTACCATGAATTTACATAAAAATTTGATTTGTTACGGCGTCAAGATTTAAATTTCTTATCGCCTTCGGACTCAAGTATGTTTTCAACTCCTGATGATTAGTTTAATATAGAAGAAGAAGAAAAATAAATACCTATTTGATTAGAAGTGCAAGAAAATTTTATGAATTGTTACAACTTTACGACAAGGAACATGCGGGTTTCTAGCTATATCTGCGCCGACACACTTAAATATGATGTTAAATGTAAAATATAAAGTCAATAAAATTGAATTTAAAATCTCGTTTATTCTCGGGGGGTGGATGTGTGCAAACATATACAAAGGGGCTATAATTTACTTGAACATATTTGACCAAATATGCCACGATTACTAATATGCTAATTGAATTCTATGTGATTAACCATTTAAATAATGTCATAGTGAGCCCTTTGCATACGTGGTAAAACCGAGCAAAAGGTATACATGGAAATCACATTCGTCTCCGAACTGATTTCAACCCTCTTCGGCATGTGTAGTTAGAATGTTGATTTTACTCCATATGGGAGCTATATCTGAATTTGTACCAATTTAAACCAGGATTGAAATGCTTAAACTAGAAAGTCACTTCTACTCCCTGTGCAAAATTTCATGCAAATCGGAATAATAATTTGGCCTCTGTGTAAATCGGACGATAGATATATTTGGGAGCTGTATGTGAATCTGAACTGATTTCAACAAACTTTCACATATATAGCAGGAAGAACTCTTCTAATCCTTTTGCAAAATTTCAATAAATTGAAGCAAATCTTTAGTCGACATGGTCAAATGTGTAAATCGGTCGAATATAGTATATGGAAACTATATCTGACTCTGAACTGATTTAAAAACAAACATGACAAGGATGGCTAGAAGAACACTTCTATTCCCTTTGCAAAATTTCAAGTAAATCGGAGTGAAACTTTGGCCTCTGTCAAATGAGTGTAAATCGGTCGAAAGATATATATGTGAGCTATATATGAATCAGAATTAATTTCAAACTACTCTTACATGTATAGCTACAGTGTCACTTCTACTCACTGTGCCAAATTTCAAGAAAATCGGATTAAACCTTTGGCCTCTGGGATCATATGAGTGAAATTGGTCAAATATTATATTTATATGGGAGCTGATGATGAAACAAACTGCAGCTAACATTTTGCCCATGGCTAAACTTAACGAAGATCAAGTATCACTCACACTCTTGCTTAATCTCATTTAATTGTGCATATGCTCTATTTACTAAATATGTATGTACTACTGGTGTGTGTATGTTTATTCATGGCTAGTATAACAGCGAAGAATATTTGGAGATGCATGTTACATTCCATTCATATAATGAGAGCATGCATTTGACTGATCTCTCAATGAAATTGAATGCTGCAGACGACGTTGCCCAAATTTTCATTGATTTCATTCATCCAGTGATCGTAGTAATATACATCATGTCACATTCATTCATACATATATAGTATGCAAATTATATTGTAAATTTATATACATACACTGTTAGAAAAATATGTTTTTAATATGTTCCGATATAAACAAAATGTGTTTCGGGCACAATTTTTAAACACAATATATTTAAGTGCAAACATGTAATGTTCCTAAACTAACACAAAATGTTTGGGACACATATGTTAATATGTTAGAATATATTATGTTTGGGGCATGAATGTTTCATAAAAAATAATATGTGTGAATGTAAACATATATAAATTTACAAATTTCGAGTAAACATATATATGTTGTGATACTTTATTCAAAGAGCGCCAGAGAGAGAGAGAGTTAGTATAGAGAAATAAATAGAGATGGAAACCGGGATGGTTGAATAAAAAGATATCAACATAACACAGCGATAGAATGAAATGAGAGCAATTTCTGTGAAACCGCTTGTATGTTGGTTCGGAAAACTGTTTCATGATAAGGCCAAAAATTTTATATGCTTAAGTCTAATTACTATTTAATTTGAATATTAGAATGAGTATTCAGAATAAAGAGAATATACATTCGGAACCAAGAGAATAGACATTTGAAAGAAAAACAGCATATTTGTATTACAGAAAAAGATGCGAAGAACTCAAAAATTTCGTGGTAGTGAAAATTATGTGAGGGAATGAGCACAATCTTCTTTGGGGAATTCTTCCAAACATATACTATTTTTGGACTCAAAATGCTTCCAAACATATAATACGCTCAGATAAAACAAACATATTAATGTTTCTGCAGTATCCAATAATATATGTGTTTCCTGCAAAATATGTTTGGAACATATGTTAGAGGAAGCGATTTTTTTTGAGGGTGTATGTATATATATATATATATATTATATATATATATATATATATATATATATATATATATATATATATATATATATATATATATATATATATATATATATATATTATATATATATATATATATATA